>NC_080542.1:124063829-124389079 GCF_028640845.1 Ahaetulla prasina
TTGTAAGTATCATTGAGATAATTAAACCTGATAAACTAGGGACTGGGTAACACAAGTGTCTATATAATGTTGCTCTAGCAACCTCAAACAATATGGACAATAGTAAGGGATCTTGACATCTATTGTTCCAAATATTTTTCATTTTCCTCTGTCTCACACTCTCTGTGGGTATATATAAAAGCATGTCCCCTTCTCCATATGCAGATAGAGGCCACAATAACATCACACCTGATATATACATGCAACATCACTCTCCCCCTTCCTTATATACGACATCACTCTTCCCTTTCCTTCTGCATATACCCAAGTCTTTGGCTGGCTTTACATATTACATTTAGCTATATGGTTTGCCCAGCTTTGACAGGGTTTTGCGTGATAAATTTAATGATAGTTAACTCAGCTATGATGTACTCATTAATTCAAATGACTCACTGAACAATATCATATCCATGAAATCTGGATTTATATATAAGCAGTCCCTGGGTTAAGATAGAGTCCCATTCTTAAATCTGCCTTTGATTCAAATTTGTTTGTTAATTGACACTTGTACTTATGAATAGGCTGCATATTACTAAAAATGAGAGTTCGCGATATCCTTTCTTGAACTGGTGAATTGCTAAAAACCACTGAAAACAGGCTTTTATTAATAAAAAATTACATCTTCAAGAGACAGCCCATTTGTATGAATTATCCATAAGTGTTGTTTTTAACTGGGGATTGCCTGTAATAGACCTAATTAAAATGTGTTTGTCTTTCCAGGGGTCCCAAAGTCCTAGACCATGGACTGGTAGTGATCCATGCCTGTTAGGAATTGGGCCACACAGCTGGAGGTGAGTGGTGGGTGAGCAAGCAAAACTACAGCTGCCCATTAGTGGGATCTAGATTGCACATGAAAGATCCATACACACACTCCGTGGAAAAATTGTCTTTCATGAAACCGATCCTTGGTGCCAAAAAGGTTGGGGTCCACTGGCCTAGTATATATCTCAATCAGGGGTGGGTTTCTACTGGTTCGCCCCAGTTTGGGTGAACTGGTACAGGGGGCAGTGGAAGGTTCCACCCACGTGCCCGGACATCATCATCGATGCTCTGTGCATGCACATAAGCACTGTGTTTGAGCGAAGCAAGTGCATTCAAACATGCGCTCACAGTTCCGAAACGGTAGTGAAGGTAAGTGGAACCCACTATTGGTCTCAATGTGAATTTATCCTATATAGGGTTTATAAACTGCACTTTATAATTGTGTGAATTCAGCCAAGCTACAATATCATTAAATAAATCATAAATCTTAGATAATGTGACTCTAGAATTTATGATAAAGTTATATTTATTGCAAGAAGACTGAAACTATAGGGCAAGGATGAATCAGTGGAATTCTATAGACTACATTAATAAATTTTAAATTTTATCATTCACTTAGTCAATTAATACATAATTTATATACTTTGCTAGTTTGTACTTCATATTGGTGTGGGGGCTAACAAATTATTCTCAAGCACACAGCATCTTCTGTGAGAATGCCTGAACTGAAAAATGTATTTAAACTGCCTTTTATGAATGCTTGCTAAGTAAGAAAAGGGTCATATTTGCATTACCAAAAAGCTTAAAAGGGAATGTTAAATGTATATCTATGGGCTAATCCATTTCTTTAAAATTGAGTAAGAACACAATAGCATTAGGGAAAACAAGAACTTACTTTCAAATCCTACAGTATTGGTTGGCACACTTTATTTCACACCATTTTTAACATCAAACAACTTTGAAACACATTTGCAAGTTCATGGTTTTTTCCTAAGTCAGTATGATTAACTATGTTATAAGTCAGAATTAGGTAGGTTTATATACTTACACTAAAATAGAATCAAACTGCCTGAGCTCACACATCATGCTAATCCATAATGTGGTTTGCTTGTTTGTGGTCTACCATGATACACAGTTTGTAAATCAATGTTTGTGGCTTTGAGCTCAACCTTTTGAGATTACATACAATATTGTTTAGCATGACGCATAAATCCCATCCCCAACTTGAGGAGTTGGACTGTGTGCAATAAAAAAAATGTTTTCAATTAGTGCTAGCAAAAGGGCTACTGGTTCAAGCAGAGTTCAATCAGTCTTTGCTTAAACATATTTTATTGGGTAAACCATAATTTGGCTGGGTTTACACAATACATTAAACCATAAATAAACCAAATTTTAGCTTAGCATATTGGGATGAATCCAGACTTTGTGTTGCACCCAGCATTATTTATATATACAGCAGATCCATTTTAGAGAGCCAGTTTAATGTAGTGGTTAAAGCATCAGGCTACAACTGAAAAGGATGAGTTCTAATAACCTCTTAAGCACAAAGCCAGTCATTGTCTGTCAGCCCTAGGAAGAAAGCAATAACACACCACTTATAAAATGTTGGCAAGAAAACTGCAAGTTTGAACCAGATGATCACTAGGTGTCCTATTCCCCAAAAAACCTTTATTTAAGAAAGAGGGAGAATTTAAAGCAATAGATTCATGTGCCTCTTTCTATTTTGCAAGGCTCTGTTCCATCTTGGCTAGGTATAATCACAGCTGGTCAATACTCAAATGGTATTTTGCCAAGTATCAGGGAAGTGTTCAGATGCCCAGGCAATTGATTCTTTTGTATCCAGAGACAAGGAATATTCCAGTAAATAGATTTTAAGCTTTATTACTAACTCAAGCAAACAGGGTTAAAAACAAAAATATTAAAAGCATACATGCCAAGCAAGATAACACCCATATTTCTTACAAGATGTTAGGAGCTCCTCAATAACAGCAGAGGTACTCCAGGGGCTGCCAAATTTTCAACAGTACACAAAGCTAGGTTCAGTTGCAGAAGCTCCCGAGTCCCCACAAATAACAACAACCCCACAGTTTTTATCAAAAATTGATAGTCAAGAGACTCTAAAACCTGAGCTTAACTGACTGGCACATGACCCTGGCATGGAAATCCAGAGTGTGAGCCTTTCACAGCAACAGCAGCTTTGAAACTAGTAATTCTGCCCATCCCCCTTCAATAAACAAGAATCAAAAACAGGTAGATTAGCTCAGAATGAACTCTAAATTTACAGACTTTTCTTAATACAAAGGTGAAATCAAAACATGTCATTAAGTTCCTCGAAAAAACAACGGTCTTCTGCACTGACACTATAAATGGAAGAAATGTCAGGGCTAGGACTGAAATGGGAAGTCAAGAAGTCCAGAAAGCATCGCCAGGCAGCCAAGAGTCGATTAACTTCCCTAAGCGAAGTGTCGTTGCTGGGAAACAACAGGTCCCTGTAATCCTCTGGGTTGAACTCAACTCAACTCCAGGGAGACTTTATTCTAAATATTCTAATTGCATAAACCGAGCCTTTAACTCATATTCATCACAAAGCAAAACCGAAAGGAAGGAAGGCGGGACCTAATTTATATTGGGGGTCGCTCTCTTATTAAGACAGGGAAAACTACTGTGGGTTAGATACACACACACACACAAAGACCTAAAACTGGTACTTTGGAAAGATGGTTTTCAACGTTCTCAACAATCAGTTAAACGATGCTCCAAAAGGGGGCAATTACTTCTTACTTCGGCAGCTGGGCTCAGGTTCCCGCCCACTCCACCCCCCGCAGCTCGACATCGCCCAGCACTTCGGAAAAGGAAAAGGGCACCAAGAGGGGAAACAAGAAACGCGCCAGAGCGCGTGCGAGAGAAACTCTCCGGCGAGCCGGCGTTCGCCGCTGCGGCCAATGAGGCGGCGGAGAGGGGAGAGGGAGGCGGGGCGAGGGTGGATGGGCGGCCTCCGCCTTTAGGGGAGAACGCGGGGCGGGCGGGGGCGCAGAGCCGCTTTGGGGTTGGGGAGCGCGGGGGTTGCCCTTTGGCTCGCGGCTGCACGCGCGGCTCCTGCTGCTCCCGGGACAGGCAGGCAGCTTCCCTTCCCGTGCCGTTCCCGGCTGCAGCCTTCTCTTCCCCGTCCCTCCCTCTCCTCCTCCTCCTGCTGTTCTCCGGGTCGTCCCTCCTGGCAGCCCTTTGCTGTCCTCTTCTTCCTCTCCCCCCCACTTTCCTCCCTCCATCCCAGGTCTTTTAATCTCCTTTCCCCGACGTCCCTCCCTCCCCATGCTTCTCTCCCCCTACTAGAGAGACTCCGCTTCCACCGCCTTGCCTTTCCTCCTCCGCCCCTCATTGTCTTCTGCAGCCTATTGCCCAATTTCCAAAGCTGGGGAAAACTCGCTATGGGCGAGGACAAGGCAGTCCTAGCGGCTCTCCTGCTCCTTTCCAGCACTAGCTAGAAGAAGCGGGGTTTTTCGGGTTCGGCCAGGGAGGGTGAGCTGCGCGGCGGCAACCTCTTCTTGCAGCAGCAGCAGCAGCGGCGGTATCCGTCCCTCTGGTGATCCGCCAGGCGTCGCGTTGTCTTGGGGCGCTCGGCCCGTGGAGCCCGATGTGCGACTTGCTCGACTCGCAGCAGCCGGCCGAGAAACTTAGCAGAATGAAAAAGTTACGGCGAACTTTGTCGGAGAGTTTCGGCAGACTAGGTAAAGTGGGGGGGTGGAGGAGGGAGAGGGCGAGCTGGCATTCCTTAGCCCCGAGTCCCGTTCCAACTATCGCCTCGCGACTCAGTGGGTCCAGTTTGCAAGCTGAATTGCCTTGGCTTAACTCCTTGAAATTTTGTCTGCTGCCAAAGAAACTCAAACCTGTGCTGGCGAGAGTGATGGGAGTTGTAATCCTGCACCCTCTGGACTGGAGGCCGCCCGGCTTGGTTGAAGATTTTTCCATCATAGCACTTCAGTGGCTCGCTGCCCCAATTTTCTGGTCGCCTTTTTGTGCGTTATAAACTATTTTGAAAAATTGATTTTTTTAAAATAAAAGTATACCCAGTTCAAACCGTTTTATACAGAAGTCATCTTGCTGATTAAATTGAAGCGATTAACAGCTGTTATGTCCGGACATTGACTATAAATGTGTTTATTTCATTCTGACTTATCCTTAAAAAAACTTTTAGCTGCTACTGGGTGTTGATCATATTTAGCATAATATAAACTGTCTGTAATCTGCTTAAACTGCTGATGTAATTTGACATGGAACATCTCCAAATAGGGTAATTGAATGGCAGCATACTCTCTCCTTATAAAAATAATTGATATTAATTTGTTATGAACAATTGAAAATACTAAACAGGAGAAGAAAGTACTTTGAATTAATTGAAACTTATTTTTTGAAAATCGATTCAAATCCCCTAAAACTATGCTTTTTTAAAAAAAGGTGTCCCTCCCCCATGGATGAATGTTAAGAAAATATAAGGCATATAAAAAATGTATATGAACCTTAGGATTGACTGCAGCTTTCTAATGTACATTTAGTGGTTTTCCTGTCACATGTTCTAGATAACCCAATTATAGTTTGTTTCATTCTTTTATAATGCAAGATTGAAGTCAAAGGATTTCCTGCAAAAGGTATGAAAATGGATAAAGTTAAATTTATGAAAGGGTCTGGAAATAAAAAATTAAATGTATCAAAAATAAATGAAGAATATTGTAATAAAATTGTTATACCACATCAATAATAAAGGTGGATAGTTGTAAATTGTATTTAGAAAAAGGTGTTCTATTTCTTTAATGGAATCAGAGTGATTCTATTCTAAAGTATCATTTTATGAATATTTGAGAGAAAGAAGGTTCCAATTGCTTGCATTCTTGAAATCGCTCAGTATCCCTTTGGGCTAGAATGTATTTTCTAGAATTAGTTCTCTCAGTTGTGAGATGGAACAAGTTGCACATATAAACTGATTGTGTTTCAGAAAAGATAATCTAAAGGGAGCAATGTGTGAACTGCTTTTGAAAATGAGATTTAATTCCTGCACCATCATCAATAATAATGGTTTCTATAACAAAAGGGGTCTCCTTGGCCTTTAGGAAATGGATAACTTGTTCAATAATCATAGTAGGAAAATGAAAATGCTTCCTTATGGCTTAGTGATAAGATAACATTTGGAAGTTAAACTAATTTCCAACTATAGAAGTTTTCACTTGTCCATTAACTTGTGATTTAAGTTGTTTGGAATCTGCTGATTTGGTACTTCACCAAAGGTATTGCAAGTTGTCCATAGTATAAGAAAAAGCTCACTGTGTGCATTGTGCCTTTTTTTATTCCTTGTACCTTTTATTCTGATGGCTAAATTAGCCACCAGAAGTTGCTCAGAAATTCTCTTACCTCTGCTGGCCCAATGTTCCTGTCATCTTTTGGCACTTCTTGCTTTGTAAATATAGAAACACCTTTTGGATGACACAATATGATGCTGTGTCATCAATACAGAGGTGTATAAGTTGTCATATTTACATTGGATGTTCTACAGCCATCTCATAAATTATTCATAGATTTCTCTTTATTCATCTGAATAAGATATCAGAGTATACATAGGAATGTATACTTGAAGCAGGTTTCACTAGGATGCAAGTTGCTTTCATATTGTTTATTATATTTGTATCCTGCTTGTCTTCAGCTCAAAAAGCTGAAGATAAGCTTTTCACTTTCTCTTTCCACTTCTTTTACAGGTTGGCAAATACAGTGCCAAATCTGCCTTTGAAGTACATGTTAAGCTATTTTCTGGTCAGAATAAAGGATGTGCATTTTAGGTAGATTATAGAAAGGGATATTGAGATTTGGAAAAATTCTATTGAACTAAACTAGTCTCTGTATAGTTCTTTCTGATTAATATAAATTATATCCAAAATTATTTGCTAGTTTATGAGATTTCCTTGAAACAAATATTAAATGTTCAGTTGTGATGAAATGAAAATCTGGGGAATCACAGTGAATTTGAACATTTCAGGTCAGCTCTTCCTAAATTCCTGCCTTCAGATGGATCTATTAGACTGTCTCTTTCAAAATTCCGGTAAACATGACCTTTGGGATCTCCGTAGGCCAACATTTGGGGGGCAATTGAGGAAGCCTGTTTCAGATCAACTACTGAAAAGGAAATGAGTGAATGCCCTTACTGTATAGGGTTACCACCAGCCACATTACTCATAATTATTCCTAATTTAATTTTTGGATTGCTTGAGGATGTACAAAGCAATCTTTGCTTGAATTAAAACGGCTAAAGAATATCAGAAGATTCTTTCCTTTATACAAAATTGCTTGTGACTCTGGATGCCTCAAGTGTAAAGCCTTCTTTTTCACTTTGGGGCTTCTACTATTTATCCGACCCAGATGTAGAACTGAATCTTTAGCATGGATATTAGGTGGCTTAAATGCAAAATAAAGGCATGATATCTGATGCCAATAATACCAACCCTAGGGATGATTTCTAAATAGCGTTTTATCTGGGCTAAGTCTCTGATTGATACTAAGTACCTGATAGTACAGTAATGGTGTCCTTGCTAAAGGGCTGAAGACCAACAAACCATTCAGATAAATAAAAAAGGACCCATTAGTCATGACCTGTTACTCCCGTTTATAATGTTTAATTATTTTAATGCTTGAGCAGAGTGTTTTGCTTCAAGCAGTTTGTTGTAGACATTGCAGATTGCTGTAGGAATGCATTTCATTCATTAATTATAAGAACTTGAGCCAAACCTTGTGGATCTGTATTTTATTTCACACACTGGCTAGCTAGTCCTAAAAAAATCCACTAATGGTGGCCTTCTCAAGCTGTTGCCACCCAGCAGCTGCTGTTTGTTGGCATTCTGCCTTAAACCCTGGGTGGTCTGTTTTTGACTCATACTTAATAGCCATTGATAGACTTCCTCCCTGAATCTGTTAATTTGCTATTGAAGCTAGTGGGTACGACCATATCATATTGCAATTATTTCTATAACTGAATTATGCATAATGTGAAGTACTTTCTTCTGTCCAGTCACTTTCATTGAATGTGTAATACATTATTAGGAGGCAAAATCTATTGTGCATAATTTTACTTTTTTAAAAAAAATAAATCATGAAGTAACATTGTTTTCAAATCGAACAGACCCTCTATGCATCAGGCATTAAAGTCCAACCATATTATGAATGTTGTGAAGTTCTTCTGTTTTGTCTGTTATAAGCCTGTTGATAGACAACTTTATTGAATGTTGCTTGATTTTCAGCATTATGAAAAACTTAGATGTTTTTCTTAAAATAATATCATTATATAATTAAACTTTTAAATAGCTGACACATGTGACTGTTCTGTGTCTTTTACTTTAAATGAGGTCTATCTCCTTGATTTTTGTGAGTCAGAAAAGGGTTTTGCATTTATTTTAATCATACCTGGCTCCTTGCTGCGTGACTACAGCCCTACCCGAGTTGTTGGAGGTGCTCGCCGGGGTGGCGGTTGAGACCCCCAGACTTATAGTCATGGGGGACTTTAACCTGCCATCGACGGGCTTGTCATCGACAGCGGCTCAGGAGTTCCAGGCTTCCATGACGGCCATGGACCTGATTCAAGTAATTGATGGCCCTACGCACACAGGGGGAGGTTCACTGGACTTAATTTATATCTCTGGACAGTGGTTAAATGATCTGAAATTAGATAAGTTAGAAACAGAACCGGTGTCATGGTCAGATCATTTTCTCCTTCGCCTAGATTTTCGGACCGCTACCCACTACTGCAGGGAGACGGAACCAATGCGTTGGTTCTGTCCCAGGTGCCTGATGGACCCGGAGAGGTTCCTGATGGAGCTTGGGCCGTTTCCTGAGGACCTGGCCCACGGCACGGCTGAAGAACTAGTTGCGGCCTGGGAACGGGCTGCGGCTGGAGCTTTGGACCGTGTCGTGCCCTTCCGGCCTCTGACCCGGCGCAGATCTCAGCCGGCCCCTTGGTTCTCCGAGGGGCTGAGGGAGATGAAATGCCGGAGAAGACGCCTAGAGAGTGTCTGGCGGTCTAGCCATTCCGAAGCTGACCGAACACTAGTTAGGTCTTACTCTAGGACCTACCTAGTGGCAATGAGGGAGGCGAGACGTTTCTACGCTTCCACCCTCATTGCGTCGGCAGATAACCGCCTGGCCGCCCTGTTTCGGGTGACCCGCTCCCTCCTGCATCAGGAGGTGCGGGATGACCCGTTGCAGGGATGTGCCGAGGAGTTTAGTGGTTATCTATACGACAAAATCGTTCATTTCCGGGATGGCTTGGACCGAAATTGGGATGATCCAGGTGAGAGGGCGGAGTCGTGTCTTGTGGAGATTGTTTGGGGTGAGTTTGACCCTGTGGCTCCCGAGGACGTGGACAGGTTGCTGGGGAAGCTGCACACCACGACATGTTTACTGGACCCGTGCCCTTCCTGGTTGGTGCTGGCCTCCCGGGAAGTGACACGAGGCTGGCTCCAGGGGATTATCAACGCTTCTTTGTTGGAGGGGGTTTTCACTGCCGCCTTGAAGGAGGCGGTGGTGAAACCCCTCCTCAAGAAGCCTTCCCTGGATCCAGCTATTTTAGGTAATTATCGTCCAGTCTCCAACCTTCGCTTTATTGCGAAGGTTGTAGAGAGTGCCGTGGCATGTCAGCTACCCCAGTACCTGGATGAAGCTGTCTATCTAGACCCGTTCCAGTCCGGCTTCCGACCCGGATACAGCACGGAGACAGCTTTGGTCGCGTTGGTGGATGATCTCTGGAGGGCCAGAGACAGGGGTTATTCCTCTGCCCTGGTCCTGTTAGATCTCTCAGCGGCTTTTGATACCATCGACCATGGTATCCTGCTGCGGGAGGTGGGAGGCACCATTTATCGGTGGTTCTCCTCCTATCTCTCCGACCGGTCGCAGTCGGTGTTGATGGGGGCAGAGGTCGACCGTGAGGCACCTTAATTGTGGGGTGCCACAGGGGTCGATTCTCTCGCCCCTCGTGTTCAATATCTATATGAAGCCATTGGGCGAGATCATCAGTGGCTTCAGGGTGAGATACCAGCTGTACGCTAATGATACTCAGCTGTACTTTTCCACCCCGGGCCACCCCAACGAAGCTGTCGAAGTGCTGTCCCGGTGTTTGGAGGCCGTACGGGTCTGGATGGGGAGAAACAGGCTCAAGCTCAATCCCTCCAAGACGGAGTGGCTGTGGATGCCGGCACCCCGATACAGTCAGATGCAGCCACAGCTGACTGTTGGGGGTGAGTTATTGGCCCCAAAGGAGGGGGTGCGCAACTTGGGTGTTCTCCTGGATGCACGGCTGTCGTTTGAAGATCATTTGGTGGCCGTCTCCAGGAGAGCCTTTTACGAGGTTCGCCTGGTTTGCCAGTTGCGCCCCTTCCTTGATCGGGATGCCCTATGCACAGTCACTCATGCTCTCGTTACCTCTTGCCTGGATTATTGCAATGCTCTCTACATGAGGCTCCTCTTGAGATGCACTCGGAGGCTTCAGTTGGTCCAGAATGCAGCTGCGCGGGTGATAGAGGGAGCTCCACGTAGCTCCCATGTAACACCTCTCCTGCGCAGACTGCACTGGCTACCTGTTGCCTTTCGGGTGCATTTCAAGGTTCTGGTTACCACCTTTAAAGCGCTCCATGGCTTGGGGCCTGGGTACTTACGGGACCGCCTGCTGTTACCTTATGCCTCCCACCGTCCTGTACGCTCACACAGAGAGGGACTTCTCAGGGTGCCGTCCGCCAAACAATGTCGGCTGGCGGCCCCCAGGGGAAGATCCTTCTCTGTGGGGGCTCCTACTCTCTGGAATGAACTTCCCCTGGGTTTACGCCAAATATCTGACCTTTGGACCTTTCGCCGCGAACTGAAAACATATTTGTTTGTTCGCGCGGGGCTTTCTTAAATTGTCTAGATTTTAAATTTAAATGTTATTTAAGTTTTTAAATTGGGGTTTTTTAGATTTTTTATATATTTTAATCTATCGACCAAACTGTATAATAAGTTTTTTAATTTGTTTTTAATTGTACATTGTTTATTTTTATCTTGGTTGTACACCGCCCTGAGTCCTTCGGGAGAAGGGCGGTCTAGAAATCTAAATAAATAAATAAATAAATAAATAAATAAATACTTTTCTATATTCCTATTGCTAGTATCTATTGCATCTACAGTGAGAGAAGTATGCAGGAGGTAGCCCAAGGCTCTGTTTTAGGTCCAGTGCTCTTCGACATCTTCATCAATGATTTGGATGAAGGGATAGATGGGGAATTTATCAAATTTGCAGATGACACCAAGCTAGCAGGAATAGCCAACACTGCAGAAGATAGGCTTAAGATGTGGAAAGAGCTTGACAGACATGAACATTGGACGCTATCTAACAACATAAAATTCATTGGTGAAAACAGTAAGGTTCTACATTTAGGCAAGAAAAAGGTTGACTCAGCCTTCCATCCTTTATAAGGTAGGTAAAATGAGGACCCAGATTGTTGGGGGCAATTAATTGACTTTGTATATAATATACAAATGGATGAAGACTATTGCTTAACACACTATAAGCCGCCCTGAGTCTTCGGAGAAGGGCAGGATATAAATTCAAATAAAAAAACCAAAAACCAAATGCACAGGTATAGTATAGGTAGCACCTAGCTCACTAGTAGTAACTGAGAGGGATCTTGAAGTTGTAATGGACAATCATTTAAATATGAGCCAGCAGTGTGCAGCAGCTAACAAAAAAGCTAAGATAGTTCTAGGCTGCATTAACAGACGGATAGAATCAAGATCACATGGAGTGTTTATATTACTTTATAATGCCTCAGTAAGACACACTTGGAATACTGCATCCAGTTCTGATTGCCACAATGTAAAAAAGATATTGAGACTCTAGAAAGAGGGCAGAGAAGAGCAACAAAGATGATTAGGGGACTGGAGGCTAAAACATAGAAAGAATGGTTGCTGGAATTGGGTACGTCTAGTTTAAGGAAAAGAATAACTAGGGGTGACATGATATCAGTATTCCAATATCTCAGGGGTTGCTACAAAGAAGAGGCAGTCAAGCTAATCGGAAAAGTACCTGAACCTGGGACAAGAAGCGATGGATAAAAACTAATCAAGGAGATGGAATAAGGAGAAGTTTCCTGGCAGTTAGAACAATCAATGGAACAACTTGCCTTCAGAAGTTGTGAATGCTGCAACAATGGAAATTTTGAAAAGAGATTGGACAACCATTTGTCTGAAATGGTGTAGGGTCTCCTGCCTGAGCAGGGGGTTGGACCAAAAGAGCTCCAAGTCCCTTCCAACTCTGTTATTCTGTTTTTGATTGGAGCGACAAACAGACATATATTCTGACTCAGGTAATGTCAGGCTCATGGTCCTTTTACAGACACACACCTCTCGCTGTAGCTATGCCCATATATTTATTTTAAAAAGATGAATCAGTGGAAAATGGAAAACTGATTTGTTATAAAACAATCACCATTTCTTCAAAATAGTAATTCTCAGCCCCACATGAATCAGAAAAGTGGTGTCTTCAATGCTTTGTTTGAACAGGTGACCTTTACTCAGGTAATGGTAAGGATAAGCTGTAGTGTAAAAAACTATGAGGCTAAAGAGAAGAGTGAGTTTCCCTTCTATTAATGCCTTATGTGGCAGCCATCTGGTATGAGAACTCAGAATGTACTTACAAAAGTACACTTGCTCTCACTGACAGGATGTTTTTGTTAATAAACAAGGCTCTGGTTTTATTTTCTGTCCCTTGAAACTTGATTATTATGGTGTGTTGTCCTGTCCAGTATAGCTATAAAAGCAAAAAAAAAAAATTGGTGTGGTGCTTGGAGATACTATCAGACAGGAAAGCACAAATCTGTCAGATTTCAAGTCAACATATAACACTCCTTGCTTGAAAAAAGCTGCAGAGAACAATTTATTGTTTGTACTGTATGTTGTTGTTTTCCAGCGCCGCCTCAGTACCTCTCCATTTATTCAGCAGTTTCAAGCAGCATATGTAGCACCTCTTCCTTTTTTCTCTCTCATAACATTTGTTCTTAAAAATAACATAAATTATAACTTATATACACTAAACATATTTCTTGTTTCACATATTGAACCAATAAATATAAACTTGAAGAGACCGCATCACACATATTTTTCTAAGAGAAGTAATTTTATTCAAGTTAAGTTAAATAACTACAAAGAAATATTTGTTTGCTTTTTAGCATTTTGTTCTAGTAATGTAAACTAATTAGATAACAAATTATATCTTTTTTTCTAGCCTTGAAGAAAGATGATAATGGCTTTGATGAGGTAAGTTGTATTTTCTATTTTCAAATTTTATTTAAACATATATTGGCAAAATATTACAAACTAAAAAGAATAATAGTGACTAAAAAGAATAAATTATACAACACGCACACACAGAGACATACACCCCATGGAAAAACTACATGAAACATACATAATGTAATTTGATATAATTATATTTCTAATTGTAAGGAGAAATTCTTATTTTATCCACCCATATGGAACACTTCTAGTTCAAAAAAGTATATGTATAGATGGAGTAATATAAGTTATTATGCTGATTTAATTTATAAAAGGGTACCAAATAAAGAAATAAAGTGTATTTGTTACTATGTTAGTTTTTTTAGCCATTTCTTTTTCACACTTTTAAATATCATTGATATGAAGAAAGATGTATTTTAATTCTTCCAGTTTATTGCTATAGTAAATTTATAGGAAGGAAACCGAATAATTTTTACATTGCATTATTTTATGTTTTTTCCCCAAGAATATAGTTGCATTAGAATTATTTATTAAACACTATTGGTAAAACAGTAGTTTTACCAATGTCTTCAAAAACCCCTAGCCGAAATGAGTGACAGAGGAATTAATGACACTTTTCAATAGGAATATGAAATAAAGGGCCTCTCTTAATAGAGGCTGTAATACACTTTTAAGGAGTTGTAGCATGATTTTCTATTTTTATAGTGGATGGTTTCTAAAATAGATTTAAATAATATTTTTATATTACCAAATATTTTGTATTGACTCATCACATTTCAAATCCCAAGTCATTTCCTGTTTTAATATTTTCAAGAAAGTTTGTTCTATTTAATATAAGAATTTCTAAAGTATTTATGAGATTATTCTGATTCAAAGTGTTTTAGAAATCCACTATATACATTGTTAAAAACCTTGATTTATAAGATCTTATGAGTTGAAAAATAAATTACTAAATTATGGTTGCATAAAACCACATTAGAACTTGTGAGTAATTTTTCTGCAGAAGATATTCAACAGAAATCTTCTTTTAAAAAGGGATTGACAGGCATGAATAATTAGGACCAACAGTTAGGCTGCAGCATAGACAATTTATTTATTTATTGTTATGAGCCATGGTAGCACAGTGGTTAGAGTGCAGTACTGCAGGCTACTTCTGCTGCCTGCTGGCTGCCTCCCATTGACAGTTCAACTCTTACCAGGCTCAAGGTTGACTCAGCCTTCCATCCTTCCGAGGTGGGTAAAATGAGGACCCAAATTGTTGGGGGCAATATACTGACTCTGTAAACCACTTAGAGAGGGCTGTAAAGTACTGTAAAGCGGTATACGAGTCTAAGTGCTATTGCTATTGCTATTGGAGCCTATACACAAGAATCTGATCAACCAAAGAGTAACACTAAATTGGTGCCAGATAAAGTCAACTGAATTCAAGATGGATTGGACCTGGAGCGCTTCTGGAAACTCAGTGGCTTTAAATGGATAGTGCACTTCATTTCCCACCTTTGCTTGCTCTTTTCTACAGGAATCATACTTTTCAATGTGTTTAATAATAATAATAATAATAATAATAATTTAATTTGTATACCGCCCTTCTCCCGGAGGACTTAGGGCGGTGAACAAGGCAGATAAAATAAAGACAATACATTCAATAAAAACAATATTTTAAAAAACTTATTCCAATAGCCTAAATTTAAAATACAATACGAAATATAAAATAAACCCCAATAAAATCCATATTTAAAACCCTATTAAGCCAGTCCTGCTCGAAAGAATAGATATGTTTTAAAATTTAAGTGGCCTATGAATAAAATAAGTTTTGGAAAGTTTCTTCAAAGTAACTTTAACATATGAATTTGTGATAGAGGATATTAATTTATTTCAAAAAATTTGAATTATTGTCCTAAAACATTGTGCGCCTTGAGTTAATTAATGTGAGTTGTTTTAACTTAAAAGTAGGCAACTGCATAATTTATAGTTCTGAAATGAAATGTTCTGAAGGATTCTAGAATGCACCATTCCTTATTGGCTCCTTTCTGACCCAGCTATAGGAGAAATAATTTTTAAATTTTCTGGAAGTTAGTTTTCTGAACCAGAAATGTTTCTTGTTCTAGATCAGGGCTGGCAAACTTGATTCCATTGAGGATTGTCCTCGGAGGGCCGGGGTGGGCATGGCCAGCTCGGTCACTTATGGGGAGGGGTACCTGTGGTGGCCCAAGCACTCTGCCAGCGAAAATGGCTTCCGAGTTGCGCTTTCAGCTGCAACCCTCTGCCAGGAAAAATGGAATTTGCAAGGGCCATGTTTCCCCCCCCCCAGCTATGTTTTAGCTGGCAGAGGCACCATGGGCCAGTCCTTTGCTGTTTTTAGGGTGGCCCTGCGGGCCAGATCTAAGCACCCCACAGGCCAATCTGTCCCCTGGATCTTGAATTTGACACCCGTTCTAAATGAAAGAGGGACTGAATTGACTTTTGCTTTTATGTATTCCTACTGAATATTTTTCAGTTTTGCATATTCTTACTGAAAATTATCATCATAGCCACAACAAATCTCAATGATAGTTCTATTTATATAATTTGTCTGATCCTGATTTTTTTTAAATAATCCCATATCTATAAAGAAAAAAAAAGAATTCCTTGTTATGTATGGAAGTTGAAACAAATAAAATCTATACAGAATCTGCATTGGTGAAGAAGATAAAAACAGATTTATGTTTTTTAATTAATAAACACTGTAATAATATCTAGTGAGAATCTATTGTATAATGCTTAAAATTATGAGTCATTTACCTCTTTGTCTTAATTTATTACTGGATTCCAAATGAAGGCTTAGTCCTTCGTTTAGATAGGCTGTTGCCTTAGGCAGCAACTTTAATTCCATCTGCTTTAAGACTATGGTTTGATCTTCTGTTCTCTGAATACTGAGAAGCAAATGGGTACGGTTAATGTGAATTGGAAGTTAAAAGGAAATGGAATATGGCACTCTGGAAATCAGGTTGTCTGGAATGATGAATTCAATGAGTTTGTCTTTATACTGAATTTATGAAAGTACAGAAATTACGTCAAAGTATAAGCCCTATAATTGTTTCATTAAAAGTCTGAGTCATAAATTCTGCAACCAGACCTGTATCAGGCTGTTCTTTTAATTGTATTATAAATCTGGCATGCTTCTAATGCTTTGTTTCTTCTCTCTGGAAATGACTACTCTGTTTATAAAATTTACAGGATGTTAAGAGTTCCTTAGAATTCTATGATATAGGAAGAAAATATTAAACTGTACTTCAAGTGCTTGTCCCAAATTAAATCTCAAGTAAGATAAGACTTTTTTTCGTGCTTGGAATGAATTAATGGATGCTTCCTTAGCCTTGCCTCCTGCAAAGCATATAATATTATCAATTGTATAAACATAGGGGTTTTTTTGCAGTGTAAGAATCTGGTATAATTTATCTACTAAAGTGGCTATAGCTAGAAAAGGAAAATGATTTAGGTGATATTTAGATGAATTTGCTTATGTTCTGCATATCTGCAATGAAAGATATACGATATATCACAGAAGTGAATACACCCCCTCACATTTTGTAAATATTTAAGAAAATCTTTTCATGTGACAAAACTGAAGAAATGATACTTGGTACTTAGTAGTAAGTATACAGCTTGTATAATAGTGTAGTGGAAGTGGAAGAGGACTCCAGTGGCAACCTGTGAAGCTCTGATGAACTCTATGCCCAAGAGGGTGCTGGAAAATAATAGTGGCCACACAAAATATTGACACTTTGGGCCCCATTTGGACATTATCATTTAAGAGGGGTACTCACTTTTGTTGTCACCACTTTAGACATTAATGGCTGTGTGTTGCATTATTTTGAGGGGACAGCACATTTACACTGTTATACAAGCTGTACTTTAAGGGGACGCAGTGGCTCTGGGGCTAGGATGTTGAGCTTGCCGATCAAAAGGTCAGCAGCTCGGCAGTTCGAATCCCTAGTGCTGCCGTGTAACGGGGTGAGCTCCCGTTGCTTGTCCCAGCTTCTGCCAACCTAGCAGTTTCGAAAGCACGTACAAATGCAAGTAGAAAAGATAGGGACTACCTTTGGTGGGAAGGTAACAGCGTTCTGTGCACCTTTGGTGTTGAGTCATGCTGGCCACATGACCACGGAGATGTCTTCGGACAGTGCCGGCTCTTCGGCTTTGAAACGGAGATGAGCACCGCCCACTAGAGTCAGGAACGACTAGCACGTATGTGCGAGGGGAACCTTTACCTTTACCTTTACAAGCTGTACTTTACATTATAGCCTAGTGTCATTTCTCCAGTGTTGTCACATGAAAAGATATACTTAAATATTTACAAAATGTGAGGGGGTATACTCACTTCTGTGATATACTGTACATACTCTAATCATAAGGCAAAATACATATACAAGTAGTCCTTATGACTTCATATACAAGTAACTTATGACTTCAGAGGACCACGAAATTTCTGTTGCTAAGTTTTTAAGTGAGTTGTGTTCCATTTTATGATATTTTGCCATAGCTGGTAAGTGAATCATTGCAGTTGTTAAGTGAATCATGTGGCTATTAAGTGAATCTGGTTTCGCCCATTGGTTTTGCTGGTTGGAAGCCAGATGGGAAGGTTACATATGGTGATTGCATGACGCTGGGATAATGCAACTATCATAAATAAATGTCAGATGTGTAGTGTCTGAATTTTACATGAACATGGGATGCAGCAACCGTTGTGAGTGTGAAAACCAATTGCTTTTTTCAATGTCATGTAACTTCGAACAGTCACTAAAGGAATGGTCATAAGGGGAAAGCTACATCTTACTAGTCCTTTTTGGGGCTGGACAATATTGTATGCCCCCCAGAAAAAAGTAGACAAAAATAATAGGTAAGAGAGGAAAACATACACTGATCCATACATTGTTTTTCTCATCTAAGCTTCTCAGCTTTCTCTTCTTGAGGATTTTATCAGGTCCATTCCAAAATAATTTTATTGGTTTTCCTCCCTATAAAAGTATGGCTGAAATGGATTTAGGGCACTTGCTATATTTAATGCCCTAATATGTATTCATATGCCCCATGAAAGCAGTGAACAGCTGGAGAATGGGTTCTTTTGCAGACGACTTCTAACTCTCTGACAATTTTATGTATCTGCTAAAACTTTCAAGTGTAGTTCTGAACCCTGACAGATTATTTTGCTGACATGCAAAAGATGGATTGGACAATGCATAGGATTTAATGATTCTATGTTCTCAAAACACTTCTTGTTAATTTAATGGGATTTTTTAAGATACTGTGACTGTGCACTATAAAATAAGGGAGGGCATAATATATTTCTGGAGATCTTTAATTCTTCTATTCTGTCTCATGGTTGACAAAGCAAGCAGAATTTTTTTTCCCAAACAAAGGCACAGAGATTAATGAATTATCCTGGAATGTTAGGAATCATCAATTGATGGGTGAATATAAATTATTCTTCCTTGCGATGCTTTATTTACAATTCAAGTTTATTTTGCTTTGTTTTTAAAGTTAATGCTAGGGGAACTTATTGCCAAAGGCTGACTGGGTACTGCAACAGAGAAAATAGTCTCTGATCCTTTCGGTAAAAAACAAGATGGGCATCAATCAACTTCTTTTGCCATTTCTGTGCTTTATATAACAAGCTATTGATTTTTACACATGAGCACTACTTCAATGTAAAAAAGGAAAAGGAAAAAAAGAGATCAATTCTTCTGTCTTTCTGTACCAGGATGATGGTTTGAGATTGAACCAGGAAACTGAAAAGGGACTGCTAACATAAAGAGATCTACAAAGAACAAATTAGAGACCATTTTTTTTAAAGTGGGAAAAAGTAATAGAAAATTCAAAATGAGAGGAAATACTGTACTGCAATATGAAGTGAAAATCCCAGAGGAATTTTAAGCAGTGAATATAAAGAACCGTTTGAACTTAACCTTGTGCTCTCCATTTGGACTTCAGGCCTACCCAGCATGACAATGGGAACAGATTGTGGTAGTATTGTATTCTTAGTCTAAATTATATGGAAACGATTTTTCCCCTAATTGATAGATTTTCCCTTCTGTGTATATTTGCCTCAGTTAAAAGAGGAATGGTTTATTAGTATGGTCCTGCTACGAAGGAATCAATCATTATATGAATTACAGTTCCTTCTTATTTTTAAAGGGACATGTAAGTGGATATTTGTGCATATAGTCCACTATAGAATTCTTTATTGGCCAAGTGTAATTAGGACACAAAGGGAATTTATCTTTGGTGCAAAGGCTCTCAGTGTACATAAGGAGAATAAAATACATTCATCGAGAATAAAAAGATACAACACTTAATGATAGTTAAAGTTGCTAATAAGCTATCAAGTTGTACTAGGAAACAAATAAAAACAATATAAATTGAAAGATATAAGCAACATGGTTACAGTAATAAGTGGAAAGAGATAGATACTAGTACGGAAGAGAAGAATAATAGTAATACAATCTTAGTAAATTATTTGACAGTGTAGTGGGAAATAGTTGTTTAGCAGAGTGATGGTTTTTGAGAAAACTGTGTCTAGTTGTTCTGTTGTGCAGTGCCCTAGAGCGTCATTTTGAGGGTAGAAATTGAAACAATTTATGTCCAGGATGTGAGGAATGTGTAGATATTTTCACATCCCCGACATATCTATTAATATAAATGCATTGATGGGATATAATCTTGCAAAGATGCACTGATCTTATATTTCTGTTTTTCCCTTTCTTGTTACAATTGTAAATGTACACATTTAAAATTTATCATCTCTCTTCAGAGCCAAGTTAGCATTTAAACCAAGACCCCCCTAGTTCCAATAATTTAGTTTGGAGACCAGTGTTAACCTTTGCCCTTTAAATATTTTGGACATCAGTTCCCATTGACCAGATTGGTTGGGCAAATGGGAATAAGTCCAAAACATCTGGAGGACATCAATTTGTTTATCAGTTCTGTAGCTCTGGTATAGATTTTCACTGGTGGCAGCAGAAAAAGGGGAAAGCGGAAAGTCTTGTTGTATAAATATGACCTTTGTGCCACTAGTGGAAATGAGGTTAAGTTCCACTACAAAGCATTTTCAGGATATATGGTTTCAAATAGCTTTTTAATTTTCTTTTAGGCCACAGAATCTTGGAACATATTCCATTGCTCTACAAAGAGAGGGCAAATAAATTTGCTTCTCCAATTCCAATTTTATAATTTGCAATCCATTTGAAAACACTTCACTGCCCCATTTTGTATTGCAAATATGCTATAATTAGTGGCCACCATTGCATTTTTCTGTAACAACTTAGAGTGGACAGTACACCATTTTTTTCAAATTTAATTGCATTTTTATATAATTTCTAAATTATTTAAACAATATAATAGATATTATTATACGCTATTCCCTTTTTCTGAAAAGATAACAGCAGATAGCTTTTTTTTTTTTTTTTTTTTTTTTTTATAAAAAGTTTTTATTGGTCAAAAAAGATTTATGCAAATACATATCAGGTATGGTAAATTTTCATTTTTCTTATACATGATAAGAATTTTACTCAAAATTTTAAACACATACAACAGCCATATGGCAAGCAGGTGATACGAAGTAGCTAAGTTTCAATCTTACATACACAATAAGGAAGGGTCAAGAATAATCAGAATATCATACGAAAGAGAATAAGGAAAACCAACACAATACCAAATATCTTTGTCACTTCCTAGTTTTGGATCTCAGAACTCTGGGTTCAGCCTGACCCAACTCCAGGGCCGCAACAGCGGCAGCCGCCTCCGCCCCATGGTCTATAACCTCCCCTTCTTCAATTCCTGGGTCATCTAAATCCAGGAGGGCTTTGTGTTCCTCCACGTAGGCCGCAGCCTCCGCAATTGTACTAATTTTTTTCGTAATGCCCTCCCGGAAAATCATCAATCCCTCTGGCATCAGCCATCTGAAGCCCACTCCTTCTGGTACAATTTGCTTGATAAAAAGTAATATTTCTTTCTCATTTCACGTACCTGTCTGGGAATCTGCCTCAGAATGGCTATCTCCCTGCCCCTATAAGTCAGTGCCCCACTCCTATGTTTTCTAAGAATTTCATCTCTCGTCTCTCTTTTCACAAATTTGACATGAACCTCTCTAGGAACTGCATGCGTGCGTGCATATTGTGAATTAACTCTATAAACTCGATCCACATCCCAATTCATAAAATCAACACCTCTCCCAAGAAATTCTCCCAACAGTTTAGTCACAACATCTCTCAAGTCTTCTTGGTCCACTTCTTCCAAATTTTGAAACCTAAGGAAATAAGACATTTTATCCATCTGTAGTCCAAGCACAGCATTGCTTGTCGTCTCCCTCTTTTCTGCACTGCCCGCATCTCACCCTCAGACCTTCCACTTTCTGCTTATTTTCTGCTGAGACTTGTTGAGTATCCTTTAAATCCTTTTGGATAGTCACAATTTCTGCTCTTATTTCATCCAGTTTCTTGTCCATATTAGATAACTTTTCCAGAATTCTCTCCATTTCTCCAGCAGTTGGTCTCTGACCTTTTGCCATTTTAAAAAAAAAATTTTCAAAATCCTCAGGCAAGCACAGTATCCTTATAATTTCCTCCGGATCCACCAGGGGGCACTCACAGGAGCAACGAGTCCAGAGTACAGTTAGTCAACCAGGAAGCCGAAGGGAAGTGATGTCATCAAGATTCTCATAGTGAAGGCGGAAGCTGGACGCCACCATTGTTCCCCAGAGGGAGGGGGGGCCTCAAACCCTCCCTCCTAAATTTCTCCATCACCTCTTCTCTCCAGAGCTCCACAAAACCGGTAATCTTGTTATTTTAAGTTCTCCTCTCTCCAAAGTGATTCGTACTCCTTCCAGTCGCAGGGGAGAAAAAAACCCCCCCGCACTCCGGAGTACTCCACTCACAGCAGATAGCAGTACTCCACTCACGTCTGCTCACAGCAGATAGCTTAATGGTTAGATATTTGTTAACATTAAGATGAAAGAATATTTTTGATATGTAATGTGATATTTCAGTACAGAGCTGGTTTTCAGAATAGCTGATTTCCTTCAGTATTATTTTTTCATTATACATTTATATTGTAACACAATGCATAATGTGAGCTGTTCCCAATATTTTGGTCAGAGAAGAAACAGAAAAGAGAGTAATTCTCTGAAGCTTTGATTTTAATGATAGGAATTGGGTAATCTATACCTATACACTGTTTTGCCTCTGCTGATGTTTATACTTTGGAGCCACAAAAAAGCACTGGAAAAATACCTTCAATCTCTAAGTATTAGTAGACACCCTGTTGCTAGGCTTACCCCTCTTTTCACCTTCTTCATGGCTCTGCCAGTCCTTCTACATTAATAGACAGGATATTAATGACAGGGGAGCCATCTCTTCAGTTAACCATGTCCCCAGGCTTGCTATCGTAGCCAGGTCTTGAGGGACCTTCAGAAGTTAAGGAGTGATGAGGTCAGCCTGATCTCCGTAATACGTGCATCAGAGCAGAAAAGGTCCATTGATCAGGGCCTGCAAATGTAGTTCTCTAGATAATGACACCCATAAAATATCCATTCTTTGAGATCTAGTGGGGCATCAGGATGAAATTGGGGAGAGGCAGTCCTTCGGATAATGATGTTCAATGCCATGTAGAGCTTTAAAGGTTAACATCAGCAGCCTGAATTGGACCCAGAAGCAAACTGGAACTCAGTACAGCTCAAGCAGTTGAGTCGCAACATATACTCTACCACATGCTTTCGCTGCTGCATTTTTGTACCATATAGCTCAGTGGTAGTCAGCCTGGTCCCTACTGCCCACTAGTGGGCATTCCAGCTTTCATGGTGGGTGGTAGGGGTTTTGTCCGATACTGAAGCACTTTCCTTTTTTAAAAAATGTAATTGATTTTTAAAAAAAATTTTCATAGCATTATTTAAAAACATTTTCATTAGATTTTCATAAAATTCCCCATGACAATTTAAATTTCTGAAAATATACTATTTGTATCGTCCGTGCATAAGTTTAGTTTACATTATGTAAGTGAAACTAAATGGTGCTATAATGCGACTACAAACAAAAGAGCCTCGTCTCAGAATAGCTCGCGCATTTCCCCCCACACCATCCAGCTGTAACAGAAAAGCAGAGCTGGTAGCTGGCGCCCCCCTCCCAACCCAATCCACGATGCGTGAGAGGCATGCGCAGACAACGATACATGGTGCATTACTGTGGAACTGGTGGGTGGTTAGAAAATTTTACTATTAACAGAGATACAAAAGTGGGCGGTAGGTATAAAAAGGTTGACTACTCCTGATATAGCCTCATATAGACCACATTGCAATAGTCCCCCAGAAGGTAATCTGAGCATAACTGACTGAGGAGGGTCCTTCAATTCAGGGACCTTCAACTTAGGTGAAGTAGAAAAACAGACTGACAAGATGACAATGGCAAGCCCTTTATTTATTGTTAATAAAAGTCTTACATAATCATCAGGATTACATAAACTCAGCTTGAGGGACATTTTACTAATATTACCTTCCTGTCGATGACAACAAGAACAACAAAATACAATTTAAATAAGAAAATTGAAAAAAGTTTGATTTATAAAGAAGTGACTCTCTTCCATTTGCAGTATAGCCCTTAAGTACAGCCCATCTTAAAATTTTCCAGAGACTTTCTGTTCTCTATTGTGAAAATCAGATGCTAAACTAGATGTTTCTGGTAGAACTCTTAACCTACTTCTGGAGTAGCAGAAGGATGCAACTAGCTGTTTTTGAAATACCACCTGCTAACTTGGATAGCCTTTTTCCCTGAGAAAAAATGTAGCAGAATAATAACTAGTTTAAGCTAGTCATAACAATTTTTGTTTCTCAAAATGAAGAACTGCACAAAAATGCAATCTAAGACATAAACGCCAATATACTGTGGGAAATGCAAGGCAGATGTTGAATGGCTCCTAATGTAGGAATAATAAGATAATGGAAAGTCATAAGGAATGAGTGCTTATGTGTATACATGATTTTATGAACCGTGCTAAGTGGACAACATACTCACATTGGGACAAAGTTTTTCCTGTTCGGTCAGCTGGACTGTCTACTTATTTTAACCTAAAATTATTCCAGTGATTTATTGACTTCAAATAGCTGTTGCTTATGGAATCTCTTAACTTTTATTTTCTTGTTTAGAAATGGATGACAAGACCATAACTTTGTTTCCCATGGAAACATTTTTGAGAAACGAAAAGAACAAGGGGTTGGTACAGGATTAATCTTTAACGGAAAAAAATTGTAGCAAACCAAAAGGATTGAATACATGAGGAACACTGCATTATTTCCTATGCCTGGATTATGGTTCATTTTCCAGGTGAAATATATTGTTCATAGGAAGAGGCTAGGGCCCTCTCATGAGTAGCAACTGATGCACCCCTTGCCAAAATGTCTTCTCCATGCTTTATTTTTATTTATTTATTTATTTATGATTTTGTCACACAGTATATATAAGCCTAAGCATGAAATAACTATATAATATATAAGCATATATATAAGCATAAGTATGTAATAACTATATTAATTGGATATAACGAAAGGAAACAATAGGACAGGAACGGTAGGCACACTTGTGCTCTTATGCATGCCCATTACAGACCTCTTAGGAATGGGGTGAGGTCAATAGTAGATAGTCTTTGGTTAAAGCTTTGGGGATTTTGAGAAGAGACCACAGAGTCTGGTAGTGCATTCCAGGCATTAACAACTCTGTTACTGAAGTCATATTTTCTGCAATCAAGATTGGAGCGGTTAACATTAAGCTTAAATCTATTGTGTGCTCGTGTATCGTTGCAATTGAAGCTGAAATAGTCTTCAACAGGAAGGACATTGTACTAGATGATTCTATGAATTAAACTCAGATCATGCTGAAGGTGGCGTAGCTCTAAATTTTCTAAACCCAGGATTTCAAGTCTGGTGGCATAAGGTATTTTGTTGTATTCAGAGGAGCGGAGTTATTCTCTGCATCACCACTCACCTCTAAAAGGTTTCATACCTCAAAAAGAGACTATATAATTGGGATTTTGAATGGATTTTGAATTTCTTCTCTTTCAGATTATGGATTATAACTCTCTTTATTCTAATTGTGTGTTAGGAAGTAAAGAGCAAAAGTTCTGTTGCATACAAGTTACAGTCATCTTACTTTACTGTGATTTATGTCCATGGAAAACCCTTTTATTAGCTCTTACAGCTTTAGGAAACTTGCAAAGTAAGGAACAATATACTTTGGAATCTAGATGGTTGTGGGAATAGCTTTAATGACTGTATGAGTTTATGAATAAAAAAAAATCTATGACAACATTGTTGAAAATAGTGTTTTACAAAATAGGTCAATTTCCCCTAAACTTATGTGTTCCAGATGCACTGAGACTACAATTCCCAGAATGGTGAGAATTGCCAGCAGAATTCTGGGAATTGTTGTCTCAATTAATTTTAAACTGGAAAGATTGAGAAAGCTGAGGTATATAGTTTAGAATAAATATGTATGTGAAAACTTGGCCTGCTAATTTTTGGCTTTGGATTCTGCATTATGAGAGAACAGCGACTGAGGAAGTGAAATGTTTCTTTTCTCTGCTCTAATGCAGTCTTGAATTACTACCACTCCAGGCATATAGTGAAGGAGGAGTTAATAAGAGCTGATTACATTTTACCAAGCCATTTTCCAGATGTTAAGTTGTCTTAAAAAGATCAGATAAATTTTATGTTTTTTAAAAAATCTGTCACCCTCCCCTCAATGGTTGACTCTGGTCTGTTCATTGGCCCATAAATATTGAACTGAAAGCCTTTGGAAATTAGACATAGACATAGAGTAGTAAGGTTGGAAGGGATTGGGGTTCTTCTAGTCCATGGCAGGAGATCCTATACCAGTGTCGGCACGCGAAACCATCCTGCAAAGAATGTGCGACCTCGCTGGCTCCTCTTCCGTGTTCCTGTGATCACATGGACACTGGTCAGCGGCGGAACTCAGAAGAGTGGTGTTCCGCAGGCTGGCACCTGTGTGATGATTTGCGCACATGTGTGATGGCCAGTTGTTCGGGCGCACTTCCATGCTGGTATCAGGTGTTTGGGTGCCAGTTTGCGCATGTGCGATGGATCACTGCTTATTATCACCACTCCTGTAAGAGAGAAGGCCAGTGGGGCCATGCATGCCTTGTGGGATGGTTTCGCGTGCCGCTTCTGGCATGCAGGCCGGCACACGGGAACGTCAAAGGTTCACCATCATGGTCCTATACCATTCTGAACAAATGGCTGTCCAGTCTCTTGAAATAAATTTCTCCTTCATTCTAAGTTGGATCTCTGTTTAATGATCTTCCACAGATTGCTTCTTGTCCTTCTGTCAGGTGCTTTAGCAAATGAGTCGATCCTTTCTTCTCTGTGACAGCCCCCCAAGTAGTGGAAGACTGCTATCATGTCACCCCAGCCCATCTTTTGTAAGACTTCCATGAGAAGAGCAATATTCAGAGAAGGGGGAGGGAACAGCTCCCTCTGTTACCCCTACGCTAGGAAAGATTCCCTGACTTTCTATGGTTTATAGGAGATAAGACGTTTGAGTGATAAAAAGAGAATTGCTTTTGGAGGAAGAGGATCAATGCTTTTTTTCAGTCATGTTATTAGGTAATATATATTATATTATACAAGGATAATATATATTATATTATACAAGGAAAACTAATGCAATTACAAAATAAAAAGATTCATTAAAAAGTGGGGGCACAAAAAAGAAAAAGGGGGAAAGGAGGAAAAAAAGAATCCCCCCTTTATGCCCAGCAAGTATAATCAGCCTTAAAAAAAACATTATTTGTTTAAAAAAACTAAACATTTCTTCATTCTGTATCTAACCAAATTTCTGTAAACCTATTTCTAAAGCCTCATTTCTCCTATTAAATGGCAAAAGTTCAGTAAAGCTTACCATTGTATCTATTACAATCTGAATCCAAACTTTTCTTTTAAACAAATCCCTTCACAAATTTGAAGATTTCTTCTCTTCAAATAATAAAAATTTAGTCCCACTCAAAAAATAATTAAACATTACCAGAAATAACCATTATCATCCAGTCCTAACCAAGAAACCATTAAAGAACAGCCCATTATTTTAACTTTTTTTTTAAAGGGACGCGGTGGCTCAGGGGCTAGGATGTTGAGCTTGTCAATCAAAGGTCAGCAGCTGAGCGGTTCGAATCCCTAGTGCTGCTGTGTAACGGGGTGAGCTCCCGTTATTTGTCCCAACTTCTGCCAACCTAGCAGTTTCGAAAGCACGTAAAAATGCAAGTAGAAAAAATAGGGACCTCCTTGGTGGGAAGGTAACAGCGTTCTATGCGCCTTTGCCATTGAGTCATGCCGGCCACATGACCACGGAGACGTCTTCGGACAGCGCTGGCTCTTCGGCTTTGAAACGGAGATGAGCACCGCCCCCTAGAGTTGGCAATGACTAGCACGTATGTGCGAGGGGAACCTTTACCTTTACCTTATTTTAACTTTGATCTAGTAGATTAATTTTGTATTCTTTTTTCTTTCTGCAGTCTTTGAAATCTCAAAGTTCTAGCACCTGCCTTCTTTTACTATTCCCGCAAAGTTCTTTTTTTTTTTTTACTTCCATTTTAGCAACACTAGTAAACCCCTCTTGTAAAATCTGTGTAAAGGAATAATCAGTGAGTAAGGGAATAATCCAAATCACTTTTCAAGTTTACTATTCTATACTATCCTATTTCAATTTTTGAAATAACTTTCATTTCTAAATCCATTATTTTATTGTAAATTGTAATTTTAATTACACATGTTAATCAATGTCACTTTATTCAGTGCAGCTTAATCCTCTGCAGTTGGAACTAACCAATGCTAATAAAGAAAATCTGTAAGTATGGATCAAACCTTTTTTATAAAGAAGCCATCTGGTTCCCTCTAATGTCTAATCTTCAAACTCTTATAGGTTGTAAATAGGGGTGGAATTCCCTATGGAAGAGGAGTCTTCCAGTCAACAATCAAATATTAAAATCAAGTCCATGTGAACCCCTACTTTTCAAAGCCAACAATAATAATCCTTTTGCTGCATATTCCAAAAATTAGAAATACAGTTAAACTTTTGGGTTTTTTTAAAGGGATTGAAGGACATTCACCCAGTGATTTCCATAAAATAGGCCTCTCTGAGGGTTCTTGATCTTCAAGCAAAGCCAAAGAATTTTTTAAAAAGAAATTAAGAGTTAATTGAATTTAGGGTCCATATAAGTGACAGTATAAACATGGAAGCCTATGATAACTAGCCGATCGCAAGCTGACCATAAAAACATAGTTGTAAAGCAGCTATTTGACGCACATATGGAGAACTAATGATCTTTAACTCTGGAAAGATTTCAGTGGTTCATTTCCTGCACTCCAATGTGTTTCCAACCACAATGTATTCCCCTTCTTTGGAGGAACTTTGGCATTAGAATTACTGGAAGTCGGAGTACACTGTTTTTATTAGTGTACTTATAGTATACAAGCTTAATTCTGTTAGATTAGATCCCCTGAAAGAGCGCAATAAATCTCATTTCTCTCATCTAAATAATGTATATCCTTGTACCTTTGGAAGTTTTGTGGATAGAACAGCAAAGATGTAAAATTTTGGGGGAGAAGTTATGGAGAAACTTGCATTACCACAAGAATTCTGGAAAAGGTTTCAGTTCTCTTAACTATTCTTCCAAAATATACACAATTTGGACAGAGCATTATGTGTAGTTTTTGGGAAACTGTTGCTAGCTTGAAGTATTCAACCTATTTAGCTTTCCTGTGTCTGCCTCCCCCACGAAAATCATTTGAAAGAAAGTGTTCTCAAATCTCTTCTATTAAAATAGGTCTATTAAGACGATGTATCCAAGGTTTTTTCAGGATCAACTCCATAGAGGCAGCTGGAGCTATTGTTTCCCTTAATATAACATTTGGAAAAACTTTGATAGATATCATTAAAGTTGCGGTGGAAGTACTTCGGTAGATTATTGGGCTGGGACAATGGAAAATACACATGGGACACCCACCCACCACCCACCCACTCTTTCTGTAATATTGCATAAATAGGAAAGGTAAGATATGTCTCATACAGAAGTACTTTCCAGTATGATTGTTCCTGTCATGTTTCTTATAGGTCTCTGTTGAGTGATGGAGGAAACCAATAAAAAAATGTTATGCTTCAGTCAGCACTCCCATCATCCATCCTTCTCTTTCCATAAAAGCATGGTTCAGTAAGCTTCCGTTTATGTTCTGTTCTGCCTTGATTGGATATGTACCACTCTAGGAAGTTGGTGCTAAATGAGAGAAAACTCCAGAAACTTGAATGTTGTTTTTCAGGGACTGTTCTTTGAAAATTTGTTTTGACTCTTAACAGTTATTTTGCTTAATGTTAACTGTCCGTACATATTGTATCATTTAGTGTATATAGTGTATCATAAATAGAAAGAAATAATTGTTCCTGCCAAAAACTAAAGCTAATAAAATTACATATTTTGGGGTTGGAGATACTTGTAATACTTCGTTGATGCTTAGACAAAGAAACATTCACAAGTACTTGTTCTTAAGAACGTTTACTTTATTAAATGTTTAAATACATCTTCAACCTTGAGACCAATAAGAAATAAAACTCAATTTCCATTCATTTCTTTTTAATAAAAAAAAGCTTCTAGAAATTATGCTTAATGTGTTTCTAACTGCAGAATAGATTTAATAAAGACAAATTGCAAAGAAAGAAAATCTCTTATATAGTTCATTCTATATTGAAACTATTGCTTTTAGCAGTTTTTAATCAATGATGGTGGCTTGACCATTAACACTATTTTTAAAACTTTGTTGCTAAGATCTATCATGAGTAAGGCAATTACAGGTAGTCACTTTTTAGAAGCATTTGCTTACTGTTTCAATGCTAGTAGGCAAATTGTAATGCCTGCTTGTACTTTGGGTTCTGAGCCTGGTTTTTCAATTACTATAGTCATCCATTACTATAGCTAAACTCTCTTTCTTGAATTTGGATCTTGGAATGTCATTCTTTCCCAACGTAGTTGCACCTTTAAAGACATTTTATTCAGTTAAACTGTACAGAGTCATGGCTTGTCAGAAAATTCATTTTTAATTTTTGGGGGGCTCCTTGAGTGGCGGCTGGATGCCAGGGCGGTGACGACAGCGATGGCAAGGCTATCGTGGAAGACGTCCCGCATTGGCGACGGGCACTGCTCTTTTCTCCCTTTGATGGAACCCCCGTGAGAACTTGGGGGGTGGACCATCTTAGTTCCACCCAGGATTATGCTATTTAAACCATGCACTTTTAAGACCTCTCCGTTTTCCAGCTGGAGGTTTCTGTCCAATGACTGTCGTTTGAGACCTCGACAAACCAGGATACCACCATTCTCTTTAATCTCTGATGACTTTCTCACATAATCAGCTTCTTGCACTGCGAGATGCCCCCCTCTCACGGGTATGGCCCTCCTCTCTATCGAGGGCCTACCTCGATGACGGATTTTGGAATCCCGAGAGGTGGCATGCTTCTAAGAGAGGGTTAAGGAGGTTTTTAAATTCATGTTTTTGTAAACTTTTAGCTAATTCAAATAAGGGGTTAGGGGGTGGGGTGAGTGGGGGGGCATGCCCACAGGGGATTAGGCTAGTCCCTTCTAAGGTTCATGATCTGGAGGTCTGTAAATTGGAGGTTGTAGAGGAGGTTAAGGCTCGACCATGTATGGGTACTTCCATCTGCACGGTTCAAGGGAGGGGCAGGTATGGCAGAAGCAGGGGCTCGTATCAGGTTCGGGGAGTGCGCCCTTGCTGTTTAAAAGCGATACCGCACTCCGGGCCCCTAGGCTTGACTCAGGTCCCGAGTGGTTATATCCCCCGGAACCTGGACCTTCGGCTGATGTTATGTAATGCTAGGTCCGTCATGAATAAGGCCCCCCTCATATTCGATCTTATTCAAGAGGGGGGAGCGGACCTAATGGGCATTACGGAGACCTGGCTAGGCACAGAGGGGGGGGTTCCCCTCACTGAGGTGTGCCCGCCGGGTTTCCGTGCATTTCATCAGCCGAGGGCCCAGGGTAGGGGTGGGGGAGTAGCGGTTGTTATTAGCGAGAGTCTGGCTCCGAGGGAGGTCACTGTCCCGCAGATAAACGGTTGTGAAACCCTCTTCGTGAGGTGGGGCCGGGGGGTGCAGGTGGGCTTGCTGATCATGTACCTGGCTCCTTGCTACGTGACGGCAGCCCTGCCCGAGCTGCTGGAGATGATAGCCGGGACGGCGGTTGAGACCCCCAGGCTTATGGTCATGGAGGATTTCAACTTGCCGTAGGCAGGCGACTCGTCAATGGCAGCTCGGGAGTTCATGGCTTCCATGACGGCCTTGGACTTGACCCAGGTAGTTGCGGTCCCTACCCATGTCGGGGGTAACACACTGGACTTGATTTTTGTCTCGGGACAGTGGGTAAATGATCTGGAGTTAGGGGAACTAATATCTCAACCCTTGTCATGGTCTGATCATTTGCTCCTTCAGCTAGACTTTCGGACTGCTGCACCTCACTGCAGGGAGACGGAACCGGTTCAATGGTTCCGTCCCAGGCGCCTGATGGACCCTGAGAGGTTTCTGACGGAGCTTGGGCCATTTCCGAGGGAGTTAGCCCACGGCTTGGCTGAGGAGCTGGCGGCCGCCTGGGATGAGGTGGCCGCTGGAGCCTTAGACCGCGTCGTGCCTTTGCGGCTTCTGACCCGGCGACGAACTCGACCAGCTCCCTGGTATAATGAGGAGCTGAGAGAGATGAAGCACCGGAAAAGAAGCCTAGAGAGCGCCTGGAGGTCCAGTCGCTCCGAACCAGACCGAACACTAGTGAGGTCATATATTCAGACCTACCTAGTGGCGATCAGGGTGGCGAAACATAACTATTTCTCCGCACTCATCGCATCGGCAGATAATCGCCCAGCTACCCTGTTTAGGGTGACCCGCTCCCTGCTTAGGCAGGAGGCTCGGGAGGACCCCTTACAGGGACATGCTGAGGATTTTGTTCAATATCTGTCTGATAAAATCGCTCAGATTCGGGACGGCTTGGACACTGATTGGATAGATACAGGTGGGATGGCGGAGACGAGTCTTGAGAATGTTATCTGGGCTGAGTTCGATCCTGTGACTCCTGAGGACATGGACAGGTTGTTGGGTAGGCTGAACTCCACCACATGTTTATTGGACCCGTGTCCCTCCTGGATGGTGCTGGCCACCCGGGAGGTTACACGAGGCTGGCTCCAGGAAGTTACCAACGCTTCTTTGTTGGAGGGTGTTTTCCCTGCCGCTTTGAAAGAGGCGGTGGTGAGGCCCCTCCTTAAGAAGCCTCCTGGACCCGGCTATTTTAGCGAACTATCGTCCAGTCTCCAACCTTCGCTTTTAGCGAAGGTTGTTGAGAGTGTGGTGGCATATCAGCTTCCTCAGCACCTGGAGGAATCTGTCTATCTGGACCTGTTCCAGTCCGGTTTCAGGCCCGGTTACAGCACCGAGATGGCTTTGGTCGCGTTGGTGGATGACCTCTGGAGAGCCCGGGACAGGGGTTGTTCCTCTGTCCTGGTTCTTTTAGATCTCTCAGCAGCTTTTGATACCATCGACCATGGTATCCTGCTGCGACGGTTGGAGGGATTGGGGGTGGGAGGCACCGTTTATCGGTGGTTCTCCTCCTATCTCTCTGACCGTTCGCAGACGGTGTTGGCAGGGGGGCAGAGATCGGCCCCGAGGCGCCTCACTTGTGGGGTGCCTCAGGGGTCTGTTCTCTCGCCTCTCCTGTTCAACATCTACATGAAGCCGCTGGGTGAGGTTATCCGTGGTTTCGGGGTGGATTATCATCTGTACGCTGATGATACGCAGCTGTACATTTCACCCGAACCACCCCAACGGTTGTCGAGGTGATGGGCCGGTGTCTTGAGGCCGTGCGGGTCTGGATGGGGAGGAACAGGCTCCAACTCAACCCTTCCAAGACAGAGTGGCTGTGGGTACTGGCGTCCCGGTACAGTCAGCTTACACCATCGCTGACTGTGGGGGAGGAAGTACTGACCCCCAGGGAGGGAGTGCGCAACTTAGGCGTCCTCCTGGACGATCGGCTGTCCTTAGAGAATCATTTGACAGCCGTCGCCAGGGGAGCATTCTATCAGGTCCATCTGATTCGCCAGTTGCGCCCCTTCCTTGACCGTGACGCCTTGCGCACAGTCACTCACGCCCTCGTCACTTCCCGCCTGGACTATTGCAATGCTCTCTACATGGGGCTCCCCTTGAAGAGCACCCGGAGGCTCCAGTTAGTCCAGAATGCGGCCGCGCGGGTGATAGAGGGAGCACCGCATTGCTCCCATATAACACCTATCCTGCGCGGCCTGCACTGGCTACCGGTAGTCTTCCGGGTGCAATTCAAGGTCTTGGTTACCACCTTTAAAGCGCTCCATGGCTTAGGACCGGGATACCTTCGAGACCGCCTTCTGCCGCCGATTGCCTCCCAACGACCTGTGCGCTCCCACAGAGTGGGCCTCCTCAGGGTGCCGTCGACCAAACAATGTAGGTTGGCGGCCCCCAGGGGGAGGGCCTTCTCTGTGGCGGCACCAGCTCTGTGGAACGAGCTTCCTCCAGGATTACGACAACTACCCGACCTCCGGACCTTCAGACGTGAACTGAAGACTCTATTTTTTCAGCGTGCAGGACTAGCCTAAGATAAAAGGTTTTAGCATATTTTAATGGGGTTTTTATAGGTTTTTACTGTTTTAGTGACCAGGCCATGATAATATTTAGTTTTAACTGGGTTTTAATGTTTATTTATTATACTGTTTTAATATGCCTGTGAACCGCCCTGAGTCCTACGGGAGATGGTGCGGTATATAAGTTTGATTAATAAATAAATAAATAAATAAAATAAAATAGGATGCTTTTATTTTGTTGTTAGTTGCAAAGTCATGTCCGACCCACCACGACCCCATGGACAACGTTCTTCCAGGCCTTCCTGTCGTCTACCATCCTCCCTGAGTCCATTTACGCTCACATCTACTGCTTCAGTGACTCCATCCAGCCATTTCATTCTCTGTCATCCCTTTTTTCTTTTGCCCTCAATCTTTCCCAGCATTAGGTTCTTCTTCAGTGAGTCCTTCCTTCTCATTAGGTGGCCAAAGTATTTGATAGTCTTCGGTTATTTAATATAAATTAAGAGAGAACGCCACATTTGAAATCTAATCTTTACGTTTACTAGTTAATATTTCTACTATTTCTGATTAGTTTATAATCAGTTGTATATATTATAGCTTGTGTTTTGGCTGAACCTTTTGTTTAGAGTATGTGTGAACAGGTACATATTTGCTTGTGTTACTGTTAAAGATATTTCTTGTGAAACAATTATAATAAGAAAGAGATCATAGAAATATGTATATTTGTCAAATATTTATTACACTTTATGTCAAAATTGTTTGTATTTATTTCAAACTTAGGATAATAATACTATTATTATTAATAAATAATAAATTTAATAATGGGACAATATAGTTCTGAGTTTGCTGGTTGGCCCAATCATTGGGTTTTATTTGGGAGTTTAATATTAAGTTATTTATGCTTAAGTCAGACTTCATAATTTAGGGTGGGGGTGGATTTAGAAATATTCTCCCAACCAGATAGAGAGGGGTTCAGTTAGAGTCCTTGAGTGGAAACTCTTAAAAGAAGTTCTTGGGATGTCTAAATTTAGCTGAATATACTGTATATGAACTATTTGGTGTGAAATGTTACTCCCCATACCTAAAAGCACCTATTTGGGATAGTTTGTTTTTCCCTATATTGTATTTTCCTCGGGGGAAATAAACATTTTTGACCTTGCTTTATGGTGTAATTTTCTGTAGCTTCTGAAGTTAGGCTGATAGAATTATCCATGTTTGCTGCTTTCAGATTCACTATTTAATTTGATTTCTGAGTTTAATATCATCAGTTAGCATAGTAATAGTTTTCTAAAAAGACTTGCAGTGCTATTGCAGCAGCCAAGTGATAATGGATAAATAGAGTTGATAAATTCTCAGCCTTTAATAACATCCGTTCTATATATCTTTTACACCTTATTTTTAAGTAATTTTGGATGTTGATGTCATATAATACTATTATGTATTAAGATATAATGATAATAGATGAGTTCACAAGTAAGCACCTTATTAGGGTACAGGTAAAAAACACATTATTTTTAATCCCAGTGGTTTCGGTAAAGAAACATCTGAATAATTATTTGCTTTAAAAACAGATGGTCAGTGACAGTTAGTTTTAGACTGGCTCATTCCTGAAAAGAAGTTTTACTAGTAAATAATCTGGGTGTCTCGTTGATGCTTTTATGTAAACTACATTTTTACTTCATTGTAATTTGTATTTTATGTAAACATTGGAAGCACTGAGAAACTGAAGTTTGATGGTCTTTTGTAAAGATTAAATATAGATACATTGTGATTTATGACAATAAATGTTTTTGATCTTTCCAATTATAGTCAAATATTTTTCACATACTATATGGCAGTGCTGATCTGTATTAATAATGATTTTTGTAAATTATTCATAATTTATTGCTAATGTTTGTAGTGCTATGTTTATACATAAATTCTTCATGTGTGAAGAATGTGTGTGAAGAAGCACAGGTTGTTGCTACAATACTTATTGTGAAAACAAGAATCTCATTGAATCATAAACATCAGAATTGCAAAGAACTTAGTAATGTTTATGAAATCAGTTCCTTCATCCAACAGAGAATTTATAACATAGATCGGGGATGTCAGACTCATGTCATCCTGGCTGTATCACATGACATATCAGGACTTTTCCCCTCTTTGCTTAACTGGACATGGACATGACCAACCCATGATGCATCCTACCCATGGGCCGGGAGTTTGACAGCCCTGACATAGATTAATTGCAGTTTAGTCCACTCAGGGATTTACATTAAACAAGGGAAGATTTTCTTTTAAATAGAAAAGTCAAGACCTCTTTCAGTTTTACTGTGTATCTAAGTCCAGGTTTAAGAATGATTTAACCTGAAAATTGGTGAAGATGTAATTGTAACACTTGCTTTTAGACTCAAGAGTGTAAATACTATAAAGTATTTAATAAATATGTATATTTGAATGTACAACATATTGTATATATTCTATGCCTATTATTTTTGTATAATTTTCGTTTGATACTGAATTATTAAGGAATTAAATAAATCTAAGTGCATTATTTATAGACAATAATCTTAAGAACATATAGCTAATATGAGTAGAATTGTTTGTAAAAATATGACAATTAAATATTGTAATCTCTAATTTTAACAAATTTTACAGGTTTTCTTTTTATTAAATAATAATGGATTAAATTATATAATCCGATGTAGAATAATATACCAATTTACCATTTATTCTGCTTTAAAAAAGTGCTTAGAGAATGTTGCAGATATTTCTTTAAAAATAGTAAAGTATATTGTAATACACAAATTTAAACAATATATTAATCCTGTCATATACTCATCAGTACCAGATTTTATGATTAGAGTTCAGTGAATGATTAGGATAGGAGCTGTGGTGGCACAGTGGTTAGAATACAATGTTGTAAGCTAACTGTGCCCATATTATGGAATTCAATCCTGATTGGCATAAAGTTGACTCAGCCAGCCATCTTGCAAGGTCAGTAAAATGAGAACCCAGTTTGCTGGGGCAATATGCTGACTTTGTAAACTGCCCAGAGAGTGTTGTAAAGCACTATGGAACCCTATATACATCTAAATGCTATTGCTATTGAGCACTTACTCTGTTACTCTAGCACTTACCCGTGTTTCCCCAAAAATAAGACTGGATCTTATTTTCTTTTGGGTCCCAAAGTAAGCACTAGGGCTTACTTTTGGGGGTCTCTTACTTTTTTCCATGTAGAGGAGGCCCACTTTTATTTGGTTATGGTGGGGCAGGAGGCTGCGTAGTGTGCCAGGGCCACCGCCATTAGGTGGGGTTGTGATGGAGCTGCCCCATGCACCCACACCAGCTTACCTCTGGGCTCCTGCAGCCAGACCACCCACTCCCCAACACCTGCCTTGCCTCATGGTCGCAGCACCAGCGCATTGCTCGGCCTCCTGCTCCATTGCAGCCGTGAGCAAGCAGAAGTATGCCACTGGCTACATGGTATCCTGCTATATATGGGTCCTGGTGCTGCCGCTATGAGGTAGGTGTCAAGGCATGGATGGCCTGGCTGCAGAGGCCCTGAGATATGCCTCTGCGTGGGGCAGTTCCACCACCACCCCACTTTGCTTCGTGGCTGTGGCACTGTGAGCAACCAGACGGAATGGGTGGGTGGCCGGCTGCTCAGGCTCTTAAGTAGGGCTTATTCTGGGGCTTATTAGGACCACATGTAAAAACATGCTAGGGCTTATTTTCAGGCTAGGTCTTACTATCCTATCCTGGGAAACAGGGTACTTAGCAATAACTCTGTTATTCTGTTATTTTGCTATTACTAGGATAGGCTTCCCATTTTGAATCATAAGTTTGTAACTGAAAAATTTCTTTTCATTTCAAAAATTTAGAGTTACTTTTTTTAAAATCTATACATGCCACCCTACAACATCAATGGGCTGGAATAATTCCCAATAAGGAAAGATGGGTAAAAGAAATGGAAGGGGAGGACATAGAGAGTTTTTAAAAGTAGGCATAGTCTTTAGAAACTAGGGATAACTCCTTATATATGAAATTTTGGAATCTAATAAAGTGGAATGGTAAAAGGTTTGTATATAGGAAAGTAGCTGGATGTGCCTCACAACAGCAAACTGGTAATTTGGCAATGAAACCTAGCAAAATTATAACTTTGCATAGTTACCTGGACTGAGAAGAATACATATGTTTGGCCATAGCACATATGAAGTATACAATTTAATTCTGTAATTGCCAGTCCCGTGATGAGCAGTCAGTATCAGTTATATGTGTGGAGCCATTTTGGAAGCACTTTGCAGCAAAATTAACTTGTCACAGCCCCTCAAGTCAAGCTATAGTGCTACCTGTGAAAAGTTATATAGTTATTGCTAATGATATGAGATGAAATAGCATGTAGGAATATCTGTAAAACAAGGAAGGTTTCTATGAGGATCAGAGCCAAATTATTCAAACATCCCTACCAGTGACAAAACTTATTGTTCTGGGTGGCTTCAGTGTTAGGTGGGCACTGACTGTGGCAACTGTGAGGAAATCCTCAGGAGCCACAGGGTGTGAAAATTAAACAGTAATGGCTGGCTGCTGAGCAAGTGAGCTCACCAACTTTTGCATTATGGAGTTCAGATTTGCAAACAAGTACAAAGAAACTGGAATGCATCATCCAAACACTTTTTTGTTTTATAAATCTTTTGAAAAGATGTTTGCTGCTTTGACCTTCAAAAAGGTATGTGTGTGATGTGCATGCATTTGTATTTGTGTATGTTGGGTTGGGGGAAGAGATTTTTTTCTTATTCATTTTTTGTAGGGTTATTCAGTGATCCCATTCTTAAATTTTATGCTGGAACCTCTCTCCAAATTCTTGTGTTCCGCCCCCCACAACATGTCTGCCCATTTTAAGTAGATAAGACAATTACAATGTTCTGTGGATAGTATTATAAGATTTATATGTTGATAGATATTATAATATGAATATGAAATGAGATTCATTGCTATTCAAGGCAAAATAAAGGTAATAAATAAATTAATCTCTTGTTTTCCATATTCAGGTCATATTCAGACAGTCAGGTATTTGATGTTTTTATGGTATACCCAGTGGTGGGGTTCTGTCAGTTTTAGGCGGTTTGGCCAAACCGTTTGTTAAATTGCTGGCTCGCCCCACCCCTCCCCACCACTACTTACTGGTCACCAACCGGTGGGCCACTGGTGGTCCGCGGCTGGGTCGGGCTTCTCGAGAGACGAGAGCTTGCAGGGAGGCGATCTGGCTTCCGCCTCCCTGCAAGCTCTCCTCTCGAGGAGCCCGGCCAAACTTCCCGTGTCACTTCAGGGAGAACTTGAGAGGCAAGAGCTTGCAGGGAGGTGTACGTCAGATCGCCTCCCTGCAAGCTCTCGTCTCTCGAGTTCTCCCTGAAGTAGCACGGGATGTCTGCAGGTGACAACTATAATGAATATGTCCACCTGCTTTCCTGAAGCACCACCGCGGTGAACAAAACAACCCCATTGCTCTGCACCTCTTCCTGCAGCCAAACGCGCCCAGCCATGCATGCCCTTTCCTCAAATGGGCTGTGCACGGGGCGCTTGGAGAGCGAGCGAGCAAGAGACCTCTCCAATCTCTGTTTTTGTGCGTGCGTGTGTGTGAGGGAGGGAGGGAGCGATTTGAAGGCAAGCCACCCAAATTTCTGGCAGAGATGGGGGCGGCTTCTAAGCAGCCCTGAATCAGCCAGCTCCACATGACCTATTCCCTGAGTCTCGCCGTTCTCCTGGGCCCCCCCGCCACTCAACCAGCGGCATTTCTTCTGTGCTTCTCTCCAGATGCTGGTGTGGGCACCATGCATGCATAGCTTGTTGGGGCTGAGTAGGGAAGTCACTGCTTGAGGGGGGGGCGAGGAGAACGGCGAGACTCAGGAAATAGGTCAGGTGGAGCTGGCTGATTCAGGACTCCTCAGAAGCCGCCCCCATCTCTGCCAGAAGTTTGGGTGGCTCGGCTTCATATCCCTCCCTCACGCACATGCACGCACAAAAATGATTTTGTGATTTCTGGGTTGAACCCCCCAGTGGCTGTCCCCGTACCTCATCTGCTTGTAATAAAACGAATGTAGAGCCTACATAAATAATGGGCTCTAACTTTTCTGTGGACTTTGGATCATTTCTTTTTCCAGGCAATTGTTCACTGCCCAAGCTTCTAGCCTGGCTTTTTGTTCCAGACTCTTTAGCCCAGTGCATTGGGATAATGCAAGTGAAATTAAATAATGCAATGCACACCACATGCTTGGTATGTCCAAGCAAGCTTCCTAAACTATTCTGCAGAACTTCAACTAAAATTTAATCACTCTTAATTATTCTTATTATGCAATCAAATAATTCTTATGCTTTTACAGAGACTTTTTTTTAAATAAGGAAAATATAAATTGGCTTTGTAAAGAATAAATAGTAAGGATATTTTTAATCCAAAGTCAAAGAAGCATTTTTCTTATCCTCCAGATGTATTGATTAACAAGCTACATTATTTCTACTAATACTATACGCTTAGTGTTGACAGTTGCAATCCTTTTTTCCATTATTTTAGAGATTTTATAGTATAAGTCCTAAAGGAGATATGTTGGCTGCAAATAGTTTTTGTACAAAATGACAAGATTTTAATAATTATATTTAAGGCCCTAAATGTTTAGGTCCTTGATTTTTGAGATAGTGAATCGCCCTGCCTAAATATTATGAATATTTAAAGCTTCTTCTATTTAAGAAGCATTATCTAGCACTTTCTGATTTTTGGTTCTAAAGACTTGGACTTCATCTTTTATTTCTTCTTTAAATTACGTATAGCTTGACTAAAATATCTCTTATTATTAAGTAGGATTGTGAATTTTATTCAGTTATTTATTTCAATTGTTTTACCTTAACACATTTTATGGATTGTAACCTCTCCAAATATTCCTAATAAGTTGGGTAAACTCTGAATACGTTCAAAAAAATTAATGACCAAAATACTTTAATAAACTACGGTATTATATTTTATTGTATTTAATGATTAATAATTGAAGAAGCCTTTTTAAAAATATCGTATTTTTCGGAGTATCAGACGCAATGGAGTATAAGACGCACCTTAGTTTTTGGGAAGGAAAATAAGAAAAAAGCTGATTGGCAGATGGATTGGCCTTCCGGAATACCCCTAATCAGCTGTTCCCAGAGGTGAATTTTAGCAACAGGTTCCTTGGTTGTGAGCTTTGTGCCTTGCTTTTTTTGCTTGTTTTTCTGTCTCTGAAACTCCGTTTCAGAAAAAACATTTTTCTGCCTCTGAAAGCCTCCGAAACAGAGCTTCAGAAAAAAAAAGCCTCTGAAGCTCTGTTTGGAAGCTTCTTTTCTGAAGCTTTTTTTGGAGGCTCAGTTTCTGAAGCTCTGTTTCTGATGCTTTTTTTAGTATCTGAAACCTCTGTTTGAGAAGCTGGGCGGGGCTACATTCGGAGTATAAGGCGCATCCAGATTTTTACCCTCTTTTTTTGGGGAAAAAGATGCGTCTTATACTCCGAAAAACACGGTAAGGTAAAATACTGCTTATAAAGAGAAGTCAGCTTTGAGGATCTTTTGGATTTGATCACTGTTTTCAGTTCCATTAAGTTGAACTGTAGGAAAACAAACAAGTCACTGTAGGGTCGGGTTGCCTTGCCATAAAGTCATTGAGAAATGTCTCATTCTACTCAGCTGAAAATGATCGTTATAAAATCATTTAACACAAGGAGAGAAATTCATTTTAATGGACTTTTATTCTCTGCTGTGTCCTACTTATAAATAATCACTTTAGCCTATCCCAGTGAGATCAATATATAAACAGATTAATACACATAAAACATGGAATTTGCCCTAGTGAATTATATCGATCACCAATGGAACAGAAAGGAGAAGCATAATCATCTTCATGTTATGAAATAGATGAGTTCCTGGGGTAATTAAAGATGGGTTTCTGTCCTATTGTGACTCAGAGATGCTATTGCACTCTGTTAATGCATATTTTATTGCTTACTCGGTTGCTGGTAGATTACAGTTGAAGGTAGTTTGTTGAATGTCTTCTTTGTGACACATTGATTATATATATATATATATATATATATATTTGTTTTCTGAGGTTTTCACGGGTGTTTGCATATAGGTCTTTGGTTGTTCGGGTTTTCTCCCGTGTAAAATTGGAAGTGTCTTGGCGACGTTTCGACGAAGTCTCATTCGTCATCTTCAGGCTTCAGCTTCGTGCTTCTGGGAGCAATGTGTGATCGCAGCTGTTTCTTCCTTTTAACTGCTAGTGGGGGTTTGAACTGATTGGGTGGGAGCTTGGCTGTGCTCTGATTGGATGGGGGTGTTTCTATGCTCTGATTGGCTGGGGGGGTGTCCTGTGTTGGTGGGGGCTTGGTTGTGCTCAGTCTGGTCTGTGCTGCAGGGGGATTTGAGCTGGTGAGCTGCATAGCTGTTGTTTGGCTTTGTGGTCGTGCTACATCTTCATAGTGGGTGTCAGTCTGCTGCATGAATGGATTGGAGGGGTTTGAAATGGCTAATGTTGCAGCTGCGGTCTGGCTTCTGGTCCTTGGTCGTGCTTCATGATCAGTGTGGGTTTGGGTCTGCTTTCTGGGTGGATGTGCGGTGGTGACATCCTGTGTGGACCTTGTGAGTGTGGGTCTGACAAACGAGTCCCTAACACGAGAAATGACACCAGACCCACACTCACAAGGTCCACACAGGATGTCACCACCGCACATCCACCCAGAAAGCAGACCCAAACCCACACTGATCATGAAGCACGACCAAGGACCAGAAGCCAGACCGCAGCTGCAACATTAGCCATTTCAAACCCCTCCAATCCATTCATGCAGCAGACTGACACCCACTATGAAGATGTAGCACGACCACAAAGCCAAACAACAGCTATGCAGCTCACCAGCTCAAATCCCCTGCAGCACAGACCAGACTGAGCACAACCAAGCCCCCACCAACACAGGACACACCCCAGCCAATCAGAGCACAGAAAACCCCATCCAATCAGAGCACAGCCAAGCTCCCACCCAATCAGTTCAAACCCCACTAGCAGTTAAAAGGAAGAAACAGCTGCGATCACACATTGCTCCCAGAAGCACGGTTGAAGCCTGAAGATGACGAATGAGACTTCGTCAAACGCCGCCAAGACACTTCCAATTTTACACGGAGAAAACCCGAACAACCAAAGACCTATATATATATATATATATATATATATATATATATATATATATATATATATATATATATATATATATATATATACAGTGTATAAGGCAATAGTCTCATTCTATTTGTATATTTTTACAAAGTCAACTTATTGCCCCCCCAACAATCTGGGTCCTCATTTTACCTACCTTATAAAGGATGGAAGGCTGAGTCAACCTTGGGCCGGGCTTGAACCTGCAGTAATTGCAGGCTTTGTGTTCTTAATAACAGGCTTTACCAGCCTGCGCTATTCACCGGCCCTATTCATTGGCCACTGCACTGAAGAAACTCTAGTTTGCCAGCTATAATACATCTTTTTTTCCTTCAGGAAGATAATATTTTTTAAAGGGAAAAATAAAACACATTTTAATTTGCTGTTTATTGATAACATAGCATGCAAGCCTTTGTGCTTCACAAGTTTTTTTTTTAATAGAATGGGAAAAACAAATTCATTTCAGTAAACATTAAATATTCTGGATTTAGATAACTTGTTTAATATTAGAATCTAGAATTAAGGAAAACAATAGGGAATAGTATCACTTGGAAATATACATTTATTCAGAAATCCATTTAGTATGCTACTTTAGACATGCCTGAAGGCTTCCATCTACTCAGAGGAATTGTGTGTTTAAACCTTTTTCTCTAAGCGGCAGGGTACCATGTTCTGTCACAAATTTGCTTTTAAAGCTTTTTCCACTTTCAAAAATGTTTTGCCATGTAGCCTGAGGCTGCTGGAGAAACATAAGTCCAACCCTTTTTTGTCCAGGAAGTGCAGAATTATCTTGGGGCGTCTATGGCTCTGTCTTTTCATGTTAGGCTGACCTTTTCACACTGAACAGAACTCAAGCCCCCTCTAGAAAGCTAAATGGAAGGTATTTACATCTTATTATTTTGAGATTTTTAGTTTGATAAAAGTACCATTTATAAAATTGTTGCTTATCCCTTCTTAAGATATTCTGCGACCATGGTGTGTTCTTCTTTCGACAAATGTTATCAGCAATTTTATAATATTAAAGATGATGGTACAGGTGAAAATTGGAAGCTGATGTTCCTTATACTTGATTTCATGAGAACAAATCTAATGATTTTGCATATTTAATTCCAACAATTAAAATAGAGCAAAAGGAGAGTTCAGCTTTCTTTCTGAAGGGTGCTGGAGGAGATGGAAAAATCAACCAATCTCCATTACTAAAAACTTTTTTTGTCCCTAATTGATCTTCAGAATCTTCTAGAATGATCTTTTGATCGCATTCTACTTTTTTCAGGTTTAGCATTTGTACCTGCTAGAAACATCTGTGTGTAGAGGGAGTTGGAAGTAATATATGGCTTAGTGATAAATGTTTATGATATGAAGGAATGCTTTCCTTGTTTTAAGAAAGGTGCAACAATGATTTTAAATGTTGTGATATTTGAACTTAATATAGTAATACAAGTAATGAAGAGATGAACAGATAATACTGTTGTTAATGCCTATACAATAGTAACCAAAACGGTGGAAACCTTTTGGGAAAAATGTGTTTTTGAGGTTTGATGGCTAATAACACCATTTTTTTTGGAGTAGTACCATAAAATTATATATCAATGGAAAGATAATCTAATCAAGAATGTAATGCAACAAAGTTTGTTTAGTTATCTGTATTCTATGAAAAGTTATAGCCAAATAACCAGAAAAAGGAAGCACAACTTGCTTAGGTTGCTTAGGTTGATATCAGGAAGCTTTCTTTCATCTGATTGTAGCCAATGAGGACGAGTGTTTAAAGCAGGGGTGTCCAAACTTGGTCCCTTTAAGACTTGTGGACTTCAACTCCCAGAGTTCCTCAGCCAGCTTTGCTGGCTGAGGGACTCTGGGAGTTGAAGTCCACAAGTCTTAAAGGGACCAAGTTTGACACCCTGGTTTAAAGAGTCAATCAGGTGTCATCTTTTTTCCTTCAGGAAGATAATATTTTTTAAAGGGAAAAATAAAACACATTTTAATTTGCTGTTTATTGATAACATAGCATGCAAGCCTTTGTGCTTCACAAGTTTTTTTTTTAATAGAATGGGAAAAACAAATTCATTTCAGTAAACATTAAATATTCTGGATTTAGATAACTTGTTTAATATTAGAATCTAGAATTAAGGAAAACAATAGGGAATAGTATCACTTGGAAATATACATTTATTCAGAAATCCATTTAGTATGCTACTTTAGACATGCCTGAAGGCTTCCATCTACTCAGAGGAATTGTGTGTTTAAACCTTTTTCTCTAAGCGGCAGGGTACCATGTTCTGTCACAAATTTGCTTTTAAAGCTTTTTCCACTTTCAAAAATGTTTTGCCATGTAGCCTGAGGCTGCTGGAGAAACATAAGTCCAACCCTTTTTTGTCCAGGAAGTGCAGAATTATCTTGGGGCGTCTATGGCTCTGTCTTTTCATGTTAGGCTGACCTTTTCACACTGAACAGAACTCAAGCCCCCTCTAGAAAGCTAAATGGAAGGTATTTACATCTTATTATTTTGAGATTTTTAGTTTGATAAAAGTACCATTTATAAAATTGTTGCTTATCCCTTCTTAAGATATTCTGCGACCATGGTGTGTTCTTCTTTCGACAAATGTTATCAGCAATTTTATAATATTAAAGATGATGGTACAGGTGAAAATTGGAAGCTGATGTTCCTTATACTTGATTTCATGAGAACAAATCTAATGATTTTGCATATTTAATTCCAACAATTAAAATAGAGCAAAAGGAGAGTTCAGCTTTCTTTCTGAAGGGTGCTGGAGGAGATGGAAAAATCAACCAATCTCCATTACTAAAAACTTTTTTTGTCCCTAATTGATCTTCAGAATCTTCTAGAATGATCTTTTGATCGCATTCTACTTTTTTCAGGTTTAGCATTTGTACCTGCTAGAAACATCTGTGTGTAGAGGGAGTTGGAAGTAATATATGGCTTAGTGATAAATGTTTATGATATGAAGGAATGCTTTCCTTGTTTTAAGAAAGGTGCAACAATGATTTTAAATGTTGTGATATTTGAACTTAATATAGTAATACAAGTAATGAAGAGATGAACAGATAATACTGTTGTTAATGCCTATACAATAGTAACCAAAACGGTGGAAACCTTTTGGGAAAAATGTGTTTTGAGGTTTGATGGCTAATAACACCATTTTTTTTGGAGTAGTACCATAAAATTATATATCAATGGAAAGATAATCTAATCAAGAATGTAATGCAACAAAGTTTGTTTAGTTATCTGTATTCTATGAAAAGTTATAGCCAAATAACCAGAAAAAGGAAGCACAACTTGCTTAGGTTGCTTAGGTTGATATCAGGAAGCTTTCTTTCATCTGATTGTAGCCAATGAGGACGAGTGTTTAAAGCAGGGGTGTCCAAACTTGGTCCCTTAAGACTTAGGGATTTCAACTCCCAGAGTTCCTCAGCCAGCTTTGCTGGCTGAGGGACTCTGGGAGTTGAAGTCCACAAGTCTTAAAGGGACCAAGTTTGGACACCCCTGGTTTAAAGAGTCAATCAGGTGTCATCTTTTTTTTTGGCAATGAGCAAATCAGATCACAGTTGGGTTCAATTATTGATGTCATGTATTGAAGCTGAGAGGAAGACATTTGTCAGTGTGTTCAATGTGATCACTATCAAGTTGGTTCAGGTTTTTATGTTTTGTGAGCTTGTAAAACGTAATAAAATTAAAGTAATGGTGCAAAGAGTTGATTAGTCTCCCAGAAAGCAATATAAAATAGTATTATTAAGTGAATAAGGTTATAGTTATAAAGAAATTAGAAGAAAAATTGGTGGAAACTTAACCAAAGGTGGTTTTTGAAGAGGTATAAGGAGACTCAGTCACTACAAAACCACATTGGTAAAGGCAGGAAAAGGTGCACAACAGCAAGTGATGATAGAAGAATTAAGAGACTGTGCCTACATAACAGAAAATCATCAGGATGTATACAAGATGAAATGGCACAATGCAATGTGAAGTTGAGTGCAAGGACTGTTCGACGCAGACTGCAGGAACTTGGCCTAAAATCTAGAATTCCACGAAAAAAGCCACTTTTATCTCTCAAACAAAGGTTGAAAAGCATTACGTTCTTGATTATCTTTCCATTGATATATAATTTTATGGTACTACTCCCCCCCAAAAAAGTGGTGTTATTAGCCATCAAACCTCAAAAATACACTTTTCCCAAAAGTTTTCCACCATTTTGGCCACTACTGTAGTTTGATTCAATTGTATCATATCCTTAACAAAAGGGACTTTTCCTTCCAAGGCAAATCATGATTTAGTGTGGCTTTTTATTTAAAGCAAGTAATTCATATGAATAAGTTGCATCATTTATGAATATGTATCTGTACAGGTCTATGTTCTTTAACTTTTGAAATGGGGAATTATGACTTGTTTCTTACTATCATTTAACTTGCTTTGTCTGGAGCAAGAATTGGAGTAAAGTCTCTGCTGCAAAATGTTGCCTTCCTTTACCATGTGTCCCCTAAGTATGCTGATCTGCATTCTTAGACTCACTAACTAACTTAATCAGCATTTATACTAATTAGAATTCTAACCAATAAGAGTTTGGTGAAGCTGTGCTATCTAAAAACAGTGCTTTGTTTGGGGTACTAGTGTTTTTTTTTATTTTTAAGGAATATCCTCTTCTATAAAGGGGATAGGCTGCTGTTTGTTTGTTTGTTTGTTTAACATTCTATTTATTTTTATTTGTATCCTGCTTTTATTATTTGTGCAAATAACTCAAGGCAGCAGATATATCCAATACGTCTTCTTCCTCCTGTTTCCCCCACAATTCTGTGAGGAAAGTTGAGCTGAGAAAGAATGACTTTCTGCTGACTTTCATAGCTAAAGCAGGGCTAGAACTCACAGCTTTCCAGTTTTTAGTATGATACCTTAATCATTAGACCAAACTGGTTCTCTAATAATAATCTCTCTCTCTCGTTCTCTATACACCCATAAACCCCAATCATATTTTTCATCTTGTGAAATACAAGAGGTTTTTAGAATAAGATTCCAACAGCTAATTTTGTATTAAGTTCACGTATGCTGATCTCTCTTTCTTCTTATCAAAAGGATCTTCTCTCCTTTTGATAAGATTCAGAAGAATGTTATAGATTATGAATATTTGGTCTGTTTTCACATTGATTATTTCTATTTTTTTTAAAAATCCCAACTCTGATTGTCATCATTTTAAATGATATCATCCTGAAAATGTCCTTGTATTAGTTTATGTATTAATTTGAGTGATAAAGCAGAAAAGTGTTGTATTATTTACAAAATATATTTCAACTTTTTTTTGTTAATCAACTCCCAAGTTGATTTATGATAACACTTTAATAAATATTGATATCAAAAACAGTGAGTTGAACTAATAATGTTAGCTAGTAAAGTAGCAGTGAATAATACAGCCCTTAATTTAATTAATATATTAATTAATATGTTGCCATAGAAATCTGGCAAATAAAAAGATCTTTGACTGCCACATGTCAGAATGACAACATATGTGCTGTGAATTGGGTTTTGCAGTTATAAGAACAGCCCTTATATAATCATCTGAATGACGAAGAATGAAACAATCTTTGGAACAGCCATTCAAAAGATGAATATGGACTTTATTCTGTTTATTTAAACAATTTATATGAATAATTCTCCCATAATAATGATTCTCAGTATCCTAGTAGGATTAAAACCAAAGAAAAGTAAAATTGTGAACAATCAAAACAATCAACATGACATTTTCACGGTCTAAAAATCATTCTAATTCATAAATAGTAAAAATAATAATTTGAACCTCCTCAGAGTACAGCAAAATTATTAGTGCCTTATGAAAGGTCAGTGGCATCAGGCCATCTAGGGAAATGCTTGCCATGTAGTATGCATAGTGACAGAAATCATGAGTGGGCATTTAGTAAGATGATGCTTTTAGTTAGAAGGAACCCACAGAATGCTCACCTTATTGATTCTGGTAAATAGTGGTGATAGAGGGGCCTGCAAACAGCCTGGTCGATATACTATACAGGGTTTATAAGCAGCACCTTGAAAATGTGCACATTGGTTTCCAAAGAAAAACTACTCCACACTTCCTTAGTTTAGCTGCCTCTAGAAACCCTCTTCCTTGTCATTTAACAATAAAGAAGTCTTAGAAATGGTGCAGAGCTTCAAAAAGGAGTAATAAGCGGTGACTAAAGAGAGCCTCTTTTAGCTTATAAAGATAATAGTATCGTAAATTGGTTAAGAAATAAAGTATTGTTGGTTTGAAAAATAAATTCCAAAACAATATTTTATCCAACAATGAAATGATTGCAGCCCACCCCAGCTCCAACTCACCAGCTGCTTTGAAGCACAGCTTCTGAAACTTCTTGCAGATTGTTACTGTTTTCGGAGGATCTTGAGGGATCATTCTAGGACTTTCAGTAACCTAGGAGAGTCAGATAAACAAAAAGAATGCCTGTTATTTCTGTTGTTAAGTTGGAAAAATGACAGTCCAGGAAGAGGATATTCTCTGGGCATGTTAGGTGTCAGCCATATCTGCAAATTGATGATGTTTCTTTTTCAGAAATTGATTAAGCACAAAAACCAAAACAATTGTGACACCATATTCCAACATCCATTGTAACAAACAGGAATCTCCCCATGCTGTCTTCTGTAAATATCTTAGTATGAACTGGAACTACTGCAGTGCCCGTAGAGACTCAACACTGCTATGTGGCTAATGATAAGAGGACAATTCGTGGAGCACCCAATGCTCTTAATAACCTATTCCCATCCTTAGTTGTCATAAACTGAAGAGAATAACCATATAAGAAAAGTTGCCAGATCTCTTTTTAATTCGCTCTACATCAGTGGCAATCCTGAGATTGGCCTGAATGTGAGAATTTAAATAACAACATTTTGTAATTAAATTTTCAGAGGAGACAGTGAGTATGTGGTTAGCCCTTGCACAACTGCAAATAACTCAGCAGTTGTGGGCTTTGGAGGCAGTCTGTGTCAAATGGAAAACTGTTGATTTGCTGCTTCTGTCACCACTGCATAGACCCACAAATGAGCTTCATGCTGTGCCTGATTGGATCAAGTCTAGATTCTTTGCCAGCACATTTGTGCATGAGGTTTTCGCTTGGCACATTTTGGTCAGACACATTTTGGTGCAGTACATTCTATGGTGAATTTCAAAGACTTAATCTTTAAGTATTTTTTTCTCAAATAATTTGTTCTGTATTAAGGATTTTTACATTCAGTACTAATATGGTAATAGTATTAAGCACTATTCCAAATGAGGGAAAAAGTGGGAAGTTCAAAGTGTCTAGAAGGCAAATGGTAGAATAGGATAAGCTCATAAATGTTTCAAGGCAGATGAACCTGCTAGCCCTGCCCCCTTGCCATTTTCAACATGGACACAAAATTTCTAGTGTAACTTCTTCTCTCTCCATATTACTTATTTGTACAAATTATTTATACTTAGAATTAAGGAAAAATTAAGGAACAACTTCTTTTTGTAAGCAGAAGGGAGAAAAAAGGATCAATAAACCAAAGATATTTGTCTAGTTTACTTTAGGTCAGTGATCCCCAATCCCCGCTAATGGGCTATGGCTATGGCTATGGCGTATTTGGAAGCAGGCTGCATGAGAGGCGGCCAGTGCATGCACACGTGCAGCTCCATGTGTCAGGGTTCCAGAAAAACCTCTTCGGCATAAAAAAAAACTCTGAAGCCATTGTCTTTCAAAGTTCTTTACTAGCATAAGGAAACTGGCACACGATGAGTGACATTCCAAAACTGAAACTTCCAGATTCTTTTCTCAGATATACAAACCCCAAGAGTCCCATCCCCCTAACCCCTTTGCCGGTCACAAGGTCCAATGTTCTTCCACTTTATTTGAAACCTCTTCTTGCCACTCCTTCTGCAGATGCGAACACAATCCGACCTTGACCGCTTGAAGAATGTAACTATACCCATCACTCCCCCTTCTCCCCCTCAGGGGAGAAATGTGGCAGCGTCTGGAAACCTACGGCCTAGTATGGTTTCCAGGCCTGACACCATGCATGTGGCACTCCAAAGGCTTCTCTTGTCTCTTGCATGAATGGATGCAAGGCATGCATGCTGGCATGCATGCGCACTGGCCCACTGGTCCTGGGGGCTTGGTTTTCCTCTTCCCACCAGCTGGGCCGCCAAACCACCTGCTCCCAATACTCCAAAAGAAGAGTAGTGACAGCAGAACCTGAGTAGAATGAGCATAGCTGGCTCAACTTTGCTGATTCACCAAGACTGCCTATGAAAGACACCAGATCTGCTTTTGGAGTGTCAGGTAGCCTTGGTGAGTCTGAAGGAGAATGAGACTGCGCCCCCAAATGGATGAAAAACTTTGGAAGTGCAATCTTGTGCTGCTTCAGTCCTTCTGTCCTTTTGCAAAAGCTTTTGGCATGGAGAAGCTTGATGCAGCGTGAAATCACACTCCAAAGGCTTCTCTCTTGCATGAGTGGATGCCAGCCTATGCTCACACGACCCAGTTGCTCCGCCAGACCCCAAGCCACAAAAGTGAGGGACCACTGCTTTAGAATACGTTCATTTAAAATTACATCCAGTAAGGAAATTTGTACATATTAAGCTGAGAAAAACCATATGAACTCAGTAGAACTTGCTAAAGACAAATAATACATATGTTTATACTGTGTGTGCTTAGCTTAGATTTCAACAAATATATTATAATTTATGTGTATATGCAAATGAAAGCTAATTAATTTTACAAATGAGATATTCTGTTTTTACTAGCAATAAATAGCATGAATTCTATTAATTTCTTCGGTACCAGCTCTTGTTTTGGAGCCATATTATTCCTTTATCTATGGTATCACATGCATTATTAGGGAAGAAAAGTTCCAGGATTAGTTTCAATGGGGATTGAAAACTTTAGCCATTAATTAGAAAAGCAGACAAGATTTATGTGCAGTATTTTATTGTTCTGTCTAATCTTCAGGGGGGCAAGATTATTTTAAATTCAGGTTTGTTTTCTTTTTTGTCTTTCTGTCAGTTTGTTACCTTGATGGATTTCAAATTATTTCATATGATCAGTAATCAAATTGTTTACATATTTATTTTTAATTTTCATCAGCCTGTATTTTTGATTTCTACAAATGATGTGCTAGATATGCATTAATCAGAGGCAATACTTTGTGCTTGTATGAGCACAGTGAACTTCATATGTAGAGCCCTCATGGATATTAAATGCCTTATTATTTGATAACTCTGTTACAGCACCTCTCCTTAAAATATATACCGTATATACTCGAGTATAAGCCGAGTTTTTCAGCACGTTTTTTGTGCTGAAAAACGTCCCCTCGGCTTATACTCGGGTCTATACGGCTTATACTCGAGTTTTTTTTTTTTTAAGCCCCTCGGCTTATACTCGAGTATATACGGCTTATACTCGAGTTTTTTTTTTTCTTTTTTTCACATTTTACCGGACGGCGCGGGGAAGCCCTGCCGGTGCAGTGAGAGGGCGGGGCGGGGGAGCCGCCAGCCTTCTCAGCTGAGGGAGGGAGGGTTTCCCCAACCGGTAGGTGCCTCATTTCCCACCCTCGGCTTATACTCGAGTCCCCAGTTTACCCCAGTTTTTGGGGTAAAATTGGGGACCTCGGCTTATACTCGGATCGGCTTATATTCGAGTATATACGGTAACAACCTCTCTCCTGAAAAAAACAATGACCTCTACTTTGTTATCCTTTTAGAAGGCTGTGAAAATTTATCTTTTTCCAAGAATTGTGGGGGGAATCTAAGCATGGGGTCTCTGGCATGGTGCATGTGATTAGTGGTTATATGGTTTTAGTGAGTTTTTGTACAAATGTATACATTTTTTTGGTTTAATGAATTTCTTTTTTTATTGGTTTTCTGTTTCAGGTTTCTTTAATGCAAGCGCAGCAGTATCAATTGGACACATATATAAATCTGATTACAGTGCTCTGTATTATGTTCCCTATGTTCATGGCAGGAACCACTGAATTTTTATAAATAATTTTTACTGCCATTGAACATCATTCCTTGTCCCTTTATAGTTGTAAATGTGCTATAATTTAAAATTTTCTTTGACAAAATCAGTGGGCTCTGTGAGAATAAAATCTCAAAAGAATAAGTATAAATGTTTCTTTCCTATTTGAGTTCGGCTTTGTGTGTTGTTTGATGTTGCTTTCCAAAGTAATTAAATTCTATTGGCATCAAAACCAGTTTTATGGTTTCATATAGTATTTCTAAATCTGCTTGAAGATATGATGATTTCAGCTGAGTTTGTGGGCTGATGTGTTTGCACTCTATGGACAATGAATGATTATCGTTTTATTTTTTTTCTCAATATGGTTTCTAAGGTAGGTGGCTTTGTTTCTGTGGACAAGAATTCTTTTCTCTAAAGATTTAATTGAAATGTAGGTTTTAACTCCTCCCACACACTTGGACCATTTTTAGTGTAATATAATTACTGCATAATGCTGATATACTATTATACAGTGTGGATAAAATACTAATGGCAGCATAGTGTACTTAGTCACATATCATTGGTCTCCAAAGGCTCATGATTTTATTGGTTTGTTAATTTATTAAAATAAGTTAAATAATTAGTCTATGTTTAATTTTTTCCTGAATTTTGTACATTCTCTATTTTCCATTGCTTGAACATTACAAAACAAAAATATGCATTCAGATTATTCTACTATTAATATCATTTGTGTTAGTGCACATGAGCAAGATATTACAATATTTTACAGATCCACAAAAGGGTGAATGGCATATCATCTATGTGGTTATGGCAAATAATTTTATAATCTGAAAGATTATTTCTATTAATTTTAGTTGTTTCTTTTAATTCATTATTTTCCATGTATATTTTCAAGGTGAAAATGTTATATGGAATGGAATCCGTATACATACATACATATATATATATATATGTATATATCTCGAAAACCACTCACGCCGTAATCACGAAATCTCCAGAACTATAAAACCTACAAATTGAAATTTGCTAAGTATGTTTCTCTTGGTTTCTAGGTGCTCACTAAAAAAAGATTTTTCAAATTGACCATCAGAGCATTAGTATTTCCTATATTATTATTAATACGCTCTGATGCTAAAGAGTTCTACTCCCCGTCCCCACCTGAAAAGAAATCTGTTCAAAATGCAAAACACAAGCAGAGGAGAGGAGTTTCACTTTCAGTTTTACTTTCACAGCAGAACCAGAGGATAGGATAGGGGAGCCTTCTGTGAGGCAAGCCTGAGAGAGAGAAGGGGATAGGATAGGAGACGTTTCTGTGGGGCAAGGCTGAGAGAGAGAGAAGGGGGATAGGATAGGGCAAGGCTAAAGGAGAGAAGGGGAGAAGAGAGGCTGATCATAAGTACTCATTAATTTTCAAGCTGTAAGTGTTGATTTATCAAGCTCGATCACATAGTTTTGTAGCAAAGCACGGGTATACAGCTAGTATTGTATAAAGCCTACTTCAAGCTACTTTTTCTGTTGACAATAACAGTTCAGCCCATTTGTTGCTTTCAGTTTTCCATACATTTTAAATCAGATAGTCAGCTTTCTTTTCTATTCTTTTCATATTGTTCCTTAGTATCTGCATAAATCATCAATCTGCTGATTAGACATTAGGAAAGTATAAATAATTTTTAAAGGATGCGACTTAGAGAAAAATATCCAATGTATAAATAATGTAGGACAAGATACAATTTGTTGATGTTTATCTAACAAATGACATACAGTGCCGTAATCTACACTTAGATTAAATTTGTAATATTCTGTTTGCAATATTCACCCATCCCTATACTTTTTATTTATTTGAAGAGAAGTTTCTGGCCTGTTTGGAAACAAAAGATAAAAAAATAGGAAATTGAATAGATTAACATGAATAGCCTGCTGGCCTTGAAAAATAAAGAATCATCTCATTTGAATGCTAGAAAAATACCATACAGTGAGTGTAAGCAGCACTGTATGCAAAATATTTCTTAGACTTTAAAAAATTCATATTAATCACAAAAATTGCATCCCTTTTTGCACATTTTGTTAAAAATCAAATTGGTATGCAAAACCACTAAGTTTAAGGACCCTATATTTTTCTTTTAAAAAGTTTAATAATGTGATTGCAGTGTCCCAATATGTTAGTTGTTAGATGGGAATGACTAGATTTAATATCTGTTTGAATTTATAGTTGCCAGAATATTAAATAATGCATCTTGAGAATCCAGTTTTAAATTAATCCTTAAAAGCAAAGCAAATTTATGTAACAGCCAAAGATGTCATTTGTAATCTGGTGGTGGCATTTCTAGTACTGTAAAGGCAAGAAAAGTTGTATTCTGATGGTAAACTGTATTGAGCTTTTTAGGTTTAGGAACAATAGTATATACAAACAAGTCATTATTCTGTTGAATAGATCAGAGCTTAGCTCCTTAGGATCCCTGCTTAACAGCCAATATATGACCATGGGCACTCACATTTCATTTGCCCTCTGTATTTCGAATTATGATTGTAAGATTACTTAATTGTTACCATTTATTTTTACAATTTTTAATATCACCCTCTTACTAGGTAAATCATTCTATCTATGTTGCATGTCAAAAGTGTACAGCACTTAAATTTGCCCAGCAGGCAAATTTATCATCTGTCTCTCACTAAATATATGGCTTACATGGCTGATGTGTTGAATATGTAGCACACTTAATTAGGTGGAGTTGTGAATTTATGATTTGATGTGATGAGTGAGAAATATAGTTTTGTGACACGTTGGTAATTATTGATAAATGGGAATCTTAGGGTTTTGGAACCTTTTCTCAATATAATATTAGTTGATTTAAATCTGAGCCAATGCAAGTCAGGATTTCCAAACTGTCAAAATCTGTTCTCTTTTGTCAATTTTCATGGGTTCTAGTGATCATAACTTAGCTTGAATTGAAAATGTTAATTTAATGAATGTTATTTTGTGTCTGTAAATAGTTAAGTTTAGCTCTTTTTTGGAGATGAGATACTCAAAGGGCTATACTAGTTCACATGATGTAGTCTTGTGTTATGGTGATTCCCTTTTGAACTTCTGAAGAAATTTCACATCAATTTTTATGTGACAAGACTCATTGGTTTAGGTAGCGATGTATTGTGGAATAACTTATGGTTTGAATTATATAAAATTAGCAAGATAATCATAAAAATAGACATATGTTTCAGTTGACAGCAAATAACAATACAAAGTTGGAAGAGCATCTATGTTTATCAGATATAGGTGATCCAGTTTCTTCAGCTTCTTTTTAAAGGTGGAATTTGCTTTCTATTCCTGTTTTCTGTATTCTGGCTTTGTATGCAATTTTTCTTAGTTACCTTTAATACAGCAGTCCCCAACCTTTCCAGTTTTGAGAATTGGTGGCAGCAGCGGTGGCGGCTTTTGGGAAAGGAATCGTTCCATGCAAGAAGGAGTCAAGACAAAGAGTGTCTCTCCCTTAAAAAATATGGCAAGACGTGAATACAGAAATACGTTGCGGCTTGGTCATCACAGAAGTTAACAAAAATCGCACTAGTTTTGGAGTTCCTGGACATCTGGTGAAAAATGGACTATAGGACTCAGGACTGTTGTCTGAGCAACCAGGGCCAGCAGCTGTAAAACTGCTGGAAGGAAAGGTGAAAAATTGAAATAAAGAATAACTGAGCATCTAGAACAGCACAAAACTATCAGAATAAGGTTGCCTGTGGTGAAGCTTGTTCCAAAGAAATAACTAGCACAAGCATTAAAAGATACCAATATTGCAATATCAGATATAAGCACCAGCTCACTTCAAGAAAATACCAGCTAATATGCAGCATAGATGTGGCAGCGTCTGGAAACCTAAAGTCTAATATGGTTTCCAGGCCTGACAGGCGTCCCCTCTTGGAAAAGAAGCTATATCCTAGGAAAGAAAACAAAGAGTCGATAAAGAAGAGTGTCAGTGGTCCACACTTCCCTTCTACTCCCCCCCTCCCCTCTCCAAGAGGTTTCTTAGGTTTGTCAGGGAAAGTGTCGTGAAATTGTTTAATCAAATTGTCCGCATTTACTTTCCAACTTTTGACCCAAGTAGATTCAGATAATGGATATCCCTTCCAGTGGACTAAATATTGTAATTGACCTCTATATAGTCTAGAGTCAAGGATTTTCTTGATTTCATAGTGGGTTTCACCTTGGATTATCAAGGGTGGTGGGGGAGCGGCAGGTTGAGGTCTCAGACCAGACTGTCCAGCAGGTTTTAATAAGCTGGTATGGAATACCGGGTATATTTTCCCCAACATTCGAGGGAGCTTGAGTTGGACGGTAACGGGATTAATAATTTTTACAATGGGGAAAGGACCCAAAAATTTTGGACCGAATTTTCTGCTGGGTATCCTTAATCTTAGATATTTAGTAGACAAAAAGACTTTATCTCCAATGCGAAAAGGGGGTTGAAGGGAACGGTGTTTGTCAGCTTGGGCTTTGTAATTTCGAGCTGTCACAGCTAAGGCCTTTTTTGTGTTTTCCCAACCTTTCTTCAACGAATTCATGCAGTCCGTTAGGGAAACCGAAGTGGGGGGTTTCTCAGGTCCCAATCCAGTGACTCTCCCGATTCTCCAGGTTTTACTGTCCTCCAGTGAGGTTGAGAAGAGGGAGGGGGCTCTCCATTCCGCCCCGGGGAAATGTTTTCTCCCGACTGGCAGCTTACCCATGAATCAGAGTCCTTGGGCCGTGCTCCAAGCTGACAAGCAGGCTCTACCACTTCGGGGCTTCGAGTCCCCTTCTCCGATGGGAAATAGGTGACTTCAATTAAATCGTCAGATTCATGTTCCGGTGCTCCTCCTACGCTTTCAACTTGCTGCTCTTCCATCTTCACTGGGTCTTTGCACCGCTGTGGAGGTTGCGGAGACTGGGGCCCAGCACCCCTCTAACGGGCCCCCTCTGAGAGGAGGAGAGGGTACCGTTAGCAAAAGAAAGTTAAGAGTTTTGGAAGAATGTCAAGGTTCCAGAAATACCTCTTCTGCGTAAAAGAAATTCAGAGACATTTCTTTTCCAGAGTTCTTTACTAGCATGAGGAGACTGGCACACGATGAGTGCAATTCCAAAACTGAAGTTCCGGATTCTTTTCCCCAGTTATACAAACCCCAAGAGTCCCACCCCCCTGACCCCTTTGATGGTCACATGGTCCCACGTTCTCCCAGTCCATTCGAATATCTTCTTGCCACTCTTCCTGCAGATGTGAACCCCATCCGACCTTGACCGTCTGAAGAATGTTACCATACCCCTCAGCCCCCCTTCTTCCCCTCAGGGGAAAAATGTGGCAGCGTCTGGAAACCTAAAGTTTAATATGATTTCCAGGCCTGACAAGCAGGACAGTTAAAGAAAGACACACATTGAGGCTAATTCTGGCTGCACAAGCCCAAGCCTTAAGAACTGCTAGAATTTTTCAAGTATTTTCAAGTAGATGCTGTTGGGCTGCATACAAAGCTAGAATTGAGAAGCCACCATAGACAGTAAGTACCATCTCTGTAAAGAAGTTGAAGAAACAGTGGACCACTTGGTTAGCTGCTGCAAGAAGATTGCACAGACTAAACACAAGCAACAATATGACAAAGTAGCAACAATAGTACCTTGAAAGATCTGCAACAAACATCATTTCCCTCTAAGCAAGAACTGATGGGACCATAAAATAGAGAAAGTCATAGAAAATAAAGAAAGCTAAATTGCTCTGGGACTTTAGAATTCAAACACAGAGGCACCTGTCATATAACACCCCAACTTAACAATTGTTGATAAGAAAGACAAAAAAATCTGCATGATGGATATGGCAGTGCTTGGAGACAACAATTGAAGAAGCTAACAAAATTCAAAGAGTTTGTCAAGATTGAACCACTTTGCTGCTTTCAAACCTTTCAAACACTTTCCAACTTGCCAGTGAACTGGATGAGTGAAGGGAAAAACAGAATGCTGAGAATGTGTGTGTGTGGGCTGTGAGAGCCTGGCAATCATCAGGGTCACCACTTCAGGTGCTTGAGAAGCAGATGGACTGTTCCTATAACAAAATTGGACAATATGATCACTCGGGTGGGAAGGAAGAGAAGCCACTGTTTAACTAAGGAAGCAATTGCATGGGAAAACCATAGCTGGTTTTGATTTTACAGTACTAAAATGGTGTATACAGTAAAGTTTTACTTTTAGGAATTCAAAACTCTGAAGAGTGTTTCTTTTTTTGGGTTCATTAGTTGGATAGTTGACAAACTTAGAAATAGAAATAGAGCATCTGTGGCAAAAGATAGCAAAGATAGTCCCAATGCTAATAGGAACCTTGAGTGCAGTGCCAAAATAACAGGAACACCCTTGAATACCATCAGCATTGTCCAAATGGCCACCAGTCAATTACAAAAGGTAGCTTTTCTTGTAATAGCTTACACCCTGCAATGATATTGTAACACCAATCTAGATCTGCCTATCCCAGGTCTTTGGGAAGGACTTGATAGGTGGACAAAAATGCCAAATCCAGTCTGAACATCTGACTTACTGTGCAATGAACCATAATAACTGAATATTTAAAACAACACAAAAACAACAAAATAAGTTGAAGCTTGTTTCAAAGAAACAGTAATTGTAAGCATTAAAAGATGCCAATACTGTTATATCAAATATAAGCTCACTATCCGAAACAAACCAACTAACCTATAGCACAGCTAAAGTTATAACTGATGAGACTAAGACAAAAAAGTCTGGATAGTAAATGTGGCAGTACCTGAAGATAGCAGAATACAAGAAAAAGACAAAAGAGACAGCAGAATTAAAGAGAAAGACAGGCACCTGTCACATAACACGCCAATTTAACAATTGTCGATAAGAAAGACAAAAAAATCTGCATAGTGGATGTGGCAGTACCTGGAGACAACACAAGAGTTGAAAAAGAATTGTAGAAGATAACAAAATACAAAGATCTGCAAATAGAAATATAATGACTGTCAAAGTAAGTAAAGGTGATACCAAATGTATTAGACACTTGGTGCAATCTCCCAAAAATTGAGGAGATTAACACCATTGGTATTGACAAATTCACCATCAATCAGTTGCAAAAGACAGTTTTACTTGAACAGCTTCATTCTGATACAGTATCTGGAACACTATCAAATATCAACATCTGCCTATTCCAGGTCCTTGGAAGCACTTAATAGACAGACAAAAATGCCAGATTCACTCTGAACATCTGGATGTGTGACAAACGATAATAATAACAATGGCCCAGTGAAGGAGATTCTAAGCTAGCCTTCCTTGCACAGTTTGCATTTAATATTTTACTATTACATTTGATTTGTATGCTAAAGTGAAAGAGAAATGATTGAAGGGATTGTGTGAATCAGTACATTCTATTTTTAATTTCTTAGGCACTTGCTTTTGAGGTGCAGAAGGTACTGACCTACTTTGTAGGGTTGTTAGTATTGCTTAGTTTATATATATAAATGACTTTAAATATAAAATTACAATTAGTTTGCATACAAACTAATGCCTTAAATGAATTATATTCACCATTAAATCAAATGACATTTTGCAGTGAAAATGGTTATCCTGTGAAAATGCTCTATTTATCAGAAGAATAATCCTAACCTTGGAACTAGAAGTTTTTGCAGTGATGCATCAAAAGTTTTGATCTGTTTGATCAATTTTAAAAAGGTTAGGCAGTGGCTGGTGTTTAAACTAAAACTTTGATGTTTGTTTTAGGAAAAAAGTGAAATTGAGAAATGTCACTAATGAATTCAGCCTATATTGGAGGCTTATGGTATAAATCCTTTTTTATTATGTCAAGTTTCTATTCATTTGTATTTAGCTTTTATCCTTTCAACAGCTAAAATGGTGAAGTTGGAGGGCTTTAGATTTAGATTCTGTATGAAACCAGCAGAAACCTAGATACAGCTTGAAAAAAGAAAGATCAGCAACATGAAATTTGAATGTAGCAAATATATTTATACATTTAAAGATGGGAATTCTATAGTATAAACCAATGATTGTCAACTTTTTCTTCACTATGAATCCCCTTTAAATATCTTTTGCGGACACAGACCATGGCCACTGACCCCCAGACTTAACTCAAGATTTAAATCATAACATTTCTTATGTCAGGGTTCAAAATAACACCCCCAATGAAAGAAGACTCCGAGCCTTGAAGTTCCTCAAAGTTCCATTTTATTAGAGATGTCATATTGGTACATCTGGTAAAGCCCAAATCTGAAAGCTTCCAGGTTTCCCCACCTAAAAGAAAGTTCAAGTCCCTGCCCAGCACCCACATGTCCATCACATAGTTCAATCAAAGCACCATGCCAAGTGGAGATGCCTCCCAGACCCACCCCTCCAGGTGAGGGCAAGATGTCCTTGACTCTCTGAGAAAGGAATGTTGTTATGAATACATATCACCCATGCTCCATACAATCCCTCCTCCCAGTTTCTCACAACAGTAAATGTGGCAGCTTGAAGACCCAGTGCAAAAGATGCTTATGTTCATGGATCCTCTGTAACATTGAGACCACCCAGGGCTTTGTGGACCACAGGTTGAGAACCACTATAAACTATTATCTTTTTTATGACAATATTTTTTTAAAAAACAATGATTTTAACTATGCAAGCAATGTGTACATTCATTTGTGGAGTGATTTGCTAGTTGCCAAAAAAGAGCCAGAGTATATGTAAAATAAGTTTCTGTGGGTTGGGACATATATAAAGTATAGTATGTACAAAATGAAGAACGTACTTTTATCCACACATAAAATATGTTTTTAAGGCTTAGAATTAATTTGTCTTATAAAATACCTGTGTTTGCTATTGCTTCTTTATTGTTTATGATCCTTGCTGGACCAGCCCATTTATGTGACTTCACATGGCTGCTTGCAATAGCTGGTTTTTTCAATTTCTTCTCAAGCAAACTGTGAACAGTACAAGTATCCAACACTGTTTCAAAGAATGCCATGAATAAATTAACAGTAGCTAGGATAACAATTTCATGTGTTTATTGTTTTTACTAAGCCAAAATGATTACAAAACGTGGTCATTTGCCTGAAGAACAATGGTTCTGTAAGATGGCTACTGATACTGTATATGAGTGCTTCTCATTTGTCTTCAAACTTTCCAGACTGTTGCTTTCACAAACTGTTGCTTCCAGAAGTTCTGCAAATTCCCAAATTTGCATTAAACCTTCCCAAACAGTAGCAGTATTGTTAGACGTTATAATATAGATATGGCATTTGTACAATGAGGGTTTGTAATCCTAGGTAAGACTCCCTAGCCATTTTATTAAGAAATTCAGTGGATTGAGATTCTAGTCGATATGTTAGGCCAACCATATGGATGGTCATGTGATTTAGAGGTTTTACATATTTTGTGGTAACTTCAAATCAAGTCCAAGACGTATTCAGGATTCTTGATTTCTTTCATTGTTTGGATTTATAATTTCTATCCATTGATCAGTTTCCAGTTCTAGCAAGGCCCCTTAGCAATATTGTCAACTAATTTACCCCAGTGCATTGTCCCAAAAGTGTTTTTTCAAGAGCTTTCTTGTTTTTATTTGAAGATGTTTCGTTTCTTGTCCAAGAAGCTTCTTCAGCTGTGACTGGATCATGGGGAATGGAAGAATTTATATTTCTTGAAGACAACTGGTCATTAGAGAGTTATTAAGAATACATCATCTTCATCTATCTCCAATCTACAACAGTTCCAAGAAGGCTCCACACCCATTTGCACTGCTCAGATTATTTTGAGGACACAGATAAACCTCTAAGTAGCCACAATGACTCTCTAAAAGAATGCAAACGACCAGCTGTCTGCAAGGAGTATAAATCTTTCCATTCCCCACCATTCAGTCAGAACTGAAGAAGCTTCTTCAATGAGAAATGAAATGTCTTCAAAGAAAAACAAGAATGTCCAGTTGCCTCTTGAAAAAGCACCTTAGTGACAACCATGACCTGGATGATTGAAAATCTCCATAGGCACCCCAGTGCATTCTTTTTTAGACCAAACCACACCAAGAGAATTATATTGAAATGCACTAAAATTGTTCTTGCCAGATTAGAAGTCTAGTATTTCAAGTAAAAATGTGTGTTTGGGTACACTTAATCAATATACCCATAGTTTACTAAGTGAATTATTTTCAATGCACTTGACTTTGAGCAGTTTTGCTTTTTGGATCTTATTAATATTTTTAGAATCTTTGCTATTTGACCAAAAGCAGTGCTGCTTAGAAATCTATGACAAATAAAAGAGAAATGTATGTGCATCTAAACTACCAATAATAGAATGAATTAAATGCATCATAAAAGGAAATTAAATTCAAGGATAATTAATATGGTATTCATTCCTGGTGACAATTTGAAACCACAGAAAACATATGTCTTACTTTTAGGAAATTGCTACTATATATAATAAAATTTGTACTTGTCCCAAATTTTAAATAATAGTCCTCTTAGGACTTACATTTATTATATGATCACTTGTGTGGCTCCTTCCAGCTCATGGGGGGGGGGACTTTAAACATTTTCTTTATTTACTGGTTTTGTGCCAGATGATAATTTTCTGTTTTTTAAAAATAATTGTATGGTAAAATGCCACGCTTTTCCTTTGCTCTGTGACTTACAGGCTTCCATTCTGTTTGATACAAGGAAAACAGTCAAATTGACTATAATTAGTTATAATCTTAATTTATTGCTCTAGCATCTTATAAGAGTCATGATAGTATGTACTTCATTTGCAGCTTATTCTTCCATTAAAAGATTTCTGTGGAGTCAATTAAATATTCTTAAGCCAAAAATATTCACAGAGCTTTACCCCATCAACAGCATATGTATTGGCTGCAGTGCTGCTGCAGAGCCTGAATAGAATGTCTTCCTGGGAACTCCACAGGCAAGTCCATCACAATTTATGTGAAAAAGGACAACCCAAAACCTTCCTTCCTATATCCGTGAGCTGGGAATGAAATTTAGACAGATGCATTTCTTTCCCTGATGATTGTTGACACCTTCTACATTGCAGTTCTGGTGAGAATATACTGTCTTCAGGGATTTCTTTGTTTTTCTGCTTATAATTTCCCCCTCTCTTAGTTGTAGTTCAGCCGTACCATTTCAGCTTGCTAGTGCAGAAAGATGTGAATTCAGTTGCTATGAATGAGTCTGGCCTGATTGCAATCAGAAATGTTCTTAGAGGAATGTTAAGGAGTTACAGATGAATCTAACAAGAACCATTCTACCACCAAAACGGTAAGACTGTATGCTTGTTTATAAAGCAGGATAAATTGAATTTGAGTTATCTTAGCAAAACCGATCCCTGGCTATCATTTGCTGTATAAGTGCTATTTTATTCTGTGTACATGCCTGGTTTTCTTTCTGTTTTCTTTTATATTCTTAAAATCAAGTGAGATGAACATTGTAGCTGGTTCAAAATGACCCAAGAGATTATATTCTGTTTTGAGATTCCTTGGGGATTAAAGGAAGAAATCTCTCTTTTTTTGTGAAAATGATAGGAATGTTTAAAGAACTGGGCATCTTGGTACTATCTTTCTTCCAGAATCTGTTTTATTGGAGTGGAGAAAGGTACTAGAGATAATTTTGTTCATACATGCTTGGTTGAGTGTCCTCTGGGACAAATGGATGAAAGATGTGACCAATCACTTTTTCATCACTGCAAACAAGTCTGTGTCATGCTGGATCTAGATGGAATAAATAGCTTCAGTAAATTAGAGGCTTTCCTTAATGTGAATTTCAGTACTACACTGAAATGAGCCCTGAAGGAAATGCCAAATGATGTGAGGTCAGCAGAAATGTTTGGTTTGTTATCTGTGCGTAAGCTTTATATTGATGTTCTAAAATATTTGAAATGGATGCATGGAAATAAAGCAGCATATTAGATATTAGTGGAATATTTAAGGAATATTAAATATTTTGAATGTCAAGTCACATATGTTTAAAATTCAGATTAAATCTCATTATTTGGAACATGTATTATATAAATTGCATATTGTTTATGAATAGAATGGCAACTGGATTGTAGCAAAAAGAAGTCACAGAATTAACTTTAATTAAATGTTACCTGTTATCTAGATATCTGTAATTGTTTCCATTGAGCTCATAAGAGCAGCTCTGCTAGCACTTAGATGTATTAAGAAACATCTATCAATATTTTCATTTTTTTCTTTGAAAGTTCAAATTTAGAATGTTAAGTATGGAAAAAGTTTGAATCTGAGGGATTTGTGAAGTCAGTGGATAATACTTCCAGTAGAAATAGCATGACAAATTTATATGTAAGTTTAATTATGTAATAATATATTGTCTGTTTCAAATGGCAGATAATAAATTGTTCCTTTCTTTATCCTAAGCACATTATGTGACAAATCCTATTGAAACTAGAGTCTCCCATGGTATATCAATTCTCACCATATGCATATACATAAGCATAACAGCTATGCTTACAGAAAAGCAGTTAGGTCCTTATGACATTTTTGTGTGTGTGTGTATCTGTGTGTGTGTCTGTGTCTATCTGACTGACTGACTATTCTATCTGTTTGTTTGTCTGCCTGTCTGCTTGCCTGCCTACCTACCTCCTACCTACTTAACTACTTAGTTATCAAATTTATATAGCTTCCATATAGGTGATTCTGTGCAGCATGCAATAAAAACAACAATTAAAATTGCTCATATTTTCTTAAATGAGAATGATAAAAGCAGCCTTTTCTCCTAGCTGACCAAAATTTTATAATGTCATTGAAACAAAAATTAGTTTTCTATATGGAAAATTAATCACATTAATTTGTAGTGGAATAATTACTTTTCCTAGGTATAGTTTCTAAGTGATATTTTATTGTTTTATGAAATAAGATGTCAATATGACATAAGAGTTATTTGCATTACTTTTTAAATTTAATGATAGAATGTAAATGATGATGACTATTTCCTTGTGCTTAATTAAACTTACATGAACTTCTAATTATCTGTAGGCTGTATGATTGTACAGTTATTTTATTAATATTAATATCTAGGAAAACCCCCACCAAAATTGTGTTGCGTAAACATTACATTCCTGTTACTAATTATGAATTATTGAAACTTATACATGATTTATAAATTAGATTGCTAAAGTGTGTCTTTAAATGGTATTGACTTTGAAGACAATTTGTAAAGTTTATTTAGTCCAAAATGCAAAAATCTTGATGCTAATAGGGCCCAAAAGTCTAAATATTCAGCGGCACTCAACTTCCATTACATGGTCTGCCACAATATTTTCTAAAGTATTACTAAATATTGATGTTAGCATAGTCACAGAAGTTTAGGAGATGTAGAAGTTTAAAAGCAATTTTAATGATTGATTAATCATTATATTTATAATAACTGAAAGGCTGAACTAAGATTTGTGTCTATGTATCTGTTGTTGAGTATGTTTGGTAAACTTAGAATAACTTTAATGTCACGTTGAATGTACACTAATCGGCATACATTAAAATAAAATTACATTGCATTCCAGCTCTCAAAGTTTCTCCATCTCTCATATAAACATGACAAGATAAATAAATATAAAATTATGCATGTACCATATATATTATATGACATGGAGAAACAACACAGTCTAGTTTGGATGTACATGGCGAGAGAAACAAAACTTGCAAGTTTACCAGATGGATAGCATAGAAACAAGCTGTTACAGAATCTGGAAGTCCTGCTAGAAATTCTTTGAAACTTCCTCCCAGAGGGGAGCAACAGAAACAGACTGTGAAGTGGATGTGTGGGGTCTCTAACAATGTTTTCGGCTTTAAACACAAAGTGTTTAAAGTATCCTGAATTATAGGAAATGAACTTCCTATAATCTTCTCTGCTGTCCTTACCACTCTCTGAGTGGACTTTCTATTTGAGGCACTGCTGCCAACAAACCAAATAGTGATGCAGTTTTGTTAAAATCTTCTCAATTGTGCCTCTGTAAAAAGTGACCAGAATAGAAGAAGAAAGATGTGCTCTTCTCATCTGACACAGGAAATACAGACGTTGGTTTGCATGCTTCACTAAGGATGACTTCTGGCAAGACCAATAATGGTTATGAAAGACAGAGCCTTCTATTTGCTGACACCAGAGTTGTGGTAGTCCCCTCTATTTAATATTTATATGACTTCTTCAGTTAAAAACCTGTTAAAAAGACCTTGAAATTTTATTCTGCTTTTTGAATTGTATTCGCTCTAAATATTTCCTGGTTGTATGCTATAGCACAGAAGTCTCCAATCCCCAGGCCAGAACTCAGTACCGGGCCATAACCCATTCAGAAGTGGGCCACAGAAGTGGCGTGCGAGCATATGTGCTGCTTTATATGTGACTAGCAATCAAGTATGAGCAGTTAGAGCGCATGCTGGTCGCTTACACAAGTGGAGCTGTGTGCGTGCCTATCATTCATATTGAACCATCCCCTCCCCTCCCATTGGTTTTTCCCTATGAAATAAACAGATCAATATCGTTCTAGGAGGTTTAATAAGTTCTGAGTCACTTTAATATAGCATTTCCTATCATTTTTGGTTTATTGCTGTTGTTTGATGTTTTATTTTTTCTCATACTAACAATCATGTGAAAAAGAAAGAAAATTAGAAGATTCCATAAGATCAACAATCCTTAAAACAGTCTATACATATAGCCTATATAACTTGCTGTATAATTAAAATTATTTTTAAATTTTAACAAAAGAATGGTAGCTCTTGACTTTCTATGACAGATATCCAAATTGCAATTTCAGCTTTGGCCTCAAAGCTGCTCATATATGGATAAGTTAGGTATGTCAAAAATTACTTTTAAAAGAAGAAAAGACTTCAATAAAATATAGCACTACAGTGAAAAAGAAAGTTCACCCTCTTTGAGTTCTGTGGTTTTACATATCAGGACATGACAAAAATCATCTGCTCCTTAGCAGTTTTCTAATATTCTAATATTCTAGAATCAAAATGTGAAGCCATCTGTTTGACAGCTGAAGCTTGGCCAACATTGGGGCGTACAACAGGATAATTGTCAGAAGCACACCAGCAAATCTGCAACAGAATGGCTAAAAAGGAAAACAATGAAGGCCTCTGGTGGCACAACAGGCTAATGCAGCCTGTTATTAACATCAACTGGTTGCAATATTGCAGGTTCAAGTCCCACCAGGCCCAAGGTTGACTCAGCCTTCCATCCTTTATAAGGTAGGTAAAATGAGGACCCAGATTGTTGGGGGGCAATAAGTTGACTTTGTATATAGTATACAAATGGATGAAGACTATTGCCTGACATAGTGTAAGCCGCCCTGAGTCTTTGGAGAAGGGCGGGATATAAATGCAAATAAAATAAATAAATAAATAAAATAAAATAAAATAAAATAAAATGTTATAGTAGGGCCTCAAGAAAGTTGTGCATAAACAAATGCCCATAAACCTCAATGAATTGAAGCAATGTTATAAAGAAGAATGGGTCAAAATTCCTCCACAAGGATGTGAGAAACTGATAAAGTTCATACAGAAGACAATTACTTCAAGTTAGTGCTGGTAAAGATGGCTCTACAAGCTATTGAATCATGAAATGTACAGTATAATCTCTGGTCACGAATGATTCTGACCATGACCAAATCGGGTTCCAGCCAAAAAATTTTACATTTTCTTTTCGTGGCTGATTTCCCCTTCTGCGCCATTTTTTTAAGCACCAAATTTCCAAAATTAGATTCAGGTTACAACCAAATTGGTTTGTGACCAAAGTTAGGGAACGAATTATGGTCATGACCAGAGGTTCTACTGTACTTAATTTTTCACACATGGCTTCTCCATTTTGGATTTCTTTTTATTAAAAAAATGATGACATGGTTTAATACAGCGGTCACCAACCGGTGGTCCGTGGACCACTGGTAGTCCATGAGAAAATGTTGGTGATCTGGGTGGAGGAGCTGCTTTGGGATAAGCAGTGGCCAGTCCTGTGACTAGAGCTCTGGAAGATGGGACTGGCCAGGCAGCTCATGGTGGGGCTGTAAATCTTCGCTGTTGAGGGAGGTTCGGGCAATTTGTAACTTTGCAGCAGAACCCTCGCTGGCTGAAATGAGGTAATGGTGCAAGGGAGGAGGAATGGAGGTGCAGGCAGGCCAAAGCAATGGGTGGCAGGAACCTTGGGCTTCCCCCTGCTTTTAGTTTGCTGTCAGCTGAACCCACCAGTGGCTGTCCCCGCCCCTTCCCCTCCCTTTCCAGTCACTCCTCACCTGGCAAGGGAAGGGGAGGGGGGATGGAAATTTGCTCCATATTACAGAGCAAGAGCTGGATCTCGCGGCTGTTTCTTCCGCCCTTGTTGGTGCTCCTGCACCTTGGTCTCTCAGGGAGACGCTTGACTGCCTCTGAGCCCCAAGACACTGGCTGGCTCATGAGAAAGAGTGGGAGAGGGAGAGAAAGATCCAGCAAGACATGAAGCTTCGCTCCCATTCTGGAATATGGAGTGAATCTCCATTCCCCCCTCCCCTTCCCTTGCCAGGCGAGGAGTGACTGGGAACGGAGTGTGAGGGGCCGGGACAGACACTGTTGGGTTCAGGTGACAGGAAGCTAAAGCAGGGGGAAGAAACAGCCTGGGGTTTCTGCCACCCGTTGCTTCGGCCCGCCTGCACCACCATTCCCCCCTTGCACCATTACCTCATTCCAGCCAGCAAGGGCTGCGCTCCAAAGCTACAAGTTTCTTCCATTCCTTGTTGGTGCTCCTGCACCTCAGTCTCTCAAGGGAATGCTTGACTTCCTCTCAGCCCCAAAACATGAGAAAGAGTGGGAGAGAGAGAGAGAAAGGGGGGGGAGAGAAAGAGAGAATGAGAGAGAAAGAATGGGAGAGAGAGAGAGAAAGAGGGGAGAAAGAGAGAGAAGAGAAAGAAAGGGGAGAGAAAGAGAAATGACAGAATGAGGGGAGAGAGAGAGAAAGGGGAGAGAGGAGAAAGAGGAAGAGAGAGAGAAGAGAAGGGGAAAGAAAGACAGAGGAGAGAATAAGTGGGGAGAGAGAAGAGAGGGGAGGGGTAGAGGGGGAGAAAGAGAGGGTAAGAGAAAGAAAGAAAGGGGAGAGAGAAAGATGACAGAATGAGTGGGAGAGAGAGAAAGAGAGGGTAGAGAGAGAAAGAGTAAAGGGGAGAGAGAAAGAGATGACAGAATGAGTGGGGGAGAGAGGGAGAAAGGGGAGAGAGAAAGAAAGAGAGAAAGGGGAGAAAGAAAGAGAGAAAGAGAGAGAAGAGAAGGGAGAGAGAGAAGGGGAGAGAGAGAAAGAGGAGAGAGAGAGAGAGAAAGAGAGAAAGGGGAGAGATGACAGAATGAGTGGGAGAGAGAAAGAGGGGAGAAAGAGGTAGAAAGAGAGGAGAGAGAGAAAGAGAGAAAGGAGAGAGAGAGAGAAAGGGGAAGAAAAGGGGAGAAAGAAAAGGGGAGAGAGAGGAGGAGAGAGAGAAAGAAAGAAAGGGGAGAGAAAGAGAAATGACAGAATGAGTGGGAGAGAGAGAGAAAGGGGAGAGGGGAGAAAGAGAGAGAGAAGAGAGAGAGAAAGAGAAGGGGAAAGAAAGAGAGATGACAGAATGAGTGGGAGAGAGAAAGAGGGGAGGGGAGAGAAAGGGGAGAGAGAGAGGAGAAAGAGAAAGAGAGAAAGGAGAGAGAAAGATGACAGAATGAGTGGGAGAGAGAAAGAGAGGAGAGAGAGAGAGAGCAAAGGGGGAGAGAGAAAGAGATGACAGAATGAGTGGGAGAGAGGAGAAAGGGGAGAGAAAGAAAGAGAAAGGGGAGAGAAATGACAGAATGAGTGGGAGAAAGAGAAGGGAGAGAAAGAGGGGAGAAAGAGGGAGAGAGAGAGAGAGAAAGAAAGAGAAAGGGGAGATGACAGAATGAGTGGGAGAGAGAAAGAGGGGAGAAAGAGGTAGAAAGAGAGGAGAGAGAGAGAGAGAGAAAGGAGGAGAGAGAGAGAAAGGGGAAGAAAAGGGGAGAAAGAAAGGGGAGAGAGAGGAGGAGAAAGAGGAAGAGAGAGAAAGGGGAGAGAAAGAGATGACAGAATGAGTGGGAGAGAGAAAGGGAGGGAGAGAGAAGAGGGGAGAAAGAGAGAAAGAAAGGGGGAGAGATGACAGAATGAGTGGAAGAGAGAGAAAGAGAGGGGAGGGGAGAAAGAGAGAGAAAGAGAAAGGGTGGAGAGAGAGAGAGAAGGGGGAGAGGGGGAGAAAGAGGGGGAAAGAAAAAGAGAGAAAGGGGGGAGAGAGAAAGAGAGATGACAGAATGAGTGGGGGAGAGAGAAAGAGGAGGGGGAGAGAGAATGAGACAATGAGTGGGAGAGAGAGGGGAGGGAGGGAGAAAGAGAGAGGAGGGACAGTGCCTGAAGGACCCCATCCCATCACTGGGAGTCCAGGTGCTTCAGCAAGTGATGCACTGGATTAGTATTCATGGTCCCTGGGATTTAAAATTATGGATTTGGTGGTCCTGAGGTCCAAAAGGTTGGGGAACCCTGGTCTAATATGCCATGTGTTGTTGTTTATCTGAAGCTGTATTTACCTACTTTTAAGAACTGCAAAGGACCAGATGATTTTTACTATGTCCTGATACGTAAAACCACAGAACTCAAAGAGGGTGATCTCAAGAGGATAAAAGTAATTTTTGACATACGTAACTTACCCATATATGAGCAGCTTTGGGGACAAAACTGAAATTTGAATTTGGATATCTGTCATAGAAAGTCAACAGCTACCATTCTTTTGTAACAATTAAAAAATGATTTTAATCATACAGCAGGTTATATGGTTATGTATAGATTGTTTTAAGGATTATTGATTTTATGGAATCTTCTAATTTAATTTTCTTTCTTTTTCACATGATTGTCAGTATGAGAAAAAATAAAACATCAAACAACAGTAATAAACCAAAAATGATATGAAATGCTATATTAAAGTGAACTCAGAACTTATTAAACCTCCTAGAGTGATATTGAGCTGTCTGTTTATTTCATTGGGAAAGGGTTACTATAAAGGCTGAGATTGAACACATTTGAACTAAAAAAGTTATAATATAAATCTGTTTCTAACCCAATATTTTAATCGCCATGCCACACAAGATGGGCCGTGTTAGCTCAGGCTGTTAAGAAGCCTGTTATTAGAACACAGTAGCCTGCAATTACTGCAGGTTCAAGCCCGGCCCAAGGTTGACTCAGCCTTCCATCCTTTATAAGGTAGGTAAAATGAGGACCCAGATTGTTGGGGGGGCAATAAGTTGACTTTGTAAAAAATATACAAATAGAATGAGACTATTGCCTTATACACTGTAAGCCGCCCTGAGTCTTCGGAGAAGGGCGGGATATAAATGTAAACAAAACAAAAAAAATGAAGCCTAAGAAAATAGCCTATACTCAGAAAGAGCAATCTCTTGTTCTAGTTGCATTAGTAAAAAATTAGGTCTTGAATCACAAACAATTTTTTGTTTATATCAGGGCTGCACATTCAACCCATATGGTACTGTGATTAAAATTAATATTTGAAATATCACAGAGTAGAAACAAATAATATTTTGGAGGAATCAAAATATATTCAAATGTTTTTTGTAGCAACATTATTCCGGTTGTCATGGGTTATATTAGATACAAATAAGATCTATCTCATCTGGCTATAATGTTTTCCAAAATATGATGTAATTTGAAGCAAGCCACAGTGTTCAGGACCTTTTCCCCATTTCAATTTTGGATCATCTTTCAAAATTGGTTCTGAGAAATGAAGTCTCTTGAGGCAAGGCTAAACTTATTAATATTATTTATTTTAGAAAATAGGAAACAGACTTGCTTAATGTACTGGAAATAACTTGGGAAGGGTGTGCCCTCACATATTATGAGAAAGCTAGATAATATAAAGTTAATGAAATCTCAACTTTTAACATAAGGCTCTTGAAATTATTCTGTTATAAAACTAGTACTTTCATCCTTGACCTTTGGAAATAAATTTCCTTTACAGAAACATGGTCAACAAAAAGTATTTCTATTTTGTGTGTAAGTGTGTATAGGCTTTTAGCCAGTGGTTCCATCTGTGTCTATGAGGATGGAATGTTCATTCATGCAGCTGAAATTCAGCTAAAAATTGTGTTGGAAAGCAGATTGTACAGTTTGCTCCTTGTGTGTTCTCTACAATGAGAATGTAATGCTTTTTAGACCTCCTGCAGATCAGAAAATGGATAGTGCACAGAAAGTTTTCCCTCCTTGTGCTTTAGTATAAATGCTCATATTACTCACTGCCTGTGTTTGACTAAAGTATAGCAACAGTGACTCAGGTAATGTCAGTAGATTCCAAGACTTCCAGATGCCTCCTTTAAAAAGCTCTTTTTGTGGAAGGCCAGTTGGCAGAACAAGTCTTGGATGATGTGGCTTACAATATATTAACTCCTTTGTTAACCATGTGGATAATTTCGCCTAGTGTTTTTGAATTCAACTAGGTCACCAAAATGAAACAGAAACTTAACAAAAAGTCAAACAATCAAAATTACATGACAAATTATTCTTCTGTTGCTTACCCGGCTTCTGTAGTTACCGGATCAATTTCATTTGTTAAAATGAAAATTTATGTATTTGCTGTTGCTAATGCTTCTTACAATTGTTCGATGGAATTTTAACATTGCATTACTTTTAAATGATGTTTAGGTTATGCATTCAGTCATGTCCAACTCTTGGTGATTCTATGGCCCAGGTGTAATTGCCAATTTTTGCAGAACTTTTGGAATTCCTAACTAATTTAGGAATTCCACAAAATGATAATGTATCGCTTTATTTATAAATTTTTTGATAGAATAATAAATATTACAATTTATACAGTGTACTTCTAGCAGAATAAATTTTATTCATGATTAGTTTTTGAAGACATGCCAAAAGAAATTTAAAAGTATTTCTATTTGACAAAGAATACCAAAACATTTCCAACCCATGTTTTAAGTACAAATTTTGCAAATATATGTTAGTGGTGAGGATTTCCATCAATAATTAATCAGTGCAGTCCAGTTGGATTTGCATTAATGTCAGGACAATTAATCTATTGAAGATTCTAATACTCTGACTATACATACTACAGGTACGACAGTTCACTTAGTGACCATTTGAAGTTATGACATAACACACACGCACACACAAAGTACTTATGACATAGAACCAAAGTTACGAATATTGCAGCACCATGACAGTTGTTCACACTTATGAACAACCACAGAGGCACTGCTACATTCACCCTGCCTATTTCTCCCCCACCCAGGTTTCCACAGGAATTGGGTCTGTGGAGACTCACTTACCTTGCAATGAGCTAGTGATGGTGGAATTCAAATTTTTTTACTACCAGTTCTGTGGGCATGGCTTGGTGGGCATGGTGTGGCTTGGTGGGTGTGGCTTGGTGAGTGTGGCAGGAGAAGGATACTGCAAAATCTCCATTCCTCCCCACTCCTGGAGGAAGGATATTGCAAAATCTCCATACCCACTCCACTCTGGGACCAGCCAGAGGTAGAATTTGCCAGTTCTCTGAACTACTCACAATTTCTGCTACTGGTTCTCCAGAACTTGTCAGAACCTGCTGAATAGCATCTCTGGCTAGTGAACTGTTGGTCCCTTTTCTGCTTTGGTGCATTCATGGACAACAGTAATATAAAGTAATGTGAGATCAATAGCATGAGATTTTGCGCTACTGATCTCGTGTGATCTCACACTATAATACTGTAGGCCTCTGTTCTCAGCAAACCAAGGTATACACGAGATCCATTTTGTAGAAGGTTTTGCAGAAGAAGTGTTCCCTCCATTTGCAAAGCGTTTTGCTGTGGATCTGGTACAGGCCTCTGTTCATAGAGATCAGAGGTCTAAAGTACTGAAGTGCGAGATCACGTGAGATCATCTTGTGTGATTTCACACTACAGTGTTTTAAGTTTCTGTTCTCAGTGAACCAAGGCAGGAACAAGATCCGGCTGAAGAGTGTTTGCAAGCTGGGGAGACTTGTGTGAGATCACTGTTTCAAGTAGTTTAATTGTAAGAAAGATGCACAACAAGCCATCAATACAAATATATATCTATATATGACAGGAACTGGAAATGCTTCCAGAAGCTTCCAGTCTTGGCATAAAAAGCATTTGCAAGATGACTTGAAGCAATGCAATAAGTTGCCCCAAACTCTTGTCCACTTGCAAATATTTTTTGTGCTGAAACTGCAAGCAGGCAAAGAAACCTGGCAGAGAACCAGGCTGGAGAGGAAGCAGTTTCTAGATCTTCACAAGGAAGTTACCCTGCCCCAGGGAAGGGAGCAATTGGGGGAGCAATTGTGGGTACCCCAGGGAAGGGACCATGAGATATCTCACTGGGTTGGGGAAGTTCTTGGGTGGCCTGAAGCAGGTAGCCTGTTCCATCACCAGGCGCTCCGTGGCTTTCCCCAGCCCAAGATACCTCTTGTGCACTTAACAACCTGCACCTTTGATTGGCAAATGCATGGGTGAAAGCAGGGAGTGATCATGTTCATCTGACATGATTCACCCAAAAAATTCTTGGGTTATGAATTGGCAGGCTCCATTACATTCATAACTCATGGATTACCAGTATATGGCATAAAAATATTAATATATTTGCTATTACATGTAAAATTATTATTTATTTTCCACCCACCCACCCATTCATCCATGTAAGAATGTATGGTTTGGAATAGTTTTTCATTTTTGTTTTATGAGGAGCCCTATGTGGAAAGATCGTATCAGTATTTCTTTCAGAATATTTTCTGACTAGACCACTCCATTCCTGTTCAGTATTAAAAATGATGCTCTCAGAAAATCTTCTAAGTACTATAAATTGAGTAAAGTGACAAAATCATTTTTTAAAAATTGTAAGGAATGGAATGATAGCAAGTAACTTTAGAAAGTCTCCTGTTTATACAGGAAAGCTTATTAAAAAATACCTCACGATGGGGTTGGAGGTTTTAAAATTAAAAATGATCTGCAGCTCATTGTAGTTTTGTATGATATATTCACAAATACTTGCTCCCCACTGAAACATGGTTCAATTCTATTTATGTCCACATAAACAGTTAGCAACTACAATTAGATGAATGATTTAAAGTGTTTTATTGACTTCGGAATATTGGACTGAGTATCTAATTTTGTGAATAATAATACATGGATTTTTTTCACACTTATAATGTGATATGTGCTACAATTAGAAGTCAGAAGTTTTCAGATAATAGTATTTTATTAGCTTTTAATTGTAGAAAACTAAAGGGTTAATCTTGATGTTTCCTAAGCTTGTGGTTTCATTTAATATAATGAAACATTGGGGAGAAGAAAAGTATATAAATTTGCGTATAAAAGTCAAAATGGTTTATTAGACCTGTGGTTACCGGTTTTCCAATGTTTACTTTTCTGAAAGCCATTTTTTAATTCTAAGTAATCTTGCTGTCATTAATGCATACACACTTTAATTCAGGATTATTTTATATAGATAATTCTTGATTTACAACCATTCATTTACTGACCATTCAAAGTCACAATGGCACTAAAAAGGGTTACATGACTGCTTTTCACACTTACAACCATTGCAACCTCCACCTGGCCAAGTGATCAAAATTGCTCTGCAATTGTTTCATATTTATGATGGTTTCAGTATTCAGGTCATTTGATTACCTTTTATGATCTTCTGACAAGCTTTAAAGTCATTGAGGAAGATAGATTCACTTAACAACCATGTTACTAATTTAATAACTTCAGTGATTCATTTAACAACTACGCAACAAAGGATGTAAAATGGGGCAAAACTCACTTAACAAATATCTCATTTAGCAACAGAAATTTGGAACTCAATAGTGGCCTTAAGTCGAGGACTATCTGTAAAGAATTATGGAATGTAGGAGTATACTTTCTTACCCTGCCATAAAAGTATTTTAGCAAATTAAATAAACATTAAAAAACATTTTGTCTCTTTTCTTAGATATGCGTCACAAAGATGTCCACACGGAATTGTCAAGGAATGGATTCTGTGATCAAACCCTTGGACACAATTCCAGAAGACAAAAAAGTCAGAGTTCAGAGGACACAAAGCACTTTTGACCCATTTGAGAAGCCAAATAACCAAGTAAAAAGGGTGCATTCAGAGAACAACGCCTGCATTAATTTCAAATCTTCATCAGCTGAGAAGGAATCTCCTAAAATCAGACGGCATTCCAGTCCTAGTTCTGTGAGTCCAGACACGTTGTATTTATCTTTTTCAAATTCTTCAAACAAGTTTTAGATATTTGGTATTTTAATAGCAGTGTTGCTTAATACAAATGATCCTGTGAAAGTGTTTTCTCAGATTAAATACCATTATTAAAATAAAATAGTTTTAATTTTTTAAATTAATAGTTCAAGGTCAGTGAAGACTTTTATTACAGAGATTTGTGCGGCTTATATTAATACTAAATAAAGCTATAAAAGTAACATGGTGATTAATCTTTGAGCCATATATATATAGATTTAGTTTTAATAAGTTATGAATATTTCTTTTGATAAATTCTGGTGTAATTTTGATAAAAATTGGTGTAAAACTTTCTATTGGAAAGTTTGGATAAAAGAATGGTTCATGATTCTAAACTAAACTATTTGTTATGTAATGACAATTTTAAGTATTTCCCTTCCTTCCCAAATCATAACAGGTGCTATTTTACAACTAAAGCATGTTGCTGCAGTGGTTAAGGTACCAGGCTAGAAACTAGGAGACCAAGAATTGTAGACCTCCCTTAGGCACAATACCTAGGTCAGCCTTTGAACAGTTATATCTTTTCAGTCTCGGGGAAGAAGGCAATATCAAGAAAAGTCCCAGAGTCATTTGATGTAGTGTAGAAATTTTATAAATAAATGAAACTACAGGAACTTGCCAATGAAATAATCAGGAGTCATTACTGACTAAAGCTGCTTGCAATTTTGTGATGTTTTAGAAAAATATTTTGTATTTGTTATATTATAGTGTTGCATTGGTAAACAAGTGATATTGATAAGCATAAGGTAGGTTTTTAAAATTTCTCCTTCTCTTTTCTTTCTTAGTTTGTATTTTTAATTCAGTTGCTATTTATGTTTTCATTTTAAATTTAAATATTTTTAATACTGTATCTTAAAGTTAAATAACTTAAAAACACAGACAGTCCTCAACTATAACTATAATGGATACTGTCCATCACAATCATCAAGTCATGATGGTTGTAAATCGGGTAAGAACCCAATTTTATGACTTTTTTTGTGGCTGACATTAAGTGAAGTAATGATTTGCTATGAGCTAGTTTTGCCAAAAATCAGAAATAAATTTCAGCTTTTGGCAAACAGCCCTAAGGTGACATGGGAGGGAGGAGGGAGAAATTCAGAACCTGCTCATAAGTCCTCCAGGAAAACCCATCATAACTTTGAACAATCACTAAGCTAAGGGATACCTATAAGAAAGTAAAAAAATGGGAATGAACCAATATGTTATGAGTATTACGTCAACCTGTAACCATCAGGTTAAGTCAAACTAGGCAATGACTTCATTGGACGCTGTGGAAGGAGACCATTATTTTGAGGAAAATTGAAATTATGTATCTGAAAGTACTTTTTGCTTGGTTAGGTAACTGTCCTGTTATATCAAATGATCTTCTCAGATGGAGCAACTTTGAATAGATGCAAAAGTAGCAAAACAGATAGTGCTGACTACTAAAGCAGTACAGTTGTATGTTCTCTAGATGCAAATTTAGATAACAGAATTGGAAGGGACCTTAGAAGTCTTCTAGCCCAATCCCCTGCTCAAGCAGAAGACCCTATACCATTCAAATGACTGTCCAGTCTCTTCTTTAAATCTTCCAGTGATGGAACACTCAAAACTTCTCAAGGCAAGCCATTCTACTGTTTAATTGTTCTCACTATTACAAAATTTTTCCTTAGTTCTAGGTTGTTTCTCTGTTTGGTTATTTTTTATCCATTCTTTCTTGTCTTTCCTTCTGTTATTGGGAGCTTATCCAATAGATCAGACTGTCACTTTAAGGGAGGGGAGACCCCTCTAACCTAAGTTGGAAACTCAACCACTGTTAATCTTCCACTACAAAGAACTGAGGTTCCAAGAGATGAAGACAATGCCATTAGAGTGTCTGATGCTGCCTCCTGATGTGGCTTGCCCTGATCAATTCCCCAAAACAACAGTTCCTGGAAGAGATTGCCCCCTTTCCCTCCAGGCGGGTTAGCATACAAAAAACCCTCAGGCCTTCTGGATCTGGTGCTCAAAAGGAAAAAGGCTCCTCTATTCCTTGCCCGGACTCCGCTTCCCAAGAGATGCATGGAGGAAAAAATCTACGATTTGCTTTCCTTGTGGCCCCGCTGGCCACACTTCCTTCCTTCCTTCCTTCCTCGTCTTGCATGTGGATCCCCCTTCTCGGAACGGTCCCAGCCAAGAATTTTAGATTTCTGGATATAAGTTTGAAATTTTATAACAATGCATCTTTATTTGAAATCTGTACTTCACTTTGAAATGAGGAACACTGAGGTTTAGTTGTGATTAGCTGTTAGCCCAATGGGTTTTTTTCATTGCATTGGGGAAGGCCATTTGAGAGGTCCTAATTTATGCTATTTCATCACTAATTGTCAGATGATCTTCTGATTCACAAATGTGATCACTGTTACCATCCATGTTGAAAAGACAGAGTTGCTTTGTTTTTTAAAAAAAAAACACTAAAAAACTTACAGGTTTATAACTGTAACTTGGAGAACTTTCTGATTTGGATCACTTCTAAGCATAAATAAATCTGGATTTGGTGGAGCAGTAATTAGCTTTACTTATATTTACTGTTGTCAGGAAAAATGAATTGGATAGTTTGTACAAAGCAAATAAAAAAAACCACATTTTTTTCATTCACAACATGTCTTCAGTGATGTATATGTGTGCAATAGTAGGTAATTTCACAGATTAAACTAAGAATAGACTCTCTGGCTTTAATGATTTGATTCTTGCTGTGCAGGGTACGGGATTTGTAATTACCTTTATTGCTTGATTGAGTACTCTTATGGATGCATATGTTTGCCAAGAAAATTAGTTGGAAGCCTTATTTACTAGCTGTATGTAAAAGCTGTTTTTCTTAGATTTTGATATTTTGGTTCTTTCAAATTTCAGTTGCTGATTGCGTACTATGGTGGATAATGGATCAAAATTATTTCTTAGTCTGATAGAAAAATATGTAAGGCAAAATAGCTCTGATATAAATGAATCCTGCCACTCTTGGATCCAAAGAAGAGAAATTTTCTCTCTCTGAACCTCCTGAAATACACCACCTGAATGGAGAAAGCAGAGTGCACCATTATTTTCAAGGAAGCTCCTACCTTTCATCAGGAAATAGCCTTTTATGAAGCTCTTATTTCTTCAAATTAGAATTTCCTATACTCTCACTCCTCCTCATTAAACAACCCTTTGCTAGCAATGTCTTTTTTCTGAGCTAAGAGCATATTTTCTAAAGTGAACGGGATATAGGTAGTTTTTACCCCAGAATGTTGCTTCAAGGCCCACTTTTCAATGATGCTAACTTACATTCAGTGGTGGGATTCAGGTAATTTAACAACCGGTTCTCTGCCCTAATGATTTCTTCCAACAACCAGTTTGCCAAACTGCTCAGAAACTTAATAATTGGTTGTCCCAAAATGGTGTGAACTGGCTGAATCCCACCACTGGTTACAGTGTACCCTCTCCGTGGTGTTTGAAATAAATATATCTTGTCTCACCTCATACCAAAACAAAATGGACAGTCTTTCTTTTCCCTCCCCCTCTTTTAAACATTGAAAATGTTGTTAGTAAAAGAACCACAAGCAGTCTAAATAATTGAAAAAAGTAAAGAACTATTTAGAATTCTCATGTTATACTTGTAAATTTTTCTATTGTATATTTTGAGGATTCCTCCTCTCCCATTGAAAAGGGGTCCTGAATGTCTTGTTTGCTGAGCATATTCATCTATACTTGTCTCTGAAACACCCAAAATTATCCCATAGGCTTTCTATGAAAAGTGTATTACAATAGCATTTTTTAATGGGGGACACTGTTACAATATGGAAGCCACCTTTCATCTTCAGGAAAAGCAATAGACCCTTCTAATTCAAATCCAGAATTGTCGATCTCCATTTTCTACTCTGTAACAGATGGGCCATTTAGCCATTTGAATCAGATAATTGAAAAATGCAGCACAGAAATCTCTGTGAGCTTAGAAAACCTAGATAAGATCATCCTTTGATTGCTAATTTGATAAAACTTCTGTTCTCTGGGTTATCAACTAAAGTCCTAAATACTAATTATGCTTCCAGGAGAAAATGGTTGATTGAAGATAGTTCTAAAGTCAAGTGGAGCTGACAATTGACAGCCTTGTACAAAGGAGCTAAAATACAGATAGCCTCTATTTTCTCTAAAGAGAATTACTGGAGATTGTTCAAGTTTCCCCATTACCTGACAAAGAGATTGCAAGGCAGCAATTTTGGATGATGGGTAGGAATCAGGAAAACAGAGGAATTTTGCTCTAACTGCATATTGTATCACTTTGTGGCCACTAAGTTAGACATCTTCAAAAATGACAAAATTGGAAACCCTGAATGAATGTTTTTAATCTTCAATATAAGAATATGAAAATTTACTTTTATAACTTCTAAGCACTTAAAATAAATAGCAAAAAGTAAGAAAACGTTTTGGCTACCAAATATTCTAGGGGTTAAAAAAATGATTTTATTGGATATAAGATGCTAAGAAATTTGTAATAAAGTTTATTAACCATCTAAATCTGGGGTGTCAAACTCATGGCCCATAGACCAGATGCGTCATGTGCTGGTCCCGCTCCCACCCAGTTTAGCAAAGGGAAAAAGTCCCAATACATCACGTGACTACGCCATGATGATGCGAGTTTGACACCCTGATCTAAATGGATTGCAGAGAAAGATTGTTTTATTGAGAAGAAAAAAAGATTGTAACATTAGTTTATTTGACCAGGAATTCAATAGTATATATTCATATTTTGTGTGATTCGTTTTTGGATTTTTTGAAATCTTACTAGATTTGTTTTAAAAAGTATATTATAAAAAACATTTCCCCATATAATTAGTTTATGTGGTTCTAATTTTAGACTGCTTAATCTGGTTTTATATTTAATTGTTTTTCTTTAGTTAGTAAGATTGGAGAAATTATTTCTTTTTGCTATAACTTAGGCAATGTCTGTTTTAGGATATAGGAATTTTTTTTATTTTTTGAATTTATATCCCGCCCTTCTCCGAAGACTCAGGGTGGCTTACATTGTGTAAGGCAATAGTCTCATCTTATTTGTATATTTATATACAAAGTCAACTTATTGCCCCCCCAACAATCTGGGTCCTCATTTTATATTTTATATATATTTTATACTGGTGAAACATGGTGCCTATAGAGTTGAGACATGGAATGTGTATGTCTTGATATGGTCATCTACCGTGTATGTGTCTATCTTGTTCTGAGGTGAACATTGGGTAATTCCATGTATGTAATCAAGATATAATGATCATCCCAGCTGTCCAGCTAAAGCAAAACAAAAAGATATATTGGGCAGCAGTGATATAGAAGGGTGCTTGAAGTGGGTGATCATTTTATTAACAACAGGAATGGTATCCTGTTATGGGAGAGGACAATGGTAAACCATTCCTGTAGTTTACAAAACAAACAAACAAACAAACCTCTTCACTGATAGACACAGTAAAGCAATTATGATAGTAGGCTAGATGACATTCAACATGTTGCTGAGGAAGACCCTTTGCTCTTTCACATTACAGATATTGTTTATGGCATGACTAGATTAAAGCTTTTAGGATATCTCATTGCTGATATTGCCATGAAGGAAAAGGTAATCTGAAGCAAAGATAGAATTACATTGGTAAACAGGGAATGTTAATAGCATGAACATAGGAAAGCTCCACATTGTGAAAAATGAAGGAAATCAACTACATAAGGTTGCTTGGATATCAATAAATTGAAATGAATTTGAATAGGAATTAAATTCTGTTATCATTATGTGCTATCAAGTAAGAAACAATGTAGTGACTACATAAGATAGATTTTCTCCATGTCCACTTATCTCCAACTTTAATCCTTTAGATTTTCTAATTGTGCATGTATGTCTGCTATAATTAAACCCAATCACTTTGTCGCCAGTGTCCTTCTCTTCCCTTTTGCTTCTACATTTCCTGTCACTATAGGTCTAGGACAGAAGCCCACAACCCCTAGCTCATGTACTGATACCAGTCTACAGCATGCTAGCAATCAGGCCATGCAAACAAGTGAAGCCTAATTCACGGGATGCAGACAGCACACAAAGCCACACCCTCTCAGGTCTCCAGAAAACCTTTCTCCATAGAATTGGTTCCTGGTGCCCAAAAAGTTGGGGACCATTAGTCTAGGAGATAGGTCTTTGCATTATGTTTCCCAAGTATGATAATTTAAATCTGATCATTTATGTCCGAAGAGAAAACCTGGGTTTTTATTAATAATAATCCCTTGGAGATTTTTTTCTTGTTACCCATGATATTCTCATGAATTATTTCCAACACTTAAGCCTCTATACAGGTAGTCCTCAATTTATGATCACAATTGAGCCCAAAATTTATGTTGCTAAGTGAAACGTTAAGTGCCCCATTTTATGACTTTTCTTGCCACAGTTGTTAAGTGAATTATTTCAGTTGTTAAGTCGGTAATATGTTTGTTTTCCCAATGAGCTGCAGAGTGTGCCAGAGATGGGTTGATACAGTGGATCTGCCTGAAGACTGAGACATAATTTTTGTGGCCATGCCTCCATGTGCCTCCAACGGCTCCAGTTTTTTCGTCTCAGTTGAACTGTCAAGACGTATCAGCAGATTCTCTGCATTAACTCATCTCTGGACTCACCTTTCAGGTTAATTTCTTCAAAAACAAAACAAAACAAAACAAAAAACCCTCTAATCCTTCTTCCTAAGCGTGCTGGCCACTTCAGACCTCTGAAAACACCGTCGCCTCCTTTCTGAATTCCCCTCTCCCATTGGAGAATTTGGGACAAGGCAGCTAGGGTTAGGGGCTGTTTGGAACAGACACCCCCTCCCCCCACTCCTCCACCTTTGCCTTAAAGGCAAGCAGCTCAGCGGGCAGCCTTTCTAACCACTTGGAAGCGATCGCCTGTCGGCTCCTTTAAAGAAGCCGACAAGTCGATTCAACCTATTTAGAGCGCTTGCTGATCGAAGAGCTCTAAGAAGCCGGCATCTTGATTGCAGCTGTCGAAGCGTTCAAAGAAGAAACTGACAGCCTAATTGAAGCCTCTTGCAAGCTCCGTAGCGCTCCAGAGACTGACTAACTGTTTGGGGTGCCTTACTGAGCCGCCATTTCAAACAGCTGCCACGGAAACGGCCTGCAATTGCCTTATCTCTTGGGCATCTTGCAAGGCTTCAGGAGGGCGCCAGAGAGACCGCGGAGGCTGTCTAACAGCTCAAAAAAATTGGAAGAAGCAAGGGCACCTCCAGATACATTGAAAGAAGCAACTGGACAGCATTGCTGTGCAATTAGGCAGTCCTACATCAGGCAAGTCTCCTTTCAGCTTCGGCTGTTACTCAGATTGCCGAGTGGGGGGGAGTTCCCAAGGAGCCGGCAACACCCAGGGTTTCCCTGAGTAAGCCGCCGTCTTACAACCATTTTAGCTGCCCAGTGTGCTGGCAAATCCGTATCCCAGTGCAGCTGCCACCACCATTAATATGGCAGACCACCGTCAAGCCATTGGAGGAAGAAAGGCAACTAGTAAATCAGTGACTGGCCACAGAGCTCAACAGCAGCAGCCCTCGAGGGCAGAGGTCAAAGATTTAGAGCAAAGGCAAAAGGCCTTGGAGAAGCAAGTCTCTCAGGCCGAAAAGAGGCAAGCTCTCCTGGAGTCCCAATCGGCCCACAATTCACCTTCTGGTCACCATGATTCGCCCACTGGCCAGTCACAATCCAGGGCATTGTTGCCTGAGCGACCTGGCCAGCTGTCACCTGACATGCCACCCTCTGCAACCAGCGATCATGGTGACCTGGTGGACCCCTTCGCTTGTCCAACTCCAGCGAAGGAACCTGAGTCTCAGCCAGCATCTGAACAGGCTGACCTACAACTGAGCGAATTACCCGCAGCAGTACAGGATTTGATTACTTGAGCCATTACAAGAGGCATTGCAATTGGCATTCAAGAACATTGTTCTGTATCAGTAACCTCTGCATACATTTCACATCACCACCACGCTGCACCATCTGCAGGCTGCGCTGCATCCCCTCAAAGTTCCCTTTCTCATTCAGGGGACAGTGAGGCTCTCTTTCAGGAAAAAGACATCCAGAGAGATCCTGATTTCTCTGACGACGAAGGAGCCCCTCCTGACACTCTGGCCTTCACTGGCCTATTTCCACAGGGCCTCTTCAAATCCTTGCTCTACAAGGCCAAGATTATGGCGGGGTTCCCAGACACCGAATCCCCTCAAACAGCTTCAATTTCAGTGCAAGGAAGTGGCCATGGTCTGTTCTCAGAACCAGTGGCAGAACAGGTCTAGATCCCGGCACCAAAGCTCTTCACTGATGTGGTTCAGAAGCAATGGGCCACCCTGGCTTCATTCCCCACCCCAACCGGATTGGACTGTCACAACTACAACCTGGCTCCTGCCTTCTCCAACCTTCTGCAGGTACTGTCTATTGACTCCCCAATTCTGGCCTTAACGTCCCCTTCACCTTACATTTCTGGGGATTTCTCCAAAGGTCTTAGACCAGAGGATAAAAAATTTGAACTATCCTTTAAAAAGACTCACCAAGCCTCCGCCTGGGCAGTTCAAGCTGCTACTGCGGGATCTTTCTTTAACTGTTCCTCACTATTGTGGCTGTAACAGCTTCAGGCCAGATTATCTCCTTCAGAGGTTCAATTACATCAAGACCTCAATAAAATTATAGCTGCAGTCCAGTTTTCGGCTGATGCCACACTGAATGCCACCAAGTATGCCTCTCAGGCCTTAGCCTCATCTATTACATCAAGGCGGCTCTTGTGGCTACGGCAATGGCCAGCTGATTTACGAGCCAAATGGCGATTTGCAGCTGCCCCATATAGTGGAACCAAGCTATTTGGTGACTGCTTAGATCCACTACTAGTAGAGGACAAGGAAAAGTGGAAGGTTCTGCCTGCTGTCACCAGGAGGGCAGATAGGAGGTCCACCTCCTACTACCGCAGACAGCATTCTATATCCTGAGGAGTGACTCCTCAGGAAGGCCCTTCCCAGCAGCGATATTACCTGCAGGGTAAGTCCCGCCAAACTGATCATCAATCCTTTCGGGACAAACCTAAACCATTAAGATTTCTGGAACTATGAAATAACCACACAAATTGAATACAACCAAAGGGAACATTAGGACAGGAACGGTAGGTACCCTGATGCTCTTATGCCCGCCCTTTATAGACCTTTTAGGAATGGGGTGAGGTCAATAGTAGATAGTCTTTGGTTAAAATTTTGGGGATTTTGGGATGAGACCATGGAGTCAGGTAGTGCATTCCAGGCATTAACAACTCTGTTACTGAAGTCATATTTTCTACAATCAAGATTGGAGCGGTTCACTTTAAGTTTGAATCTATTGTGTGCTCGTGTATTGTTATGGTTGAAGTTGAAGTAGTCTTCGACAGGAAGGGCATTGTAGCAGATGATTTTATGAGTTATGCACAGGTCATGCAGGTAGTTCTAAATTTTCTAAACCCAAGATTTCAAGTCTAGTGGCATAAGGTATTTTGTTGTGATCAGAGGTGTGGAGAACTCTTCTTGTAAAATATTTCTGGACACGCTCAGTTGCCGAAGAAACCCACCATCAAGGAACTGAATGACTACAGACCAGTTGCTTTAACATCTGTAGTCATGAAAACCTTTGAAAGGCTAGTGCTTTCCTACCTGAAAACCATCACGGATCCGCTGTTAGACCCCTTGCAATTTGCATACCGAGCAAATAGATCAACAGATGATGCTGTTAATATGGCTCTGCACTACATCCTACAACATCTTGAGTCTCCAAAGACCTATGCAAGGGTCCTTTTTGTAGACTTTAGTTCAGCATTCAATACCATCATTCCAGACATTCTTCTAACTAAGCTAAATCAGCTACAGGTACCGGAACAGACTTGTAAGTGGATCACAAGCTTCCTAACAAACAGGAAGCAGGAGGTGAAGCTAAGCAAGATCACATCAAATACCCGTACAATTAGCACAGGGGCCCCCCAAGGCTGTGTGCTCTCCCCACTTCTCTTCTCTCTGTATACCAATGACTGCATCTCCAATGATCCATCTGTTAAACTACTGAAGTTCGCAGATGACACAACAGTGATTGGTCTCATTCGAGACAATGACGAATCCGCATATAGACAAGAGGTCGAACGACTAGCCTTGTGGTGCAACCAAAACAATCTGGAACTGAACACACTCAAAACCGTAGAAATGGTGGTAGACTTTAGGAGAAACCCTTCCATACTTCCACCTCTCACAATACTTGACAACACAGTATCAACTGTAGAAACCTTCAAATTTCTGGGTTCTATTATATCGCAAGATCTCAAATGGACAGCTAACATCAAAAACATCATTAAAAAAGGACAACAAAGAATGTTCTTTCTGCGCCAACTCAGTAAGCTCAAACTGCCCAAGGAGCTGCTGATCCAATTCTACAGAGGAATTATTGAGTCTGTCATTTGCACCTCTATAACTGTCTGGTTCGGTTCTGCAACCCAACAAGAAAAACACAGACTTCAGAGGATAATTAGAACTGCAGAAAAAATAATTGCTACCAACCTGCCTTCCATTGAGGACCTGTATACTGCACGAATCAAGAAGAGGGCCGTGAAAATATTTGCAGATCCCTCGCATCCTGGACATAAACTGTTTCAACTCCTACCCTCAAAACGACGCTATAGAGCACTGCACACCAGAACAACTAGACACAAGAACAGTTTTTTCCCGAAGGCCATCACTCTGCTAAACAAAGAATTCCCTCAACACTGTCAGACTATTTACTGAATCTGCACTACTATTAATCGTTTCATAGTTCCCATCACCAATCTCTTTCCACTTATGACTGTATGACTATAACTTGTTGCTGGCAATCCTTATGATTTATATTGATATATTGATCATCAATTGTGTTGTAAATGTTGTACCTTGATGAACGTATCTTTTCTTTTATGTACACTGAGAGCATATGCACCAAGACAAATTCCTTGTGTGTCCAATCACACTTGGCCAATAAATAAAATTCTAATTCTATTAATGTCCGAAATGAGGTGTGGGTTCCAGACAGGTGAGCAGTAATCAAGAATTGGTCTAGCAAATGTTTTGTATGCTCTGGGTAGTAGTGTAATCTTTCCGGAGAAGAAGCTATGCAAGATTAGGTTTACAACCCTTAATGCCTTTTTGGTGATGTAATTGCAGTGGGCTTTGGCACGTAGATCATTTGATATGAGAACTCCAAGGTCTTTGACGGAGTGAGGGTCATCTACAAGGTCATGTCCATCAAGCTTATATTTAGTGTTCTGATTCTTTTTTCCAATGTGTAAGACAGAGCATTTGTTGGTGGAGATTTGGAGTTTCCAAATTTTTGACCATTCCGACACAAAGTCAAGGTCCTTTTGAAGGGTGGCAACATTGTTGGTAGTGTTAAATAGTTTAACATCATCGGCGAAGAGAACACAATTACTTATAATATGGTCACAGAGGTTGTTAATGTATAATATGAAGAGTGTTGATCCTAGAACGCTGCCTTGGGGGACACCGCTATTAACAGGAGCAGGATTTGATAGGGCACTGCCTATTTTGACCACTTGTTGCCTGTTTGACAGGAACGCAGTTATCCAATTATGGAGGGGTCCAGAGATGCCGTAGGATTTTAGTTTTAGAAGAAGTTTGTCGTGTACCACTGAGTCAAAGGCTTTACAGAAGTCTATGTAAATTACATCTATTGCTTTGCCCTGATCAAGAAGTCCATATCTTTTTGCAGTGAAGAAGTTGTAGATTACAGGATAATTTTTTTCTGAAACCAAATTGTTTATTAGAGAGTAGGTTGTTTGTTTCTAGGTGGAGGGTGATGGATTGGTTGATGATTGATTCCATTACTTTGCAGGTGACACAGCATAAAGAAATTGGTCTGTAATTTTCAACTAGGCTGGGGTCTCCTTTTTTGAAGACAGGGATGACTGTGGCTAGTGACCATAGATTGGGAAGGGAGCTGGTCCTGAAGGATTTTTCAAAGATTATGCGTAGGGGTTCTGCTATAACAGTGGAAAGCTTTTTTAAGAAGTATACACATAGACCATCAGGTCCAATAGATAGAGATGGTTTCAGTCTGCGTAGTGCCTTTTCAACATTATCTTCTGTAAAATCTATTTGTGTTAGATCGTTGTAATCATTATTGGTACAACTGGGAAATGTTGGGTATGAGCCATTACTGTTAACAAAGACTGAGCCAAATAATGTGTTTAGTTACTAAACTTGCGAGAAATTAGTACTGTAATAGAATTAAGACCTTATCTAGCTGTTAACCTTAAAATATCAGTATTTAATTTTTATTTAATTTAAGATTAACAATAGAAATGTTTAGAAGTCCAATTCATCATATTTTTATTTTACTCTGGAAAAAAGAAGAATACTGTAGACATTAAAATCTGTACTTTTTTTGTTATACATTGCATACATATTTTTACCTGGAATGAATATTTAATGATAAATGGTAACTAAGGAGTATCTATAGTATGATGTTATATGTTGAGTTACATTTCAGTACATTTGATAACTATAGGCAACCACATTAAATAAGGAAGTATGCTTATATCTGTAAGATTTTATTCCACTATTAATTTTACAATTATATATATAGATATGGTGAGTGTAAAATAAAAATAAGTAAAAAGATAATTCAGTTGCTTTCCTTCTAGGGACTCCTTAAAGTTTTGGATTTCCTGAGTACAAGTATTTCATTTATTTTGGTGGCATTGGCTAATATGCAAAAAATTTAGTTGTGCAGTGAATTAAGCCTTTTAGAATTCCAAATTCAGCTTATACAGGGTTACTGATCAAATAATTTACCATCCGGAGCGTTGAATGATCAAGCATTAAATATCTCTACTATAATCTTATTAGATTCAGTAATAATATTTGGCCTTCATGGTTGGTTGGATACTTGTTAGAGGTTAAGGCTATGAGTGCATAAACATTGATATACCTTTTCTTTTTTTAATGTCTTGCAGCCAACAAGTCCCAAATTTGGAAAAGCTGATTCTTATGAAAAACTGGAAAAACTGGGTGAAGGTTCATATGCTACAGTGTACAAAGGGAAAAGCAAGTAAGTATATTTGTAACATTCACATATTTAAGATTTTGTCATTTTTTTTAAAAAAATAATTTTAATGTAGATATTAAAGTAACATTTTAATAAAAATATTAATAATTGTGTGACTCAGAGGAGCATAGTATTAAAGTAAAATTTCATATTGCAAATAGGGTATTCTAAATGTGCTTAAATCTAGGATCAGTGATAGTTGGCACAATTATTTTCAATAATTTGCATCTGTGCCTCCAAATTCTCCTCTTATGTCTTCTTTGGCCATGTACTGTATGCATCCATATGTTTTTTTAGTCAGAAGGTTTCAAAACCCATAATCTGTAATTGATTTCTTTTGAAAATGTTTCTTGTAGTACAGAGTCCATTATGGTCTGCTAAATTTTATTTTTCTATCTGCAGAACATGTTAATTTAACTAATTAAGCAAATTGATTTTGCTGACAATTTGAAGTTGGCAAATCACTAAATGGACAAAAATGGTTTGCTTCAATTGAATCTACTGCTGTGTATGTTTCTAGGTTCAGAACAACCTGATATCAATATATCTTTATCTCTCTCTCTCTCTCTCTCTCTCTCTCTCTCTCTCTCTCTCTCTCTCTCTCTCTCTCTCTCTCTCAGTGTGTGTGTGTGTGTGTGTGTGTATGTCTTGGCATTTTCAGGTCTTCCTGTGTAAGGTTGAGAGTAAGGTTGGTGTCTTCGTGCTTCTCAAAGCCGAAGACACCAGCTTGAAGATGATGAGTAAGACCTCGTTGAAACGTCGCCAAAATACTCTCAATCTTACACGGGAAAAGACCCGAAAATGCCAAGACCTACATACCTATACCCATGAAAACCTATGAATACACACACACACACACACACACACACACACATTCTAAAAATACATAACTGATTGAAATTATAATTTTAAAGTATCTAATAACTTGGAGACTTCTTAGATTAAAAAATGTTTAAAAGTTGTTTGTTTTAGTAAGCTAAAGTGAAGTTCCTGTGTAAAATGCCAATGACTTGGTTGTGCCTTTCCTTGTATGCTGTTCCTGCCTCTCCTTATACCCTGACACAATATATTGAACTGTCCCTGAGGCCTCTCTATGCGGTCTGAATCTTGGGTCCTGCTAATATGAACCCCTACTTCTGGTGCTTAGTGCTTGTTCTTGGCCTCATATTATTATTGCCTATTTCAGTCCAGCCCTTTCCAGTCATTGATACGATTTCCCAAGGTCTGGTACCTCAGCTATCTGTTGAGGGTACATCCCATCTTGTCATGCCACTGCCTCTTCTTGATCTTCTTCCCATGTCTGTTGCTTCCCCAGACATTCTTCCAGAACTCAGTTTTGCGTACCATTTTACTGATATACTTCTTGATGCTCTGCGTTTATCCATGACTTTTAAACTCATTATATCCCAATTTTCTCTTTCCGGCTAGTATATAGATAGGAAATAACAGCATAGGCATATGCTGTGAAGCAACCTAAAATTATTTTAAATACAAATAATTATGAATACAAATAAAAATATACTTTTGATTTTGCCTTGTTTACCAATGAATAATCTGAAAGTACAAAAAGTACAAAAGCAACATAATAGCCGCACCTGGCACTTTTTGAAAAGAGCGTAACGTTAAGTGCAAGGTACAAAAACAAAACAAAAAAAGAATCCACAATAAAATGTTCTGAAACATTACCAAGTATAAAAGAAGTAAGCAGGTTTGTTCTGTTCCCGGCAAATGACAAAAATTATAAATAATGGACTTTGATGGATGTTGCCATTTTAAACTCGGTCAGGATGAACCATGAGCCTTAGTTTAATTGCACCAACAAAGCAACTATAATTCCTACATCTGTTTTATTCAATAGTTAATTCAGTAGTTTGGAGATCAAGCTTACTGAGGCCAATAAAAGCCTATATAGACATTATTTCTATTTTGGTTGGGAATAAATGATAAATGTCCATTTAAATTTAAACCATCAAATAAAATGGCCCAGTATAATTGGAATAAATATCCAAGATTGCATTTTAAAAAATGGTTTTAAAATGATAATGTGCTGTTTTTGTGAAGGGTAATAGTTAGTCTTAATCATAAGAAGCTCTGTGTGCTGCAAATAGAAAAGTCTACTAAAGTGCTGAGATAATTGTATTTTGGTCTGTTTATTCCAGAGTAAATGGAAAGTTAGTAGCACTGAAAGTAATAAGACTTCAGGAAGAAGAAGGTACTCCATTTACAGCTATCAGAGAAGGTATGCTTTTTATTTGGCTTTTAATTTTATCTCCCTTCTTTTTGTAATTACAGCAGAGATCTTCTTTTCAACTTCTTGTTGACTCTGAAGAGCCTTTATGTTTCTCAAATTATATGGTTGCAGTCCTTAGAAAGGTTGGATTGCTACTTAAAAATCAAAGCCACTCTAATGTGTGGGAGTTATTATAAAATAAAAAAATCTGTTTTCAGTGGATGACTTATATCAGGTATACATGACAGCATGTTTGCAATTGTGGAGGTGTAGAAATGCCAGTGGGAGTTCACATTAAGAATACTCTGTTCACCAAACTGCTGCTGAGAAGTTTAATCCAAATCCAGAATAATTTTAAATTGGCAGTGTTCCAAGGATGATAGTTTATTAATTAAAGTCACTAAAAAGTGTACCAAAGAGAACATTTTAAAAGATAATGTGAAATAATTAGTATTTGACTTTTTTTAAAAAAATAAACAATGTGATCAGCATGATCCAAATTATTAACTGATGCTACTGGACATAAGGAAAGAAATATGGCTTGCATTAAAAGAGAGCTACCGTATTTTTCAGAGTATAAAATGCACCTTTTTACCCCCAAAAAGAAGGTGAAAATCTGGGTGCGTCTTATACTCTGAATGTAACCCCGCCCAGCTTCTCAAATGGAGGTTTTAGAGGCTGAAAAAAGCATCAGAAACGAAGCTTCAGGAAAGAAGCTCCCAAACAGAGCTTTAGAAAAAAAGCCCCCAAATTGAGCTTCAGAAAAGAAGCTCCCAAACAGAGTTTCAGAAAAAAAGCCCCAAACAGAGGCTTTTTTTTCTGAAGCTGTTTCGGAGGCTTTCAGAAGCAGAAAAAAGTTTTTTTCTGAAACAGAGTTTCAGAAGTTTTAGAGGCAGAAAAAAAAGCAAGGCACAGAGCTCACAACCAAGGAGCTTGTTGCTAAAATTCACCTCTGGGAGCATCTGATTGGGGGTATTCTGGGAGGCCAATCCACCTGTCAATCAGCTTTTTTCTTATTTTCCTCTCCAAAAACTAAGGCGTGTCTTATATTCCGGTACATCATATACTCCAAAAAATACGGTAAGCTTTAAAATGTGTGAGGGAGGACATAAGAAGAAGTGCTTGGCTCCAACTAAGATTAATTAGTCATTTAATGTTGGCTATCTCACTATGAATTTTCTGAGCTGATGTTCAGTACATTGAAGAATATCAAACTAGGAGAAAACTAGACTGTTTTGTAGATCCATGCTAGGTAATATGGATTAGTCTATAAAGTACATTTACAGATAAAGTTATAATTCAAGAGAATTTTCAAATCTGGCCAGACTAGGTTTTCACTAAAGTAATTTATTAATTTCAATAAATTAAAAGTTAACTAGTCTAATTTTCACTGCTAAAATGATATATTGGATATTCAGAGTATTCTATTTTCTTTTCATAAGAAGTGTTTTATCTTGTGGGTATCAGTTTTAAAAATTACAAGCTTGGCAATTAAAGAGATACTAATGCTCTGGGAAGGAGGCCATGGGGAAGGATTTCTTATGTATTCATAGAAAACACCTATTTATTTTCTGGTAGTCAATGGTTTATAGGTATACAAAGGTACACATTTCAATTATCTAAACGGATATGTTTCACAGATCCAACATCTTCAAGAATGTGCAGTTAATTCAGTAGCCTTAGCTATGCAAGTACATTTTTTGCCTTTCAGATTCAGGATTAAATTCAAAACACCCAAAAAAATGAACATGAAAGTTTTCATGATTTTTCCTACTGTGCGAATCAATTCTCATGCTGATAAGTAGACTGGTATTATGTAAACATGTCCAGGTGTAAGTTGTGATATGCTATATGCTCTATCCACAAAAAAGATGGAAGAGAGACATTTAGTATACACAGATACATTTCAAAACAAATATGATGTCTGAAATTCTTGTACTGTTCCTATAGCCATAACTTTTTTCTCCTTTATACTATTCACTATTAATACTATCTTAACTATTCAAAGCTTATAACCAGGGATGATTATTTTAAGTTCAGTTTGGTACTATAAAGTTCTGACAATAAGTTTGTGTCTAGATTAGAGTTGAATTCCTTTCTCCTAATTTGTTTTTCAGCTGATGAGGTACATCTCAGTCCCGTTGATTAAATGCAATTTCTTTTTGTTTCCAATAAATTATAACAATAGTATATAATAAAAAAACAAACACTTGTTAGTTCAATAAAGGAAAGAGGAAAAGTTGGTTAACTTTGCTTTGTTAAATCTATTTTTTTCGGCTTTACTTAGTTTTCACTCTCCCCCCTTTCATCTTAATCCCAGAATCCCGGTACCTGGATGAAGCTGTCTATCTAGACCCGTTCCAGTCCGGCTTCCGGTCCGGATATAGTACGGAGACAGCTTTGGTCGCGTTGGTGGATGACTTCTGGAGGGCCAGGGATAGGGGTTGTTCCTCTGCCCTGGTCCTATTAGATCTCTCAGCGGCTTTTGATACCATCGACCATGGTATCTTACTGCACCGGTTGGAGGGCTTGGGAGTGGGAGGCACCGTTTATCATTGGTTCTCCTCCTATCTTTCTGACCGGTCGCAGACGGTGTTGATAGGGGGGCAGAGATCGACCGCGAGGCGCCTTACTTGTGGGGTGCCTCAGGGATCGATCCTCTCGCCTCTCCTGTTCAACATCTATATGAAGCCGTTGGGCGAGATCATCAGTGGCTTTGGGGTCAGTTACCAGCTGTACGCTGACGATACACAGCTGTACTTTTCCACCACAGGCCATCCCAACGAAGCTGTCGAAGTACTGTCCCAGTGCCTGGAAGCCGTACGGGTCTGGATGGGGAGAAACAGACTCAAGCTCAATCCCTCCAAGACAGAGTGGCTGTGGATGCCGGCACCCCGGTACAGTCAGCTGCAACCGCAGCTGACTGTTGGGGGCGAGTCATTGGCCCCAACGGAAAGGGTGCACAACTTGGGTGTTCTCCTGGATGGACGGCTGTCATTTGAAGATCATCTGGCGGCCGTCTCCAGGAGAGCTTTTTACCAGGTGCGCTTGGTCCGCCAGTTGCACCCCTTCCTTGACCGGGATGCCTTATGCACGGTCACTCACGCTCTTGTCACTTCTCGTTTGGATTATTGCAATGCTCTCTACATGGGGCTACCCTTGAAGTGCACTCGGAGGCTTCAGTTAGTTCAGAATGCAGCTGCGCGGGTGATCGAGGGAGCCACACGCTGCTCCCGTGTAACACCGCTCCTGCGCAGTCTGCACTGGCTACCTGTGGTCTTTCGGGTGCGCTTTAAGGTTTTGGTTACCACCTTTAAAGCGCTCCATGGCTTAGGGCCCGGGTACTTACGGGACCGCCTGCTGTTACCTTATGCTTCCCACCGACCTATACGCTCACACAGAGAGGGTCTTCTCAGGGTGCCGTCCGCCAAGCAATGTCGGCTGGCGGCCCCCAGGGGAAGGGCCTTCTCTGTTGGAGCACCTACCCTCTGGAACGAACTTCCCCCTGGTTTGAGTCAATTACCTGACCTTCGGACCTTTCGCCGTGAATTGAAAATGCATTTATTTATTCAAGCGGGACTGGCCTAAATCTTTTAAACTTTTTAAAATTCTAAATAATTTTAATCGGGGTATTATTTATGAATTTTATAGGTTTTAAATTTGATGGTTTTAAATTTTCGGCCATTTATGGAATATGTTATTTTAAATTTCTGTTTTAATTTGTATATTGTATTGTTTTATAATCTGGCTGTACACCGCCCTGAGTCCTTCGGGAGAAGGGCGAAATAAATAAATAAATAAATAAATAAATAAATAAATAAATAAATAAATAAATAAATAAATAAATAAATAAATAATAAATATTCATTTTTTCTCCTGCTTTTTCCTATGAAAGAAGAAAAGAGAACTGTGTTGCTATATTTCTACGAGAGGGAGGCTAGTATGCCATAAAGATTGATATATGTCTATCTTGGAACTTTATTTATAAAGGGTTTTTTTATTGAAAAAGTTTTACAAAAAACAATTTTTTAAACCATTGTTTCCCCCCCCACTTCCCCCCTCCCTCCTTCTTCTCCCCCCATCCCCCGAGACTTCCCAGAACAAAATGCAGGGTATAACATTTATCAATCATAAGCTAAAATGCCACAAAATCTAACTCATATCCACACTCTTCCAACACCCCCTTAACTCCCCTTTCCCATTTAAGCATATACATTAATATATGCCATTCATAACATTATTCATAGACTGTTTGGTACTTTTTAGTCCGATACTTGTTTTGAACATAATCAATCCACCTTCTCCACTCCAATACATATTTTTCTTGTGAATGTTCTTTCAAATACGTAGAGATTTTTGCCATTTCTGCTAAGTTTGATACTTTAAGTGTCCATTCTTCAATCGTAGGTAAATCTTCTCTCTTCCAGTATTGTGCAACCAAAAGTCTCGCTGCTGTTATTAAATTTAGAATCAACTTAGTCTCTATAACTGTACAGTCTGTAATTATACCCAATAAGAACAGCTGTGGAGTAAATTTTATCTTCTTTTTCAAAATATTCTGCATAATTCACCATATTTTAATCCAAAATGGTTTGATTTTTTTACAAGTCCACCATATATGAAAATAAGTAGCATCCTCACATTCACATCGCCAACATTTGACTTGCATATTCGGATACATACATGCCAATTTTTTAGGGTCTAGATGTCATCTATAAAACATTTTATAAAAATTCTTTCTTAAACTTTGTGCTTGTGTAAATTTGACATTTCTAACCCATATTTTTTCCCATGTTTCCATCATTATAGGTTGTTGAATATTTTGTGCCCATTTTATCATACAATCCTTAACTAATTCTGTTTCAGAGTCTATTTCTATCAATACATTGTACAACCTCTTAATGTGCATTTGACCTTGATCTCTAATTTGTTTTACCAAATTTTCCTCATTTTGCATAATACCAATTTTCTCATCTAATCTCCATCTAGTTTGCAACTGTCCATACTGAAACCAAATATAATTCATGCCTTCATCTCTGAGTTTATTTAAAGATTTTAGTTGTAGCTTACCCTTTTCTACAAAAAGAAGTTCTTTATAAGTAACCACCTCTTGTTTTGTTCTATATTTATATTCTCTATCGTATGTCTAGGAATTACCCATATTGGTATTTTATAATCTAGCTTGTATTGATATTTCTTTCACACCCTTAACAAAGCATTTCTATGAGTATGACTTTTAAAAATCTTATCCACTTTCTTATCATAGAATAAATAGGCATGCCATCCATACAACAAATCATAATCTCTATGTTCAAAGTTCTTTCCTCTGTTGAGTTAAACCAGTCACTAAACAACTGCGTCATAATACAATTTCAAATTCGGCATTTTTAGACCCCTCTTTCACGTGTATCTTGCATTATCTTTAATTTTATTCTTGTTTTTTTACCCATCCAAATAAAATTACTAATCCCTTTTTGCCATTCCTGCAAATTTGTATCCTTTTTAAGTACTGGTATCATTTGAAACAAAAATAAAAACCTAGGCAGAACATTCATTTTTATTGCTGCTATCCTTCCCAGTAAGGATAATTGTAAATTCTTCCAATGTTCTATTTCCTTCTGTAGTTTCTGCCACAATACTTCATAATTATTTTTATATAATTTCACATTTGATGCTGTGATATATACTCCTAAATATTTAACCTTGTTAACTATTTCATATCCAGTTACTCTTTCCAATTCATCTTTTTGTTTAATATTCATATTTTTAGTTATTATCTTAGTCTTCTGTTCATTCACTAAATCCATTTTTTCTATTAATTTAAATAAAAACTGCCAGTGCAATCTATCAAAAGTCTTCTCAGCATCCAAAAAGAAGAGCGCTGCTGGGACTTGGCTGTTCCTTTCCAAACATTCCAATAGATTTACATTATATCTCATATCTCATTTGTCTACTCATAATAAATCCTGATTGATCAGTATGAATTATTTGACACATAAGTGGCATCAATCTATTTGCTAATATTTTAGCAAAAATCTTATAATCAGTATTCAATAATGATATTGGCCTATAATTTTCTGGTTTATTACAATCTTGCTCCTCCTTTGGTATTAATGAAATAAAAGCCATCCTCCACGAGGAAGGCACCTCCCCTCCTAATTGTATTCTATTAAATAGTTACTTCAATGGTTCTACCATTTCATTTTGCAAGTTCTTATAGTAAACGGCCGTTAGACCATCTGTTCTGGGCGCTTTCCCATTTTTGAGCTGTCTAATTGCTAAAATCATTTCCTCTGAGGTGATAAGTTGATTCAATTCTTCCCTTTGCTCTACTGTAAGCTCACATATACCTTTGCTCTTGTAAATATCTTTCTATATCTATATCTTTAATCAAATCTCCAACATATAATTTTGTATAAAATTCTAAAAAGGCTTTTTTAATCAAATATTGTTGAAATATTTCTTTACTTCTATATTCTATTTTACCAATCATACGTGATTTCTGCTTCTTTCTTATAAATAAGCTAACCACCTTCCAGGCTTATTAGCATTATTATATGTATTATGCTTGACATATTGTAAATTAGTTGCCACTTGATCTGCCATCATCATATTAAACTGTCCTTTTAAAATATTTATTAATGCTTTTGTTTTCTTGTCTTCTGGATTCTTTATAAGTAACTGTTCCTTCTTTCTAATTTCCTCCTCTAACTCCAATCTTTTTTTTTTGCAACCTATTTCTGTATTTATTATTCATTTGTATAAGTACACCTCTCATAAAAGCTTTGCTCGCATCCCAAACTATCTCAATACATGTGCCTTTTTGCATGTTCATAATAAAAAAATCTTTCATTTGTTTTTTACACTCTTCTACATTTTGTTCATATTGAAACAAATTTTCATTCAATCGCCACGATTTTCTTCCCTTTCCCCATTCAAATTCAATCCAACCGGACTATGATCAGACAAAATTCTTGCACATATCTTGGTTCTCTTCACCCTAGAGAACAAATCATTGGTAATTAGTATAAAGTCAATCCTAGAAAAAGATTTAATCCAAATTGACAAAATATCTTTTTGTATTTTCAGGGAATACAGTCTTAAAGTCTCTTCCTTTTATCCTTTTATAGTTTAATGACTTCTAACAGCCTTTGGCAGCACTCTACACAGAACGATAGGAATTTTCTCACTTTCGCTTGTTAAGTCTTTAGGTTAATGGCGCCTTTATCGGTCTTGCCTTCAAGTTGCAACAAAACCACAGGGAGTTAAGAAAATTGTTACTTGCATTTCCTGTCCTCCTGCTTCTGTTCTGTCCGGTATAAAATAAGTTTATAATCCAATATAGGTCCCAGAGCTTGGTCATGATGATTATTTCTGCAAACGCAGCAGAGCCCTGGATACGGAGCGCTTTGGGCTAATAGGGAGCTTAACCATTCAAACCCCCGAAATCATTTCAGGGGTTTTAGGAAAGCTCTACCTTTGCCCATCTGCTCACCTCCCCCTCTTCTCCCGAGGGGGAGATTTTCCGAATCGCTAGGCTGCTGGTTTACGCTGCCTTAGCGATTCTAATGTAATCCAAAGGCTGGCAGTCTAAAAGACTGTCGCTATCACCAACGGAGCCAAGCGGAAGTCCCGGCCTCCTATGTTAAAGGCAATTAATTTTCAGAACTCTCTGTGTATATATAGATTTGTGACATGCACAGTTTTATTGTTAGGAAAGGATTTTCCAGGATCAGTTTCACCTGAACTGGCAACCCTAGATTGCATTGATGCGGAAGTTGAATGTGTACTGTATGTGTGTGTGTGTGTGTGTGTGTGTGTGTGTGTGTGTATGTATGAATGAATGTAAATGAAAACAGTAATAAAAATTCAACAACATTTAAAAACATACACATATATTAGATTTAATAGGATTTCATTTTTTAATTATGTTGGCTTCCCTGTGGGAGCTCTAAATTCTGTGTTGTACTGATTAAAAGAGCTCTACATTAGGTAGATAATATGAAGAAATGTGATTGCAAAACATTAAATGGATTTCAGGGTTGCTTTTATGCCTTTATCTTACAAGAATTTCCATAAATAGGCGTCTAACAATGAAGGAGAAGTATTTAGATATGGTAAAATAAATCCATTCATAGGATGGATTTCTTCTTTGGTTTTAACTATAATGCTATATAGTATAAGGAATATATACCTTAAATATATTAATTAAAGATGAACATAATTATAATTTAATTGAAAACTATATATATCTTATATTGTATTATATTTTATTATCATATATCATATCGCATCATATATAATATATTCATAGTGCTCAACATATGACTATTATAAACCTGCCCATTACAGTCATATGTTGTACCCATTGTAAAATACATTGGTTATGTGACCCATCCAATTTCACAATTTTTTCATGGCAGTCATTAAGTTAATTTGGTGGTCACCAAGCAAATGCCATGATCTTGAAGTGAACCAATAGTTCAATATGGTGCAGTTTTGCCAAAAACTAGAATGCAAAATCATTGTAAAATGTGGTCACATGATAGCAGGTCAGTGCCATAAAATAGAATATAATATATAAATTTATAATACAACCCAAAAATCTTCAACTGATTTGGGTTTCAATATAACATCCAATTAAATGAAGATTTGGGATTAGACCTGTATGCAGAATTGTTAAAAAGAGCATTAATGATGCTCAGTAGGAAGAATGAAACTTGTTTGCATTTCCTTCCATTCCTCAAACATTATATTTTAACTGCTGAAATAGTATGATATTGGAATAAGCAGTATAACAAATGTAACAAACTTGAATATAAGCAAACCAGAAAAGCATTTATTTTAATTTTAGATTATTGCATCATATGCTAGGATGCTTGCTCAAAACTCATTGGGGAATTAAATTAAAACAGAGCCATCTGTTTATCTTTACATTTGCTGCAAGTAAAAAAAACAACCCCATGTTAAATTAGCATTACATAACAAGCTTGTTAATAAAATTCCTAGTATGAGTTCTTATTTCACATTAATCCATAATTGCTGGTTTCCAACAACACTGATGTGCTGGTTATATCTATTTAATTTATAACCTAATCGTATCTCCTGGTTTATTTCTACCTTACATTATTAAATTGCTGAAATTTTTAGATGTGGATAGAGACATGCGGTTAGTAAGAGTGATATTTATACAGCTAAAATTATAGCACATTGGAAATTTCAAATAGCTTAGCTAAATTTCTGTGCAGAAATAAAGTGCTGCTTTCTAGTGCCACTTGTAAACATATTTTATTCATCATTATTTGTAATGGTTCTTTTAAAATGTGTGGAATAAATTTTTAATAACATACAATTTAAACTAATTAATGAAAGAATACTTAGCTTTTTAAAATCTATAAAGAGAAAAATTATTTATTTCCTTACTAAAATGCTTTTATAGATACAGATCTATACATATATCTCCTAATTGGCTATTTCTTTAAGACAAATGGCTTTCTTGCCTATAAATAAATGTCTCATTCTTCATATTCTTTTAGGCTCTCCATTCTCTAAATTCCTTAAATTGTTATTTGTAGGAAGAATGTCTAAATAAGGGTAGTCTGGCACTAGCATTACAGAGGATTGTTAGTGAGCTATTTAGATATCCATGCTTTCCAAAATTGTATATTGCTTGATATGCAAGAATTATCTATAATGAATTGCAGAGTTATTTCTATTTTAACTCATAGGATGTTGCATTATTGTACGTTCATTAGTAAAAAATAATTTTGCTTCATAATTAATACTAGTTGTTCTTATTCCTATGCATTTTATGTATTTGTAGATTGATATTCAGAGGCAAAGGCTCAAGCTCATTTCAGCAAGTGGATTAAAACTGTCCAATCTATTAATTAGTTGACAGACAATTCACTTAAGATTATTCAGATATCTTTGTTTTTATTACTGTCAGATTGTCTATGCTTATATTCCTTTCACTCTGATACCTTTGAAATAAATAAATAACGTTACAAATAAGAGTAATTGGTAGTAAGTACCGTATATACTCGAGTATAAGCCGAGTTTTTCAGCACGTTTTTTGTGCTGAAAAACGTCCCCTCGGCTTATACTCGAGTATATACGGCTTATACTCGAGGTTTTTTCTTCTTCTTTTTTTCACATTATACCGGATGGCGCAAACTTGGGCTTTTGCATTAGCGCGGGGAAGCCCTGCCGGTGCAGTGAGAGGGCGGGGCGGGGGAGCCGCCAGCCTTCTCGGCTGAGGGAGGGAGGGTTTCCCCGACCGGTAGCTGCCTCATTTCCCACCCTCGGCTTATACTCGAGTCCCCAGTTTACCCCAGTTTTTTGGGGTAAAATTGGGGACCTCGGCTTATACTCGGATCGGCTTATATTCGAGTATATACGGTAATTACATTAAAGCTAGGAGATTAAGAAACAGGAAAGCTAGATAACTCTAGTTTATAGCAATAATAATCCTTTCACATCTGTATTTCTTTGCAAATCAACCATACTTCTGCCAGATTTCAATATAAATTTATATTTTGCTTGCTTGTCTGTTTTTTTAATTTCTGAGAATCTGAGTTCCATTTCATCACAACTTTCTTGATCTTTCTCTTTTTTTACTTACACTTACATTTCATATATTTGATTAGTGATTTGATCCTCATTCATTTGCTCTGTAGGATGAACATACATTTTTGTATTCAATCCACATTCATTCAGTACCCATTTCATTCCTGAATCTTTCACTTCTTGTTCTACCTCAAATATTTACTTATAACCCCTTCTTGTTGCATAAAATTCTTTTTTTATGTTTTTCTTCATTTACCCACTTCTAATTTCTGTAAAATGGGCATTTTTATATACAATCATTATACTTCTTTCAACAGATATTCATATATTTCAACTAAATCCATTCAGACTGAATTTGATCATTGTTGTCACATAAATGCTTTCATGACATTTTTGTATTTATTTCCTTGTATTTAATAATTTAATAATTTTTCTACCAAGGTGCGCAAATATATTTATGTGATATAATTTTACTATTTACAATGGTGTTTAAAAGTTTGTGAAACTTTTTGAATTTTCAATATTTATGCATATATGTAACCTAAAGCATGATTTGTTTTCCACAAAAGTCCTATAACTAAATAAATATTAGTTTATATAAAACATAAGCACATGAATAAAAAATATTATTAATTTCTTTATTGAAGAGATGTTCTTATTAACAAGGCTTGAAAGATTAAATCGATTAAATCAGCTGGCAGCCTTTTCCAAAAGATTTTGGAATTAATTATAAAGGATCCTTCTAATAGAAAAATGTCTTTGTTTTGAATAAAAAACATATTTAGACCCTAGATTGAATTAATTACAATCAAGGGTGTATGCATACACTGGACTTACAATTATTTTTGAACAGTGGACTCAGAAGTTAATTTTAATAGTGTCAACAGAGACATCTCGCTCTATTTTTTTTTTTTTGTTTACATTTATACCCCGCCCTTCTCCGAAGACTCAGGGCGGCTTACATTTTTCTAATTATAATTTTTAATAAAATTGCCATATTTTTATGATTTTGTTGTTACTGTTTAATAGCCTTAAAATAGTTTCAACATGAAATTATTAGTTTGGCTACTGCAGTATTAAAATATTGAGTAAATGTATGGGTACTTCCATCTGCACGGTTCAAGGGAGGGGCAGGTATGGCGGAAGCAGGGGCTCGTATCAGCCCCTGTTTGCTGTTTAAAAGCAATACCGCACTCCGGGCCCCTAGGCTTTACTCAGGTCCCGAGTGGTTATATCCCCCGGAACCTGGACCTTTGGCTGATGTTATGTAATGCCAGGTCCATCATGAATAAGGCCCCCCTCATATTCGATCTTATTCAAGAGGGGGGAGCGGACCTAATGGGCATTACGGAGACCTGGCTGGGCACGGAGGGGGCGGTTCCCCTCACTGAGATGTGCCCGCCGGGTTTCTGTGCATTTCATCAGCCGAGGGCCCAGGGTAGGGGTGGGGGAGTAGCGGTTGTTATTAACGAGAGTCTGGCTCCGAGGGAGGTCGCTGTCCCGCAGATAAACGGTTGTGAAACCCTCTTTGTGAGGTGGGGCCGGGGGGTGCAGGTGGGCTTGCTGATCACGTACCTGGCTCCTTGCTATGTGACGGCAGCCCTGCCCGAGCTGCTGGAGATGATAGCCGGGACGGCGGTTGAGACCCCCAGGCTTATGGTCATGGGGGATTTCAACTTGCCGTCGGCGGGCGACTCGTCAATGGCAGCTCGGGAGTTCATGGCTTCCATGACGGCCTTGGACCTAATCCAGGTAGTTGCGGTCCCCACCCACGTCGGGGGTAACACACTGGACTTGATTTTCGTCTCAGGACAGTGGCTAAATGATCTGGAGTTAGGGGAACTAATATCTCAACCCTTGTCATGGTCTGATCATTTACTCCTTCAGCTAGACTTTCGGACTGCTGCACCTCACCGCAGGGAGACGGAACCGGTTCAATGGTTCCGTCCCAGGCGCCTGATGGACCCTGAGAGGTTTCTGACGGAGCTTGGGCCATTCCCGAGGGAGTTAGCCCACGGCTCGGCTGAGGAGCCGGCGGCCGCCTGGGATGAGGCGGCCGCTGGCGCCTTAGACCGCGTCGTGCCTTTGCGGCTTCTGACCCGGCGACGAACTCGACCAGCTCCTTGGTATAACGAGGAGCTGAGAGAGATGAAGCGCCGGAAAAGAAGCCTAGAGAGCGCCTGGAGGTCCAGCCGCTCCGAACCAGACCGAACACTAGTGAGGTCATATATTCAGACCTACCTAGTGGCGATCAGGGTGGCGAAACATAACTATTTCTCCGCACTCATCGCATCGGCAGATAATCGCCCAGCCACCCTGTTTAGGGTGACCCACTCCCTGCTTAGGCAGGAGGCTCGGGAGGACCCCTTACAGCAGCATTGCGTTGCTCCCATATAACACCTATCCTGCGCGGCCTGCACTGGCTACCGGTAGTCTTTCGGGTGCAATTCAAGGTCTTGGTTACCACCTTTAAAGCGCTCCATGGCTTAGGACCGGGATACCTTCGAGACCGCCTTCTGCCACCGATTGCCTCCCAACGACCTGTGCGCTCCCACAGAGTGGGCCTCCTCAGGGTGCCGTCGACCAAACAATGTAGGTTGGCGGCCCCCAGGGGGAGGGCCTTCTCTGTGGCGGCACCAGCCCTGTGGAACGAGCTTCCTCCAGGATTACGACAACTACCCCACCTCCGGACCTTCAGACGTGAACTGAAGACTCTATTATTTCAGCGTGCAGGACTAGCCTAAGATAAAATGTTTTAGCATATTTTAATGGGGTTTTTATTGGTTTTTACTGTTTTAGTGACCAGGCCATGATAATATTTAGTTTTAACTGGGGCTTAATGTTTATTTATTATATTGTTTTAATATGCCTGTGAACTGCCCTGAGTCCTACGGGAGATGGTGCGGTATATAAGTTTGATTAATAAATAAAATAAATAAATAAATAAAAATAAATAAAATAATTTACTGTAGCCAATCGGTTCTATAGCCACATTTATTCTTTGATACGATTGTTTCTGGAAGACATAACCTAGGAAGAATACATTTTCTCCTGTTTCTTATAATTGGGGAAAAATCACACTAATTTCTGCCAATGATGCTGGGCCATTCCAATTTTTAGAAAATGTACAAAATGTTAAAGTGTTAAAACACTTTTTGGAGAAAAGTATTGAATACTTTTTTCATAGGTTTGGCTTTTGTCTTTCAGCGTCTCTCCTGAAAGGTCTAAAACATGCTAATATTGTGCTGCTTCATGATATCATCCATACAAAGGAGACACTGACCCTGGTATTTGAGTTTGTGGTAAGTTTATATGATTATTTTTTTTACATTCTATAACCTAAACTACAAGTTTCCGATATGAAAATAACTATATGTGAGCAAAAATAATCAATCCTATGACTATTTATAGGTACTATATACAAGTCTGAAATTATTATATTATAATATTCTGTTAACTCAAAAGTCAAAGCAAGTTATCTTTTAAGAAGATTATAAATGAAATATATATACTGTACCAAAGTACAATGTTTGACCGACCAATCTTTTTTGGATTATTTTAACAAACTCTTGTGGAATTTTAAAACAAATATTTATTATATCATGATTTTGTAGATCTATTTTATTAAAGGCATGACATTTTTCACCAGCTTACAAGTGTAAATACAGAATGGGTTTTCAACTGTTGATTTATAACATAAAGGCTTACATTGGTAAATCTGGATCCATGCAAATGAACCCTAGGTTTGCTTAATTATGATTTATAATTGAATATCTTTTTTGGAGTCAGTCCTTTCTACTGTTACTGCAAAAAACCTGGTGGCATATTTTTTTACTATCTTAAGATAAAGAACATGAAAACTGTTGTGTATTCTCCAAAGCACCTGAGGGCAATGGGTGGAAGCAATGGGTGGAAACTAATCAAGAAGAGAAGCAACTTAGAACTAAAGAGAAATTTCCTGACAGTTAGAACAATTAATCAGTGGAACAACTTGCCTGCAGAAGTTGTGAATGCCTGGAAATTTTAAGAAAATGTTGGATAACCATTTGTAGGGTTTCCTGCCTGGGCAGGGGATTGGACTAGAAGACCTCCAAGGTCCCTTCCAATTCTGTTGCTGTTGTTGTTGTTGTTGTTGTTGTTGTTGTTGTTGTTACCTAAGCTAAAAACAGTTAAAAACAATTGCTGTCATTGGATAAAAGAAACTTGGATAACTTGCATAATAGTCTTTTGCTGCTGCTGTTGCTTGGAGTATAATATAAAGGGTATTCCATACTTAAAATGTTGTGATAATCATATCAGATATTGTCTTAATTTTTTTTCAGATACATAAGACAAACCCATTACAACTATCTTGATTCTTTTTCTTCTCCCCTATTCTATTTAGAGATATATAATTCCTATAATTGTACTCATTTTTATAGTATGTATTCTTCATCTGCATAAAGTTTAGTTTATTATATTTTGAAAACTGACAAGGGGGCTCCATGATGCGCAGAAATACATAAAGAATTTAAACAAACTTTGCTTTTAACCACTCACTTGGTAGAGATAAAAGAACAATAACTTGTACTTTGCATGAAAGGAGAAAGTAAAAAATAACAGATAATCTCTCTAATATGAAACTAACATAAATATATACAAGATTTTTCAAGGAAAAGTTGAGAGTTCGCCTTTCTTTAGCCACCCATTAGTAAGCTAATGTATTCATTTATTTACAAGAACTCTATTATATAGCCCTGCAGTAATTGAAATATTTTTAAGTGGGCTGTTTGGTAATTGTGATGAATGTATTGATGAATATGATTGTAGATTCAGGAAAATATTGTGAGACTTGAAAAGGAATTTACATGAGTTCAAAACTGTGTTTTTTTATTGCATCTGGAAATTCTGTTTTAATAATTAGTATCAGAAAACTATAGTGAGGATAATTTATACTCCATAGCTTCTTTTCCCTCTGTTCAGCTATTTCGGCTATTAATTAGAATTTCAGTTTTCACAGTACGCAATTTAATGATGTAATTCTATTCAGAGAATCATTATATGAGGTTTGGATTTAAACTCCCAATTAATCATCTTACATTTTCCCAAGACCAACATATGATATTGATATAACATGATTTCAGTATTTAGCTGCAGTATTGAATAATGAGTACTTAGAATTCATTCTCAAATTTCCACCAATGGAAAAATATATAATTTATAAGAAAGAATTTAATTTCAACTAGATTTAACTCTTGGATAACATTATTTTTTTGTCAATAAATCTGTATAATTAATATTTCAGTGACCAATTACACACACACACACTTATTTTTATATGTTGTTTTTATACAGGATACTTTCCTACTTTATTATAATCTACTCCGATTGTCAGAAGCACAATATATTTCTATGATAGTTAGTGCAAAAGAATATTGTATGGCTTAGAGATGGGAAATATTCTGCGTACAGATGTCAAAGCAATGAAATGAAAGAGTGTATGCAAACTACTGCATCATTACTGTCAACTCATTGAAGCGTCCCTGACCTGTTCCCGAGTTGCCATAGGCAGGGGGATGGCAAATTGCGCCTCATAGCTCCGGCTGCACTGGTGCCTTTGAAGGCATCGACTTGTTCAAACTTAATCAGGTGAATCAGTTTCTTTGCTCTGATCCCTAGCTTCAAGATCGTGTGCAAGTTAATCAGACATCTGGTGCAGCCTGAGTCTATTAGAGCTTCAGATGTGCCTTGGATCATTTGGGGCACGTTTTTGGGGCAGTGAGGCATATTGGGAAGGTGAAAAGGTGGATAGGTTCACTCACCATTGGGTCTTTTTCCTCCTCGTCCTCACTGTCATAGGGTTCCGGGGATTGGTTATCGTCAGCTGTGGTCCCCCCCCTTCAGTTTGGTAGGGAGGGACCTCTACAGTCTGGAGGGCTTTTTGAGACTTATCTGGGGTCCCGTTCCGCTCACGGTGGCTCTGGCTTGGGCTTTGGGGCTGGGGTTGCGCAGATCGATGCAAAGTTGCCTACCTCTCCACATCTGAAGCACTTTAACCTCGGGGGAGGATTGATCTTGTGGCTGACTGGGCTGCCACAGCTTCCCATTGGCCAGATGGTCTCCGGTCTGATTGTCTTTTCTCTCTAGGACCTGACTGCCTCTGCATGTCATTTGCATGCAAGCCGCTGTCAACCTTAATCGCCACTCGAAACCTGTCAGAGATCTAGTTAGGAATGTCCCGATAGATGGTGATTTCACTGATCTGCTTATGTAGGCTCTCCATGAAAAAATGGATTAGTAGTTCCTCTGGGCAGGGCAGTAGCTTCCCTGTTCCCAGGGGAAACTACAACCCTGTTCCTATACAACCTATAAACTCACTGACACAGACCAACGGTGGGCAGTGTGGGAAAAGGAGGCTTTTGTGGTAAGGTACTACTAAACTGTTGCCACCTTCTGGAAGGGGGGGGGAGAGAAACTGTTTGAAGTCTGGACTGACCATAAGAATCTGGAGGCCCTCAGGACCCCACAAAAACTATCGCCAAATAGGTCTACTAGGCTCAATACTTCAACCGATTCAACCTCATGCTAAAATACATCCCAGGGGGAATTTCTTAGTTGACGCCCTCTCCCCAATACAAATGCAAGCAAGAGGGGGTAGTAGATGCTATCATTCCACCTCTGCAACCACAGCCCAAGTGACCACCCACCAACAATGCTGAGACTGGTAGGACCCACCTGTAAGCAATTTAATCACAAAGCTTAAAACCAAACTGGAAACAGACCCATGGTTCCGTGACAACCAGCACATCCTGACATAGAGGGAGGACCTAGCATGGAAGGGGACAAAACTACATCCCTGAGATCCTATGCACTCAATCCTCCGCAGATGTCAAATCGGCTAGCCACTTTGGGTTCCTAAAACTTTACACCTGGTGAGTAGACAATTCTGGTGTCCCGGCATGAAGAAAGACATAGATAGCTAAGAAAAAACCAGACCATTTGCGTCACCATGAAAAGGAGATCTGGAAGACCTCCCCACGCCCAGCCTTCTCCAACAGGTGGCAGAGCCAACGAGACCATTGACGGACATGAATTTTATAGTTGAATTGCCAAAGAGCGGGAGGAAAACAGTGATCTGGACTGTGATTGACTTATTCTCCAAATAGGCACACTTCATACTCTGCAGTGGACTACCCTCAGCCCACCAACTAGCCAAACTCTTCCTGAAGCACATCTTCCACCTGCATGGAGTAGCGCACAGAATTGTCTCTGACAGAGGAGTCCAATTCACGGCTAAGTTCTGGTGGGAGTTCTTACGGTCTACTGGATCATCCCAGGCCTTTGCTCGGTGTTCCATCCGAGCACCAAGGGCTGGGCAGAGAGATTGAACTCCATGGTAGAACAGTATTTGAGATGCTACATGAACTATCAGCAGTCCAGTTGGGCTGACCAGCAGTCCAATTGGGCTGACCTTCTGCTATTTGCAGTGGTTGCTTACAATAATGCTGTTCACAGTAGCACAGGGTTAACTCCTTTCAAGGTATTAAGTGGTGCGGACTTTGTTCCAATGCCGGAATACCCAAGGGAACTCCCCTCCTCAGTAAGTTTGACTGACTGGATGTTGATACTTAAAGTGTTGTGGGAAAACGTTAAGAAATCTATATGCAACAGCCAGGCAAATACCAAGCCCCACAATGGCCGTTCCAAGTTGGGGGGAAGGTATCCACAAAATACTTAAGGCTAAAGCCTTAAGATGACATGTTTTGTCATCTTTGCTGTCTAAAGGATGCAAAGGTGCCTTCTCCAGTTCAAATGAGTTTCATCATGTCTAGTTTTTTTACAATCCAATTTTCGCAATCATAAATAGATACAGAAAACATGATAATGCAGACTAATCTGTATTTAGTTGCCAGGCTAAAGTCCTTGCTATTTCATACGCAATTCATGCTCATTGCAGTGTGACCCAGCAATGGGTCATTATTTCTGGACTGGATTCACTTATTTGATCAATCTACAATCAAGAAATTCTTCTTGCACACATTCGTTCTTTTCATCATCAGTTATTATTTTGACATTTCATTAGTGCAGTGGTCATGAGTTTAGTGTTTTTCATGTTTAGAAAAAGGCCAAATTTCATCCTTTCTTCTTTAACTATTTTGATCAGCCCTTTTTTGGTTTCTAATAAAAGTTTGTTGATTGTCTTTCCTTCAATCTGTGTTCTATTTTTTTATTCTTCAAGTTCCAGGTTCTCATGATGATTTCAATATGCAAGTTGAATAGAAAAGGTGAAAGAATGCACCTAGTCACTGTTTTTTCTACCTGGAACCAATCATTGTTTCTATATGGTATTCACACAGTAGCTTCCTGATTTGTGTACAGTGATTGTACTAACTTGATGAGATATTTTGGTATCCCAGGGCTTTCCACAGCTTCTTACAATTGACCTCTTTGAAAGCCAGCTTTAATATCTGATAATTTTCTTTAGATGTTGGTGCATTGTTGAATTGTATTAAGGAAAATCTAGCTGGCATAAGGGCTGAGTGCAGTTGTACTGTAAATGGAGCAATCCTCAGAGTCACCTTTTTTGTCAATGGAATAAACACTGAGCAATTCCCATCCAATAGCCATGTGTTCATTTCCCATTCATTTCTCATAATCTGTAATGATTATGAGTGGTACAGGTTTTATCAGTTCTGGGATGGTATCAACACCTGGGGCCTTGTTTTGCCATAGGCTCATTGCCCAGCCTGAAGGATGGCTGGTTCTATTTCTGCATCTTTATTATTCTGAGGAAGGTGAACTACAACTCTTCAGATATTCTTATTATATGATTTTGGTGCTTTGGCAGTCAGATAGTTCTTTTTCTCTTTTTGTTTTTGATGATGCTTTTGTGAACAGTAAATGTTCAAATCCTTTTGACCTGTACAGATTTATTCCCGGTGTGGCCCTTCATGCAGTCCTCTTCTAGTTGTTTGCAATGCTGCTCACAGTAAACTTCATTGCCTTTCTTTGCTGCTCTTTGGAAATCTGCATTGACTCCTTGCTTACCTGCTGCTTTGACTGCTTTTCTTTTCTCGGCTTTTGTAATGGTTTCATCTGAGAGCCACTTGTATTTTACTGTGACTTCTTATATATTGATTCATACCATACAACTGCTGATTCAACGATCAATTGAATTTCATGCCACAGTTGACTAAGCATCTTAGCAGCATTCAGCAGTTCAAACCTACTTTTTACCTCAATTGCATACTTAGTAATACAAACTTCTTCGATGGTATTGTCTTTTTGATGTTGCATAGTTTGACTCTGAACAAAAAGTTCATGATCAGAACCTTAATCAGCACTCAGATATGTCCTGACAGTGGGGACCGAACTGGATCCTTGATGATTGTCTTTCCTTCAATCTGTGTTCTATTTTTTTATTCTTCAAGTTCCAGGTTCATAGTCTAATTTCAATGCAGTTTATTTGATGGGGTCCCAAGGCCACTTGTACAGTTTGCTATTCATATGGAAAATAAATTTTCATGGCAAAATTTAATCAAACAATTGCTTGCTTCTTTCTTTTCCCAAGTCCAAAATTGGTAGTCATGTGTTTTTCTGCTTGGTTGTCAACTTTTGCATGAAAATCACCTAGTATATAAACAGGGTTTTTTTTTGTGTTGATATTGAAATCCTGTTTCAAGATCTGTTGCTTCTGTTGTTGGGGCATAGACTTGAGCAACTGTGATTTTGATGGGCTTGGCACAGATTTGGATAGTCATAATGTGACCACTGTCAAGAAGCTTTCCATTGCTTGGCTGATGGTAAATGCCACTCCATATGTTTTTTTTAGTCAAGTCCAAGTGAATAGACATGGAGTTCCTCAGGTTGGAAATAACTTGTCTAACTAGTGTGACTCACTGACTCCCAAGAAGGTCAATATAACCTGCCCATCATCTGTTTGATAATATCCAATATATCCTGGCTCATTCCTTGTACATTCCATGTTGCTATCTAATACAGTGGTCACCAACTGGTGGTCCATGGACCACCGGTGGTCCGTGAGAAAATTTTGGTGTTCCCCAGAAAAATTATTTGCATTTTTTATATTGCACTAAATCAGGGGTCCTCAAACTATGGCCCTGGACCATACGTGCAATTGCCGCTGGACCATACGTGCAATGGCCTGTGGACCATACGTGCAATGGCCTGTGGACCATACGTGCAATGGCCCCTGGACCAGATACGTGCAATGAATGCTTGTGTTGCTTCAGAGAATCTCCCCCTTCAGGGTCTTTTTGTGACGTGCTTTAGCTTCCTGGTACGGGGCTTTGGGCGAAGGCTGGAGGGAAGTGCTGCTGGTGGCGAAGAGCCAGAGGACCTTATTCCAGTGGGACTGCACCATGGCCTGGAACTGGCTGACCATCTCAGCCAGCTGAGGCTCCAGGCACGGTACTTGGCCTTGCACTCCTGCAGGTCTTCCCTCTGCTTGGAAAGCCTATGCACCTAGTCCTCAGTGAGGTGCTTCTGCTGAGCTTCCTTCTTGGTCAGATCCAAATTGAACTGAGCCAACTGTTTTGCCAACTCTTTCTTATGGTGACTGCTTAGCTCCAACAACTGCATCCTGTTGGGGCCCTAAGGAGCCCGGGCAGGCAGGGGAGGAGTGGGTAGGAGGGGAGGGGCGAGTAGAGGCTGGCGAGGCACCCCTCGATGTAAGTGACATCAAGTTGGTCATACTCACCCAGTCATATGACCACCTAGCCACACCCACCCACCCAGTCATTAAGCAGATCATATTAGTGTCCATGGGATTTAAAATTACGAATTTAGTGGTCACTGAGGTCCAAAAGGTTGGTGACCCCGATCTAATAATGTGTCTTGCATCGACCCTTGCTTTTACCAATTGCTGTTTCCCAAGCTGGGATTCCTGCTGAATTTGTTCCAAACACAACATTAATGCCTTGAATACTCAGTGCAGGCATTGCTCTTCCCAAGTAGATTCTTAGTGACTTTCTGGCCTGAAGTTCTTCCATTGGGTATCATATCTGATTCATTTGAAAGTGTTTCCATTATACTTTTTTTGCAAATATTTTTACAAACCTTAGCTCAATCCTCCCCATTTATCTGGACTTGACATCAGCATGAAACTTGATGATACAATAAGATAATAAATAAGAACAGTAGGAATAATGATACTTTACAAAAACAAAGATCAAAATAATTAGAACAATTTTTTCAGTGGGTGCTGAGAGGTTTTGGGAAAAGGAATGTATCTTTGAATTATGGAACTGTATTCAATTAGAAAGAGTACTGGAGAAAGATTAGAAAAAACCAATCTTTCAATCTCAGAATAAAAAGCAATGATTAGCAAGCAGAAGTTCACGTAGTTAGAATATGAGATATGAATTATTAAAAATTACTACACTTGGCAAGGAGTTACTTAAGGAAAGTAGCAAATCAGTGGGTAGGAAGCATAAATGGGATTGAGGAGATCACTAGGATTTCCTTGGAAGAGCTGTATATTATCTCCACGTAAGATTGAGAAGAAAAGCATTTGACCAGAAGTCACCAAGAGATATGTCAGTGCAATTATACCTAACAAACAATTGATAATATAAAACTATTTATTGTTTTTTTTTATCCAGAATAGCTTAGCATATCATACAGAAGCAATCAGTTGAACAAAGGAAGGAGAGATAATCTACATGTAGATGTGAAACATTTAAAAGGAGTATTGCCTGCAGCATGGGAAGATACGTTTTCCCATTTCATTCACTAGTCTGTAGACAAAAAGGACAAAGGGAATTGCACTAGAAAAAGATTATGCCTTTCTTTTTATAAACAAGCCAGTTGACTATATCTTTTAGATGGCTTGCTTTTCTCCGAAATTCACTGTAGGCTAACTTGCCTTTCTGAGATTGTGCATAAAATGTTCAGTTTGCTTGAACAGTTACCAAGATAATATCCATTGATTGTAATAAACCTATACTGAGTTAACTTGAGTGAATCTGCCTAAATGGACAAAGAATACCCTCTTCATTTAATGATTAGTAACCATTAGTAAAGATCTGTAATAGAATGTTCTCTAAATGCTAATAAATTGTTTAAAATGGTGGAGAATATTTGCTAATAAATTGTCAATATTGAATCAAATAATGTAAATATTACCTCAATAATAATAGCAAAAAGAATATTGAGAACATTAAATGATACACAGCCAAAGGAATAGGCAGGGTTCAGAAGTGCCTACAGCACAATGGATCACATCCAGGTTATTCAGCAAGTCACTGAAAGGTACAAGTACACCTTGCCTCTCTGCATGGCTTTCATTGACTAAGAAAAGGCACTTGACTCTGTATTCTATCAAGCAATAATTAAGGCATTGCTCAACCAAGGCATAGACACTGCTTACATAAACTTACTACAATCAATAAATAAAAAAACAATGGCAACAATTTGCCTTAATGATCTTGAACTTAATGATCTTAAACTTGAAAAAGAGCCAGGTTATGTTTAATAAATTCACCAAAGAAAGAAAAAAATATACCTGCAGAAGAACTAGATATAGTAGACCTATCTATATCTTAGCCAATGGATCTCAATGGAAGGTGATATAATAAGGAAAATTGAATGGCATGCTAAATGTGGTTGGTGGGCAAATGCAAGTTAAGTATAATTTTCAAGAAGAACCTTCCCTGTGCCTAAGACCAAAGTTTTCAATCAGTTTATGCTATCTGCTCTAACATATGCTGGTGAAACATGGATATTAACCTCACAATCGATACAAAAGCTAAGAGTGGCTCAAAGAGTCTTGGAAAGATACATGCTCGGCATTAGAAGGCAAGATAGAAAGACCTGCACATGGATTAAAGAACAAACAAAAGTATACAATAGCAAGAGAGTAAAAGAATTGAAATGGAAATAGGCTGGTCACATAGGAAGAGGAACTGATGGCAGGTGGACCAAGGCAGTTATAGAATAGATCCCATTTGATAAAAATCGTCCATGAAAAAGACCTAAGAGATCAGCAAGTACTGTGGACCCAATTGGCAAAAGAAAGCTCAGGACTATATTGATTGGAAACATGCAAAAAAGGCCTTTATCCTGCAGTGGATAGACAGTGGTTAAAATAATGATGATTATTATCTCAAAAACTGATACCAGAATGTTATGTGTGAATTAATGAGAAATTAAAAGAGAACTTAGGCAGATGGCTCTCCATTATGATTTTTAAAAATTTTTGAAAACTAGTTTGCAATATTTGCTGCTGTATTTCATGAAAAAAATACAATTTATCTGATCATATTTTTTTAAAAAAGATTCACAAATCAAGTTGAAACCTTACTCTTGCTTCAGCAATGAAAAAAAATATTTGCTTTACCATTTTAAAAAAAATCCCTCTTCTACAGTAATTAAATAGGGAATGAGTTGCTAAAATCAGAGGAATGAGCAAGTGATACAAACAGCTGTAGACTTTTTTGTCTGCAAGGATGCTTTTGAAGTTTAATTTAAAAATTAGGTGTTTCTTGTAAAGTCTATTTGCCTTATATATTTCATCTTTTTTAAACATCTCTGTTTCTGCAATTCATTGTCCAATTTCCAATTCCTTATGCTGCCTCCCTCCCTCCCTGTCTCTCTCTCTCTCCCTACCTCTCTGCTTCCACCTCTTCACCCTTTTTTATTTTTTTCATCTTTCTGTTTGCTACTTCTGCTTAAATATATTAGAATATTTATGTACTTATTAATGAAATGTATAAGCCACTCAACTTATAGTAATTCTGAGCAGTATATAAGATAAAAACAGTGGCACCCAATACAAACAGAGGAAGGCAGTAAGCCAGAAATTAAAACATAAAACATAAAGGAACACACTTTCTAATTTAGTATTTGGGTTAAGGCCAATTTCAATGATGGTGAAGTCAGGACAACTCTAGCTCAGGACAACTCCAGTCTCTAGAACACCGGTGTCAAACTTTCAGTGTCGTGTTGCCATCATGTGATGTTTCATGATGTTTTTCCCCTTCGCAAAGCTTGCATCAATGTGGCCTGCCTGTGACGCATCTGGCCCGCGGGCTGCCAGTTTGAACCCTTGCTCTAGAAATATGTAATTGCAAAGGGCAAGTACCATGAACAGAAAAGGCAATGTCCCATCAGATGGCACAGTTTTAGGGATAGCACCTGGAACATACCTGCCCTATCAGAACTTACAGAATGTGCAGAAATTCAGAGAAGTTGGCCATAGAAGGAATATGCAGAAATTGCTGCAAAAACAAAGGCATAATTTAAGCTTAGGAAATAAAGAAAACATGAGAAAGCAGCTCAAGCTGATTCTACCCATGCCCCATCCATGGGATATAACAAGAGAACAAAAATACACAATTAGCTCATTAAGTTGGGTTTCACTGCATTAATTTGGGATTGAATTGAATAGAGAACTTTTTGGTTCTTAGGAAAAAAATGTTAAAATCAAGTAGAAATGTGCATGTGCAACATTAGTATTTTCAGGAATACGTGTAAAAAGATTTGCGTATTAAAATTTGAGTGCTAAAACAAGGCAGTTTTTTTGAAAACTTTTCTTGGAAAGAAATATTCATTTGGTATAATGAGAATCATATCCTTAAGTAATGAATATAAATGTTATTTAAATATTCAACTACTTGAAAATTAAATATAGTTCTAAATTAACGTCTCTTCGTTAAACATACTAGTCAGAGGTAACATTTTTCCTTTCTGTCTTGTCAGAATAAAAAGGAAAGAGAACGAAATATGAATTGATGGCCTAATCTTCCTGTGAATGCTGCTGCTATTCTTTCTATCCTCTAAGACTGAAATATTTAAATTCCAAATGTCAAATATCATTGTATTAACATCATAATTTTTTGTTGTATGCCAGTTTTATGAACTTCTAGAAAACTGCAGCAATACAAGTCAGTGACATTGTATTGATAATTTTCACATTAAATATGGGGTAGTCATATCTATTACTGAGAAATGTGCACACTTTAAGATTGTAGCAGGACTTGCATGGCAAGCTTTGATGAGTTTCTTTTATAAAGTATTTTGGGGTAAGGTACATATTTATATATGGAACAGCTAACCTGACATTCAGACTCTCCTTATATATCTAGCATTGGGGTACTACTAAAAGTACTCTAACCAATGGTAGTGCTTAGGATGCTTTTTAGTTTGTTTTTTTTCCTATTTCTCTTTTAATCCTATGTATATTGGTTTACTGTGAGTTACTTAGAGGGGTTAGGAATTGAACAGTCTAGAAAGTGAAGTAAGTAAACAATAATAAAACTAGCTTAAGGAAGACTTGCTTCATACTGGATGGTGCTGTGTAGCTATATTAGAGCAAGCAATTTTATGTGACAGCTATGTATAGCTGAAGGATTTGGTAGAAGTATAATGCAAACAGATGGCTTGCTTTTCATGCATTTATCAATGTCATTCTTTGATGGATGAGAATGCCATTCTCTTATTGTCCATGTAATGACAAAGATTCAGATAAGAGAATGATCTCCTTGTCTGAGTTTGATTCTGTTGTCTGGCTGTTTATAGCAAGATGGATATCTCTTGGTCCCTGAAATATGAGCATCTTTAAATAGAAATATATCTTTATTATAGGATATTATTTAGGCAGTAGTGTTTCTAATTCTTTCACTATAGCATACGTACCAGAAAACATTAAAAAAATAAATAACTTTTCATACCCTAGATTCTGCAGATTTAATTTATATTATTAGGCAAACAATTTTAAGAGCTCCACATTTTAAGAACAGAAATGATCTTGAATGAGTCAACTTGTGCTGGCTATATCAGTTGTCTTCCAAATAAAAGATCGTTGATTCGCTAACCTTAGCCATGATTAATTTGGAAAAAGGTGTTTCTTTTTAACAATGTTCTATATAAACAAAATTATACCAATAACATTAAAAAACCCAAACAAACATTTTTCTCTGATCAAAGTCTGTAGGACCAATAAGAAGTAATTATCTATGTATCATAAAATAAATTATCTAAGTAATTTTGAGTTTCATGATGGAATACAGATATAAGAAATAACTTAGTGTTTCCTACCACTGCAGCTAATAGCAAATCTCTATTGCTTATCATAATTGGAATATTCCATTAAATTAAATATAGACTCTATACAAAGAAAAAAATTAATTGTGAATGAGGTACAATGCCATGCATTATTAGAATCTAGGAATAATTTCAAGTTAGAATTGAATTCAACATTTAAAAGATTTACTTTTAAGGTATGAAGTTATTGTAGATATGAGAACATACTTCCACAACATTAACTATTTTAATGACTGAGAGGGTCAAGAAGTGGATATGCAAGGATTTGTAAACTTCAGCTAGTGGCAACTGATGCAGCTTTGTATGTTTCAAAGCTTCCATATGCAGTTCTATTTCTTCATAACCTGACCTGGCTTCAAATATGATTCCAAGTACAATCAAAGGTGCTGGTTAATATTTTTAAAGCTTTACATAGCCAGGTTACTTCTGGGACTCTATCTGTGAGGGCTTCTGTCTGTTCCACCAGATCAGAAAGGATGGGCATGTTTCAGATCCCTTCTATCAAACAGTGCCATCTTGTGTGTCTGAGGAAGAATTAACTTTTCTGCCAATATGCTTACCATATGAAAAAAATCTCCCTCCTTTGATGACCCTAATTCTCTGGCCCTATGCAAGACTGTTAAAACTTGGCTTTCTCCACCAGGATGTTAGGAAGGCCAATAAACGCCTGCATTTTATAGAACTGATCTTCTTGTTATTATATTTCCCCACAACAATAATAATATTATATGGCTTGATTATTTTTACAGCAGCATTAAATCTATTACTCGATACCAAAGTTGCTTTTCTTTCTCTGTCCCAGTCTGAATATTTAGTTGTAAATAACAAGTAGATTAGATTATATCAAACTACCTATAAGATTCAAGCTATAGCTACCAGACAGGGATTACAAGTCATTTCAGTAGGTTCAGCCATCTTGGCAATAATCCCTCAAGGAAGAGGATTTGTACAGCTGCCACATGGTCATGGTTCATTCAGACCTATGATTTTATCCTATAGTGGATCATACCAAAGCATAAGTTTTGATAATGTTCCACTATAAAATACCTGACACTGATATGTGAAAAAAGTACATTGGAATATATTAGAATGCTCTGTCCCACTGCAGAAAAAGAACCTTCATGGAACTCCAATGTATAATAACTGACTTTTAACATTCAAATGGAGGAATGGCTATGTTAAGGTCTCTAATAGCTCTTTCAGGATAACATAGGACACTGGCATGAACTCTGTACAAATGATGAACATCTGATTGCAAAGAATGTACAAACCTTTTTTTGAAATTTGAAACAAAAGGAACAAATTAAAGAGCATGATGACATGGGCTAAGAATTTGGGCTGCAATATAGTGGGAGACAATATGGCTATGGCATCTGAAATTCACGGTGTGTTATAATTTGAGAGAGATTTTTTACAGGATGATGTGCTGCTACTATATGACACTTAGAAAGGAAAGTGCATAAAAGTACTTCTAGTCACTATTGTGTAAATATGGACATTTTACCATGTATGAAGGACTTGTGAAAAAAGAAAAAAATGGAAACAAATATATTTTTAAAGTCAAATTTATATGGCTGCCCATATCATTAAAGGTAATTCTGGGGTGACATATAATAATTCAATAAAACAGGGTATATATAAAAACAATCATATTTGCAACCACAAAGAACCCCCTGCTTTGCTTAGCAACTCACATGTTCCTTTAACAATTTATTGGGGAGAGCAGATTTCGATGGTTGTTAAGTCACTCACCTAACTACTGTTGTGACTTGCGACCATAATGGGCAGGCTCCATTATGGTCGAATCTCAAGGACTGCCTGCAACAAGTTTGTTTGTAACTGCTGTAAGGACAGAAGTAATTTCCTTCCCCTTTTTTTTCTTTCTTGAATTGTATTATTTTCTATACTTTTTCTCTTTTAATTTCTTTTTTTATATATTTCTGTTTTTATCTTTTTGTTATGTCAAAAAGATTTTTATTTATGTTAATAAAATAGATAAATAAATCTTGCCTTTGGATTTTGTGTGCAGGTTTTTTACTTCATATTTAGTTCCTGTTCCTGTTTTCTTTTTTTCCTTGCTGCATCTACTTAAGAATGTAACAATAGGAACAACAACAAGAATGTAACAATAGTGTACTCAGTAGAATATCCAGAACATGATAAATGCATGTGCAATCTATTTAGCAGAAAAGAATGGTGTGCAACAATCTTGCAGCCTCAGTGAAACAATCCAATCTGTCTGCCTCATGATGTCATTGCCAGAAGCCAAATAGTACTGTTTTTGTTTTAATGGGAGAACTCTTTCACATTGCTGGTTTGACATGACGGGAATGTAGTTGCAAATGCTTCCTGTTCATTCATAGGCCTCAGGCTTTCCATCCGTTTCATTTCAGATATGACAGCTGAAACCAATTAGGTAGAACTATGGGAAAGCTAAGTCATATACAGATTTATCATAGCTGAGAAAAGGAGAGAAGTGAGCATATTTCATTGGAAATATGTGTAATATGTAATATGTGCTGAATAAGGAGAAGGTAGATATAAATTAATTTTAAAACATTTGTTCCTGAAGTTCAAAGTGGTTACTATATAAATATAGATACTTGCATTTGTATGAGTATGTATGAGTGTTAACCAGGAAAAATATCTATGACAACAAAAGAGACTCATAGCAACCAGGTGGACATAGCTGGGTGGGCGTGAACAGCTGAGTGCAGCCAGGTCGGTGTGGAGAACTAGATGTAGCTGACTCGATCCAGATGATTCGGTGTGGCTGGATGGGAGTGGCTAACTGCACACTGTCCAACTGTGGATGTGGCTGGGTGGCTGCTGTTGGGTGGTCATGGACAGTTGGGTGCAGAATAAGTCAGATGCGGACAACTTGGAACCCCACCAGAAGAAAAATTACCCATAGATATGCCACAGGAAGTGGCAAGGTTTGCAAGGAAAGGAAAGGGGAATGTGGATTTCCCCATCCCATTTGCAGAAATGCTCCATTTTCCATTCTCCATCCCCACTTTCTGAGGAGAGAAAATGCATACAGGGCAACTAACAATGCAGCAAATTAGGTCTACATCCTTGAAAATGGCCCATCTCCAGGCACAGGTATCTCACTTTCTCACTGAAAACATATACTATAATCCTCCACAAAATTCCTAGTACTGAATGTTAGGACACTTACGAAAGAGTGTGCAAAGCATGTGTGCAAAGTGAAGTGGTAGTAACACCGGTTAGAACCCACCACTAGTTGACTTGTTCTGTGCCGACCTGGCCACGTCTATTTAGTGGTACCCACCTAGCCACACCCACCTGGCTGCATGCAATTATCTGCATTAGCAGGCACCCTCCCCAACAACTTGCCCTCTTTGCTTGAAGCTGAGAGCCTAAGGGGTTTATTTTTTGTTTGTTTGTCTGTTTAAGAACCAATCCCCCTTACCAGAGGGAGCCCCCTTGTGGAGTACTGTGAAGCTGTTACCATGGCAACTCCATTGTGATGTACATTAGAAGCCATTTTAAGGCACAACAGGCTGTATCTTGACAGAACTTGAATACAAAATGCACACTGTCAAAAGTACTGTGATGTGACACTATAGATATAATTCATTCCTTTTCATTTCAGCAGCCCAGGAATTCCAGAATTATGCTGGAACACACAAACACACGGACAGACACACACACACACATACACTGAAAGGTGTTAGGAGTGTCTTACCCCCACAGTATTTTTTTCCAGAGAATAAGTCATCTGTGTACCAAATTTGGTTAAAATTGCTTGAGACATTCCAGAGATATGGTGGAACACCCCCACCCCCACCCCCAAGGGGTGTTATGGGTGTCTTACCCCCACAGTATTTTTTTTCCAGAAAGTAAGTCATCTGTTAACCAAGTTTGGTTGCAATTGCTCGAGTTGTTCCAGAGTTATGCTGGATTTTGTGTGTGTGTGTGTGTGTGTGTGTGTGTGTGTAGATAGATAGATAGATAGATAGATAGATAGATAGATAGATAGATAGATAGATAGATAGATAGATAGATAGATAGATAGATAGATAGATCAGTCTTGGCATTTCCGGGTCTTTTCCCGTGTAAGATTGAAAGTATTTAGGCAACATTTCAATGAGCTCTTACTCGTCATCCTCAGGCTGGAGTTTTTGGCTTTGTTCTTATGTGAGCAAAGTATGGTTTTAACTGCTGTTTCTCTATAAATACTGATGGGGCGGGTGTTTTTTGAAATGCTGGCCTAGCTGTTGCAAGCTGATTAGTTGGCTGTGTTGCTACATTTTGATTGGTTAATGGAGTTTTTTGAAATGCTGGCCTAGCTGCTGCAAGCTGATTGGTTGGTTGTGTTGCTACATCTTGTTTTGGTTAATGGAGTTGATTTTTGTGTGGGTTGTAGCATTTTGGGCCCTGGTCTGGTTCCAAGTTCGAGATCCTGCATGTGCTCATGACATGTGTCAGATTGCTTTGTGTGGGGATCCATGGGAGGGGGTGCGTGTAGCAGCTGGCGATGTCATCATGGTTTGGCTTCTGGTTCGAGGTTATATTTTGTCTATGGGATAGGTTTAGGTTTGAATCTGGTGAGGATGATTGGTGGTGGTGTTATGTGTTATCTTGGGTTCAGTGTTAATTTTTGTAGCTGGGATTCGTTTTTTGACTAGGGCTAGTTTCCAGACGTCTGGTAAGCGGGAGGTATCGTCATGTTTATTCATGTTATGAGGGTGTTTCTCTATTTCGATGACTTCCATAATTATATGTAAATATAAATTTATATGTGCTTGTCCATAATTATATGTAAATATAAATTTATATAGTGAGTCTGGCAGTTTAAAATAATCTACTACAATTTACTTATTTTTTTATTATGAACAAATTATGCTAACTTATGTTTGATGGTAAATAATAGCTTTCAGGTTTTTTTGAGCTGAAGAAGTAGCCATTCATCTTCCCTTTATTATGAAGTACACCATTTAACATATTTTTAAATCCTTATAAAATATAAGGATGTTATCTGCATCTTCACAACTACCTGGCATGTAATTTGTATCCATGTAACAACCTTGTCCTCATTTCCCCCATCTTTTCCCCCTTCTCTTTAACCCAGTTGAATCATAGTTTCAGTTTAACTGTTCCAGAGATCTCACAAAGTAAGCTGCAGTTCATTAAATCTTATACTTTTAATAAAATATGTTAGTCTGAAAAGATGTTGCCAGACCCCTGATCACTGGAATACATGTGACTCATTATTTAGTACACTGGTGTGCCATTAATCTTTAAAATATTTTCTTCATTTATTTATTTATTATTTTTTAAAAGAGTAGGCAAAATATATTAATTCTTTGGTGTTATATATTGGAAAATCTTTAAAAACTTATTAACAACTTTAAATCAATTTATAAATCAGCTATCATATTTTTTTTTATTTCTGTGACATTGCACAAGTATATATATATAAAAGACTTTTTATTGGTGAATTAAAATTATTACTGCAAGAGCTACTGATGAAACTGCCAAAAGAAAAATAGAGAGAAATACCAGGACATAAATATTTGATGAAAGACACAATTCCCCTATCTCTCAAATGTTAAAAGAAATATCTGAACTGTGACTTTCATGATGGAAGACTATCCTAAGGCAATCTGTGGAGATTGTTCTAGTCTTACTTTTTTTTAAAAAAAAAGAATAGGTTTTCTGTACTCGGAAAAAGTCAAGCACACAAGGCAGTAATGATTTGATGATAGTGTAATGAATTTCCTGTAAAAAGGAACTAATAAGCATTGCAGGGTAAGCATCTATTATAATTGTATTCATATAGGACTGAAGAAGAATGGAAAGGAAACTGGTTATAAACTTAGTTCTTTATTTTCATCCTTTATGTTTTGCTGCAGTTTCAACCAGTTTACATTGCAAACTCTTATTCAGTAATACGGCTGAAGTCTCATGAATCCATCGTGCAAATGACACCAATCTTTTGCCAACATAGAAGTAGACATTGCATATACTTCCAACCTTTTCAGAAGCACAGCTGACTCATATTCCTACTTTTTGGGACTTTGTAGCTATTTGTAGTTCCTAATGGTCATTTCTGCATGACAGAATATATCCCAACTACTGTATTCTTAATCAAGTCTGCCTTAAACAAATTTTGTGTTATAAAAGGAACTGCTACTAAGGTAAAGCTGGGTGGCTCAATATATTAGATGTCTATTCCTGTAACAGTCACTGCTGATTCTCTTAAAGTGTTTAAATGGTATACTTAAACTGTTCATTTGTTTTGCTTGGTAGCACAAGAACACCACTTAAAACATATTCAAGAGAATTAATATATTTGATATATAGAGGTAGTTTCTACGTTCTTATTTTTCAAAAAAATTAAATAAACAATGTACTTAGCAAGGGTAACTGGAGATTTTGTTTTTTAAAATGTAGGTTAAGATTATCCTTTGTATACAAATAATAATACTGTGAAACAAATTTATGTTTCTTGAAATGAAGTTTTCCTTATTCTTAAATTTACTAGATTAAACTATTTAATGCCATATTAAAAGTGTTAAAACATTTTATATGAATGTTAATAGTCACATGGTTTGTCAAACTCCCGCTTCAATTCTAGAATCTCTAATAATAACAGAATAGCAAAATAAGAGAGTTCTAGTCCAACCCCTGCTCAAGCAGGAAACACTATACCATTTCAGATAAATGGTTGTCTAATCACTTCTTTAAAACTTCCAGCATTGGAGTGCCCACAACTTCTGGAGACAAGTTGTCCACTGATTAATTGTTCTAACTGTCAGGAAATTTCCCCTTAATTCTATGTTGCTTTTTTCCTTAATTAGTTTCCATCCATTGCTTCTTATCTTGCCTTCAAGTGCTTTGGAGAATAGGTTGAGCTCCTCTTTTCTGTGGCAGTCCCAAGTTCATTACCTTTGAACTTTTGAAACAATAATGTTTAAACTTCCTTAATTCTATCAAAATGCTTATTACTTGTTTGGTCATGATTTATACATATTGTAAGAAATATTTATTATTTAACTATCTTGGATTATACCTTAAATTGTTTGAGATTCTAGACTTTGTGTTATTATATTACAGATTGATAGACTAGAATGATATGCAAATATATTAATCATATATTACAGAGCCTGATGGTGGTATAAACAGAGCACAATTTAAATTATACTTACATGTTCCTTATTTTCCAATTGTTGTATCCAGAGGAATGTATTACAGTAACTTTCAAACAGAAGTAGACAGATTTGATTTAAAAAGACATTGAAACATATTATTTCTTTTCTGTTTTCAAGCATACAGATTTATGTCAGTACATGGACAAACATCCTGGAGGACTTCATCCAGACAATGTGAAGGTAGGATACAACTTTTCAAATAAATATTATATAACTGTCTTACAGTGAGCAATAATATATTGTTAATTTAAGTAGATTAATTCTACCCTGCAGAAAGCAACTAGTACCATTAGCAGTTGCAAGATTGGGCAGATGCTGTGGTATATATTGTGGGCAATGTCCATAATATATTGTGGTATATATTGTCATTGGGCAATGATGATGTACTATAGGTTATTTACATCATAATATCATTAACATGAAATTTAATTCACATCCTTTGCATGATGATATTATGATACGAAGTCATTTGCTGTCCCCTCCAGCTGCTAACTTGATGCCAATGAATAATGTAATTATAAACAGGTCTTTTAATGATTAGATCTCTTCAAGAAAGAAAAGTAATTTGGGTTTTTAATTATATTGAGAGCTTTTTTTAAGTAGGACCATAACAACTACCTAAATTTACTTCTTTATTCAGTCAAAGATTTCCAGGTAAGTAGACAGGTTTGCCTTGTCTAATTTACATGGAAATCGGCCAAATTATTTTAGCATAAACGGAGAGTCAGTTACTCATACAGCAGTATTTGTTTCAAAATCATAATGTAGTATTTGTGCAAATATAAAATCCTTTAGGTTTTTTTAATCAATAAACATCTCAGCAATGCTATGTACCATATGACATATACTGCAGGGTTTTTTTCTGTGAGATTGCAATTTAAATTTCTCCTAAAAAATTAAATGATTTTATCACAAAGAAGCCTGCCAAAGAATCTAGGCAGTCTTCTGGTATTTTATATGATCCATGGAGGAGAGGTCATAATGAGTTAAATGTCTACAAAACTGTTGCTGTTTATTTATTCTTCTGTTTTGACGAATACAGAACAGAATATAATAGAGTATAATATTAGCTGAATAAATGATTGCAAGATGCATTCATTCCATCTAAAACTGTAGAATTTGACAAACTCAGTCACAATTCAAAAATATATAAATCTTTGCAAATCTTTGTAAGAAGAGAACTGTGTAGGGTGATGCGGCAGTGGGGTTTGGGATGGCTGATACTGGTTGGGAGAAGGCATCCTAGTGTATTTGAGTAGTGGGGGAAGTGTGAGCATGGCAGGACCTGGGGTGTCTGCTACCAGGCGGAAGAGGGTGTGCAAGGCATATGTGGCAGGATGCACAAATGTGGCAGGGCTTGCAATGACTGCTGTTATATGAGAATGGGTGCACAAGTGTACACAGATTGCAGGGGGTATGAGTGTAGCAGGGCCTGTGGTGGCTGTTAACCAAGTGGAAGAGTATATGCAAGAATGTGTGAGTAGCGGGAGAGGCCTAGCACAAGAACAGCAGGGTTGTTGCTGAGTGACAGAAGGTGTGCAAGTAGCAGGGGGGCACAGGTGTGTCGTGGGGCTTGGGGTGGCTATTGATAGGTGGCTGAATGCACAAATTGCTAGGGTTAGAGTGCAGTGAGACAGAGAGGGTGCAAGGGTGCAGGAGACTTGCCCAAGCAATTTGCAACCTTCCTTGCCAGTTCTCTGCTTGTTCCCTTTTTGAAACCAGTAGGGGGGATTACAATTGTACTCATGTGACCATGGGATGCTGCAACTGTCATAATTGATAGCTGGATGCCAACTGGATGCAGTTATGTGACTGTAGGGGTGCTGGGTTGACTGGCACTTAAATATTGGTCATAACCACTACTCCTTCAATGCCATCATAACCTTGAACAGTCACTGAGTGAGTAGTTATTAACCGAGAACTACCTATAATATTTGACAGAATTTTACTAGCATTTTATACAATTAAAACTGTCAGGTTGTAGTATGTGCCTCTAGGTGCCTGTGCTCTCCATCTTTTTACATACCTTCACAATATGGCACGACACAAGCAATAGTATAAACTTGTAAATACCTCTAAGCAGACAAGATAAGTGGCCTGATATAAGGGAACCAGCTGATATGTATTTGAACTTTCAGCATTATGTGTTTACTTTCCTTCAGAACAAACAGACTTTGATTGTTGTGCTACCTATAAAAAGATTTTTTTAAAGGTTTTGTAGCAACTAAAATTTGCTTGGCCTATGTATTTCTAAAGGACAACATTGTCCTTTAACTAACAGTTACATTGCCTAAGAATATCTGGTCTTGAAAATTAATAATTGTAGCTCTTAATGACCAAATTAGATATTAACAATCAAAATCTTTGTCATCTTATAAATATTTGTATTTTAAAAGCATAAGTAAGTATATTTGAAATTGCCTCAAAACAATATGGTGTTAAAAAGTCCTCAAAACATGTATGCAATTCATTAACTTTTATTATTATTATTATTTATTATTATTTATTATTCTGAAAGTGCATATAAAGCATATTTCTAAATATTCTTTTCCAAAATATCTAATTGCTTAAAATAAGACTTTAATAGACAGTGTGTGTGGGGGCGTATCTTATTTACTTAATAATATATCAGTTAAGATAAATATTTAAATTGTAAATAAAAGGAATACTTTACAGAATTACTCTAATGTATGTTCAAGTACAAAACAATAAATGAAACAAGACTTAATTCTAATCAACAAAAAATTAATATTTTATGACCCATTGGAAATTAACTTGCATAAAGAAGTATTTGGAAGATATTTATTGGTTTTATTAACATAATTTTTATATTGTCTGTTCTCAGAACTCTACCATAAAGCATTTTAATGAAGTTTCATGATTTTGAGCCTATTAGACTTTTGCTTTTTTGCTTTTGTTTTGCTTTTTTAAAACTTTGAATAATAATTTTTAGTGAATCAGTAAATATATAAAAATAATTCTATACCTCGATTTAATTCTGTATCTGTAGGTGTGATTCAGCATTACAAGCTATAAAAGCCCTTTTAAAACATGAATATTTAAATGTATGTGGGTCGTTAATATCTATAATTGCTTCATTAAATTTGGAAGAAATTTTGGATCTATTCTGGAAATATTATATTTGTAACTTCTCAGATACAATGATCTCTAATTTCTGTGTCAATACATAAAAACTACCGTGTTTCCCTAAAAACTACGGTGTTTCCTGGTCTTATATTTTTTTTTGAACCCTGAAATAAGCATTTGGCCTTATTGTCATGCGCTCAAAAGCCCGATTGGGATTATTATCAGGGGAAGGCTTATTTTGGGTGAAACAGTATTTTAAAAGTCAGATGGGTACACATCAAAAGTTTTTAGTGTTATAGAAATAAAATTATTAAGTCACAGGGCTAAATTTTGACATTAATTATAGTGGATATGCTGAACAGAATTATTTTCATTTAATGTAAATGATAAGTAGCTGTTTCCCATTACTCTTCAGAGGATAAGCAGGTGCAGAAAAGGGTAGGATAATATTATGTTAAATTAAAGCTGGCTTTTTCAGAGGGCATTGAAAATTGATTTTAAATAAGCTGTTCAATAGTTAAATACATAATCAATGCTCTATTTCGTATATTTGTCTGTCATTTAGGAATTAATTACAATAAACATGAATATCATCCATAAAATTATATATAGGATGGACCTATGTTATATTATCTTATACTTACATCTTCAAAAAAATTATTTACCACTTTTGTCTATAAAAACATAAATGCTCTATGGAAAACGATGACGCCAGTTTTTACAGAGCCACTGGTTATGAACATTAGAAAAACCCTTTCACTATAATTATGAAGAAGAACTTATCAGTAGTAGTAGTAATAGTAGTAGTAAGTATAAAATAATAAATCAGTTCTACATTGCAAATTAAGTTTATGTTGTTGTGACTACTATGATCACCTCAGTGCTTACGTTTCTGTAGGATGGTAATCCACAATACATTTTCTTGGATATCTTTCTCACTCTCTCTCCCTTCTCCCCCTTCTATGTGTGTGTGTTTTGTGTGTGTTTGTGTGTGTGTAAATTCAGCATTCAAGTCTTTCCCCTTTATCTGCTTCCTTTCTGTTTAAATTATATTCTTTACTGCTGTGTTTCAATAAGGCAATTAAAGCACTTCTACTTTTTTATATGGTGCATAAATCTTTGTATGCAGTTTTATTGTCATAACTTCCTTAGGATTCCTTCAAAGCCCTCTTGATCAAGCTTGTCATGGTTCAGCCAAATCCTTTTTTTAACCAATTATTTCTTCTGAAGTAGAAGGCAACTCACAGATACAAATACCACCTGAGCCCCATATTCTTGAACTTCTTGCCTAGATGTTATAAGGTTATACAGATGTAGCTGTTCTTGACATTATCAGTTTATCTCCACACAGATTAATAGAAGGGATCACTGTCAGTGAATTTGATAAGCACTGGAAATTGTTCTGTCACATCCCTAATCCATGTTCCTGACAGATCACACTCTTCACAAGTCACTGAGTTCAATCAGCATGTTTGTTTCAGCAGTAAATTGTCAAATATCCCAATCCTTTTCTTTACCTTCCTTCAGGATGCAGATAACGTCTCTTATTCTGAAGCACAAAGAAGAGTCACTTTAATAATATGCACAGAGCCTATCATATTTTCAAAAATAACTATAGGGTTCTTTGTCCTATAGCAGACTATGTTTCTCTACATATTATTGGGAATAAAATGAGTTAATTTTTCATTTCTACACTATGTTTTATCATTCATCTACTACATATAGAAAATCCTGGTCATGATAGAATTAGCGGGACTGACTGGATTGAAAATGCATGTTGGAAAAGGCGTTGCTTTCTTGCTTGCCTTCCTCCCTCATACACTTATAGTAAGAAAACAAACAAATAAAAGCTTGGACAGAACATTCATTTCCTTATCCCTTCACAACATTGTATCAGAAAAATCAAAGTATGCTAGCTGGCTTGTCTACCAGCTGGTCTTGAAGTCTTGAAAAGAAAAGAAAAAATAGAAAACTGTTCCCCACCAGGTGAACAATCACAATTGCAATATTTTCCCTCTTAATTAAATAACTTCTCTAGCACCAGTTGCCTGAAAAACGAACCTCTGATCACTCACAAAGTTTTTCTTCAGACTAACATTTTCTCCAGAATTTTAAAATAGAGTTTTTTAAAAATTAAAAATTTGTATTGCTAAATTTTAGCTTTGTATATTATTCCCTCATGCTTTTGTTCTTAGCACATCAGTTTCAAGTGCAGTGAATAGTATTTCAGAACTGTTGATGATTCTTGTTAGCAGGATATGTTTCACTCTGTAATCTATAATGAGAGTTGGAAAAATGTATCTCTTTGATGTAAGAGTTGATGTGTCTTTATTAGAGAAATTGTTGTTTTTAATGTGTTTGCCCTTACAATTTAATCATTGCTAACACACTGATATCACACTCCATAAACCCCTAAATTGGTTTGACCTTCATATGGCAACATTCCTCCCACACGTCCCTGGACTCATTACTGAAAAGCAATACCTCAGTTAAAGTGCAGTTGTCAGGACAGAACAGCAAAAATACTGTTATTTCTTTTTACGCTATCATTAAATGCACATTTTAAAATAATTTAGATAGTTTTAAAATAAGCTTATCCTTTATTCAGGATGAGAATGAGGGCTAAATAGCATGATCATAAGATGATGCCTCTACGTGTTTAAATTATAAATTTAAAACTTTAATATATTTCTTTACATGTAAATTATGTAATTTACATGTAAATGATTGTTTCCCCAATCAATAAAGCTTTGGCTGAGGCACCATTTAAATTTTTATTACATATTATCATGTGTTTTCTTCAAACCAAATAGGTTTTTAATTTTGAATTTAAAACTAGATAGGAAAAATACTGATGGAACAGAATGTTTGGTCCTTAAAGATAATTTACAGATTTGGTTGTGTAGCAGAAATTATCCTCATCCAACCAGTCCAAGTGGTTGCAATAATAAAGCATAACTTCTAATTAATAAATTGAACTGTACAAAACATACAACAAAACATAAGAAATTAATTCACTGATCTTTCTGAACTGGGCAGAGGCGATCCGGTGCCGAGATGTTGCTATAATTTCCCTCCAGAAACATAAATTAACGTATATATAATGTTAATTAAGAGGGGTTAATAAAAGCACGTAAAGAGCTAGAAGAACACCTGAGTTATATGTTTGTATAACTTTTAGAGTAATGGGAGGCTAGCCTAAAGTTGTTGTGAGTTTTAATGGGATATAGATGAGAAGAAAACATGTTTTAACTCCAGTGACATTTTTTGAAACTTTTACTATAGCAAGCATCCAGCTGAGAGGCCACAATAACTTAAATTAATTCTCTGTGTTTTTCTTCCTGGAAAAAATGTCAATAAGAGATGGGTGGATGAGTCAGAAATAAACTTCCATGCCGTTGGTTCAATCATCCTAATTCTGTATTTTTTCAAAATAAAGTTTTATAATGCAGTTGGATTTTTTTTAAAAATTGCTGTTTTATTTTTTTATTACAGCACAGTTCAGCTTTTCTGTTTGAAAGTTCTAATATGATTCCTGTATTTATTAGCAAATATTATCCTCAACAAAAACTTCTTTTTAAAGTAGTGTCTATGTATATAGGAAAAGAAATGAAGGATTTCTGTACTTCCATATTTTATATTAACTTCTTTCATAATCATAGTTTCAAGTTCATACAGGTGTTGAGCTGATAGTAATTAGGAACTATTTCATTCCAGCATACTGAATCTAAGAACTTATAATAATTTATAAATCTTATAAAAATATACTGCTGTACAAGATTGAATTTGTTTTGTTTGTCTCTATTATCAAATAGTTTTTATCATTAATATTAATGTTAAAACAATTATTTTTCAAAGGATTTATTTTTGCCTTAAACTTCTGTGAAATTTGCATAATATTTTTTCGGCATCCAAGACAGTTTTGATGTAATGTTTTGACAAATGTTGATCATACAAGTCTGAATTTTTAATAATATATAAAATGCACATTGGTTGACATATTGAGAAAATGGCTAATCTCAATGTCAGTTCTGAAAACTATTGTAGATGAATGAAAAAGAATAAAATAACTTTTTTCATAGTTTGAGCTTTCAAAATAAAGATTTGAATGACTTGCTGCAGTTAAAATATCTTTGAGTATAATCCGTTTTTACTCCTTTTTTTTCTTGTAAGGAATGTGTTCTTGTGCATCTCTACTTTCCATGTGCTGTTATTCTCTATAATTAGCAAGCATACACACCTATCTTTAGGCTGTCATCTAATCTGTAAAGCTATGCAAATAAATAGAGTATAACTGTGATTTGATACAATTTATTTTTTGATGGAATTACTATTGAGAATTGTTAAAGAAGGGTTATGCAGTTGGATGTAGTGAAATGTGTGTGTGTTAATTCCTGTTAGTTCAATTAAAAATCCTGGTTTTAAAAATATCTATATTAATAACGTTTCACATTATTGCATTCTGATCTTTATGTAGGAAGGCAATGCACTACATACAAATATTAATGAACATGTTTTCCCCCCTCTTTTTCAGTTATTTTTATTTCAATTGCTGCGAGGACTTTCGTACATCCACCAACGTTACATTTTGCACAGGGATCTGAAACCCCAAAATCTTCTGATCAGTGACACTGGGGAGTTGAAACTGGCAGATTTTGGTAGGCAAGCCATTAATTACAAGATTATTTGATAATGATGTAAGCAATGTTGAAAGATGGCTTGAGCACTTCTCTTCTTAGTTACAGTACAAGTTGACTTTGGCCATCATACCAGTAGAGAAAATGAAACAGGTAATGCAGCAAGTTCATATGTCTTTGATTTAGTCTGCCTGTATTTTTTCAACTCAAGGCAGTATACAGCATTTCCACTTCCTGTTTCCACAAAAGACCAAAATATCTTTCATCTTTCATATTTGATTGTGTGCCATCTAGTTGGTATTGTTAGTAGCCCATAGACTTCCTTCAGGTTGTTCTGTCTCAAGCTTCGCCTTTCGGGTCTTGTAACAATGCACCCATTGCCACTGATATTGAGTCCATCTGTCTTGTTGCTAGTCATCCCCTTCTTTCATTTGAGAATTAAAGAGATCATTTCAAAACCTAAAATGCATAGTTGCAAAGTTTTAGTTATCACAGGATTTTAAATGAAAGACATATTTTACAGGAAAAAAACATTAATATTTTTTCAAAAAGGGTAAAAGTATATAAATACAGTTTTCAAAACATAAATATTCAACTACATAGAAGACTCACTCATAACAATATCAGTACAATTATATACAAAAGAAATGCAAATATATATATCCAGTATGTGCATACGCGAATATGTTTAATTTTATTGATTTTGCTACCTAAGCAAAATTGTTGCTAAGTGATATAAGAGAGACTGTAAAGATCATTTGTTGCTGCCATTTTATTCAGATAAAATTTTCTTATAAAGTATTCTGTGCCTGATCCATTTTTGCCAATTTTTTTGCCCCCTTGCGGGACAGATTGTTTGAGCAAACCATCTCTTCCTTAGCTGTTTTTCTCTTCAAACAGCTAAAAAAGTGTTTCTCTAAAACATTCTAATTAAAGGTTAACAAGCTCAGCCATGTGACCTTAATAAATAGATAAGAACCTCTATCTCACTTTCAGTTGCTGCCTAAAACTGACCCCACCATAGTCATTTTCACACCAGAGGTGTTCGTTGCCGTAAATGCCACATTGGTTGGAAAATGGACTTTAATTTCTGTTTAATTACAGTCCTATTTGCAAACAATCATTCTTTGGGGCAGTTGCTAAATGAGGATAACTGTGTAGCATTTTCTTTGCAAACTATTTTTTCCAAGTCAGATTCGTTCCATTTCAGAAGATTTCTAAGTATAACTATAAGCATAATATCTTATTGTTCCAGAGTTTCATACTAATTATAATAGGATGCTATTTAATGCAGAACTAGACAAATTTGGTCCTGTATGGGTTATTTCAGGATGTTCTAATTTATTTGTGGCATATTATGGTCTCATTAATAATAGAACATTAGGGCAATTTTCCTGATTTCTAGCCAATTAAATTACATCCTCGTAATTTAAATCCATTGTTTCTTGTTATAGCTTCTAGACAATTCTGCGTCTTCTGTATTACAGCCTTTCAAATAACTAGAAGAGAACTATCATGTCTCTCTGCAGTGTTCTCTTCTCCAAGCTAAAATCCCAATACCTCTAGCTCCTGCTTTCTGACACTCCTCATTTTGTCACTGTCTTTCTCATCAGCATCAAACAGACCAATCTGTAGTTACCAAGGCCTTCTTTCCGCCCCTCTTTTTGAAGATATTTTCTGTTCTTTTCTGTCAGTAGCTGACCTCTGTGATTTTTCAAAGATCATAGAATGATTATTGAGAACCAGAATGGTTATTTTTTTACTATTATGGTTGAAAAATAACCTTACAAAGGTGGATGGTGATAATTTAAAATTGATTTTGTTTAATGAATTACCCTTTGTATGGTGTATTTATCCTTATTTTATTCATTTATTTGTATCCCACCTTTATTATGTTTACAAGTAACTCAAGACGGTAAGCATAGCCAACACATCTTCCCATATTTTCTCCACAATAATAAACTTGTGAGGTGGTTGGGCTGAAAAAGAGTGGCTAGCCCTAAGTCATCCAAGACCAAATATTAACACTATTCACTGGTATTGATATATTTAACTGCATTCCTAATGTCTTAAATGTTAGTACACAGTCATTTAATTGACATTAGATGTCTTTAAATATGCTTTATGAGTAAATAACACATGTCCTTCACCTATTATTTTCTTGAAATTTTTTTTATTGAACATATGATAACTTGACAATTAGATGTTATACTGAGTTCTAACTATTACTCATCTTGTTGCTGTAAAAAACTGAGGTGTAGCAGCAGGATGCCTTCTCAGTGACCTTCTTATTAATTTTAAAGCCCTTCACTGAATTGTCATGAAGTTATTCATATAAATCCAGGCCAAAATTGTCAATATATCTCTTCACTATATTATTTTTCTAATTGCCTTTTGTTTTTGCTTTCACCGTCACTTGAAAATTTAAAAAGTTCCCACATTTACCAATATCAGGAACTCTCACTATAAAAAGAGAGTGTGTGGCTTCCTGTGGTGTAACCATGGAAATAGACAAGACATCCTTAAACAAAGTGATTGCACATGCTGTGCTAATTAATCCTGTCCTACAGTTTTCCCTCAGCTGGAAGAAGCAGTTGGATAAATTTTGGATGGGGATCCATGTATGGATTCACAAATAATATGAAATACGTTAGCATTATTGGAAAAGCCAATAATGATATAAAGAACCTTTATTTGTAACTTGAAAGTCTTAAAGTATATGCAGTCTTTTAGGTTTTTGGTAATGCTATAGTATAATGACAACAATACAATTGTTTCTAAGATGCTGAACTATTGTTTGATAACTCAGATTGCTGGTCATGAGAGTATAATTACTTAAATAATTTAGGCCTGTTATATTGTAGTTGTGTATTTTTCGAATATTTAATTACTTTGTTCTTCTTTCTGACCACCTTTAATTTACTTGTTTTTAAATATGCTGTTAAATGTAGCAAATATTTAAATATTGCATTTAAAGCAAAAAGGCAAAATATTGCAGTGTGCCTTGAAATTTGTGCCTCCAGCTCTAGTTATAGGTTTTTACTAAGACGTTTTGTTTTGTTTTTTATTTTGTGCTTTCAAGTCAGTGTTAACTCCTGACAACTGCCTGGACAAGTTTTTGAAGATTACTTGAGAAGATCTTAGATTGCCTGCTTCTGAGGCCTGAGAGTAGAGTAACTGGCCCAAAGGCACCTAGCTAGCTTTATGCCTAAGACAGGACTAAAACTCACAGTGTCCTGGTTTCTAGCCTACATCAAACTAGCTCTCTTTACTAAGACTAGAGAAAAACACTAATATTTAAAAATCCACTTTGCTTTAGATCTAATTTCATATAGATATATCTTTTTAAGGCATATATTCTTTTAATATTGAAATTATTTAAGTGCAGTGATTATAATTGCTACTATTATATTGTTCCATTTTTTTCTAAGTATGCTCATAAAAAGATGTGAAAATATTGAATAATTTTAAAATATGTTTTAAAAACTACAGTGGAATAGCTGAGCTCACGAGTAGATTGAAGATAAAAGACTGATAGGTCTTCAGTCCCACCTTCATTTTCTGCTTTGGTGTATAGTCTCAGATCCTACCAACAATAAATACCATATAAAGCAGGGGTGGTATTCACTTACCATCGCTACTGGTTTGCAAGTGAGAAAGCTCACATGTGCCACCTCTGTGCATATGCAGAACCTTCTGCATATGTGCAGAGCATCAAAAATTGGACATGATGACATCTGGGTGGATAGGTGGAGCCTTCCGCAGCCGCCACCACCAGTTCACCCGAACTGGATAGAACTGGCTGAATACCACCACTGATATACAGGCACATCATCTAATGTCCTTCCCCAACATCTGTATGGGACAGGATTAGGGATCTTGCAATTTACATTGCCAAGGTTCAAATGCAAGGAAAAAAGAAGCAATAATTTCAATACCGCATCCAAGTAGAATAGGTGCAAACAGTTAGATAATATAATTCTTGATCCTATCATTGGAAGATAATCTCACAAAAATAAATAGAATTAACTTCATTTGAAATCTTTATTTGAAATTTGAGATAATAAAATATAAGTAAATTGGTAAAAACAAATTGCAGAACTATTCAAACAACAATGCTGTTGTTGACAACTTAAAAGGAAGATTTGAAAAGAGGATTCAGTGACTTAGGCAGTCCTCAAAATGCTACTGTATTCTACAAATGACGTAGTCTCCTTTCTAGTTGGTGAAATATTACAAATTAGTATTTAATAATTACCTTATAAAATTTAATGACACTTGCTGTCTCCAAATCCTGCTGGGCTATCTCCTCATGGTAATGGGGAGTTCCTAGAAGGAATGAATGAAAAACTTTGGATTTGTGTGTCAAGAGTATATATCATCAGGGTCACTCAGCCTGTGAGGGTCTTCCCAGCTGCCCAGCTAAACCAAGCAAGAACCTATTTCTGGACTTATACTGAGAAAATTACATAGAAAGAAAACATGGGATGATTTACAATATAATACCAGATGATGAACCTCTAAGATCAGATGGCGCTCCACATGCCACTGAGGAAAAGCTGAGAATTTTTCAGTGTACTAATGATATGGCTCAGTTAAGGTTTTTTGAAAGTTTAATTGATGGTATTGCTGTATAGGAGGAAAAAATCTGAAGCTGAAACACAGGGAACATGGAGCATAAGAAGCATGAACATGGGGAAGCTCAACACAGTAAAAGAATAAATGAAATGAAATTTAGAAATTGACATCTTAGGCATCATAAAATTGGGAATGGGCCTGGGATTGGACATTTCAGATGGAAAAATCACACTATTACTTAGGATATAAAAAGCTAAGAAAGAATGTTGTTCTTTATATTGCTAGTCAGGGTATAGCAAAAACAACTTTTTAAAGATGTCTTTATTATTTTTATAACTCAATGTGGTGAACATACCTAATACTCCTTCGTCCGATTTTTCCTACAACCACAACCCTGTGAGTTCAGCCTGAGTGTGTGATTAGCCCAAAACCAATTTTTTATGTCTAAAGCAAGACTGGAGTTCACTTTGCTGGGTCTGTCAAACAGAAGAGAACAATTAGATGACAGCAAAAACTGTGGAAATTGTCAAGGAAATTAAAGAAGCCAAAACCAAGGACAAAAATGTCAGAAAGGAACTTAAAAAAGAATTTCTGAGAGATGTTGGAAGAGACAAGAAGGAACATTACAATAGCATATGTCAAGACGCAGAAGATAGAAAAAGCCTGGTGAAAAAAAAATCTTTCAAAAAAATTTCTAAACTGAAAATGAGATTCCAAGCTTCAAATGATATGTTATATGTTAAAGGACACCAATAGACAGGTTTGATTTCAAAGAAGTCTAACAAAAATTAAATGAGATATTGAAATAGTGTACACCAGTGGTAGTCGACCTGGTCCCTACCGCCCACTAGTGGGCGTTCCAGCTTTCATGGTGGGCGGTAGAGTTTTGTCCGATACTGAAGCACCTTCCTTTTTTTAAATTTAATTTACTTTTTAAAAAATTTTCATAGTATTATTTAAAAACATTTTCATTAGGTTTTCATAAAATTCCCCGTGACAATTTAAATTTCTGAAAATATATTATTTGTATCACCCGCACATAAGTTTAGTTCACTTTACATAAGTGAAACTAAATGGCGCTATACTGCGACCGCAAACAAAAGAGCCTCGTCCCAGAATAGCTTACGCATCTCCCTCCACACCACCCAGCTGTAACAGACAAGCAGAGCTGGTAGCCGGTGCCCCTCCCAAACCCAATCCATGATATGCGAGAGGCATGCGCAGACGACGATACACGGCACATTACTGTGGAACTGGTGGGCGGTTAGAAAATTTTACTACTAACAGAGATACAAAAGTGGGCGGTAGATATAAAAAGGTTGACTACCCCTGGTGTACACCTTACTGCTACCTTACAAGATATTTCCTATTTATAAGAATCTCTGGTATTAAAGTTAGAACAGCATTCCAGTCATTACTTAGTCAGAGGATTACAGGAACTGATATAATACACATAGAAACATGGCAAGCAATAGAAAAATAAGTAGAAGTTCTAATCAGACCAGCAAATCTGGAGAATAACACAATGGCCAACAAATTTGAAGAGACCAACCTATATTCTAATAATAATAAAAAAAGACTTAACAGTGTGTGCAAATTATCATATTATATACTACATTTCACATACTACCAAAATAAGGTTTAGGATTGTCCAATGGAAATTGAAGTCCTATATATAAAATCCTAGATGTTCATAGTGGCAATTATCTGGACTTTTCCATTTCATAAAAATCCAATGGCTGTACAAGCAGTATTAATTTCCTCTGATTCCCAGTCCTCCTCTTCTTCTAAAAAACATATTTTCTTCATCTGTAATGGAGAGGGAAGGGAAGACTCTGATTCTGAAATCTCAGAATATGATAGTGTATCTTTCTTCTGGGTGTATATTTTGTGTCTGATGCAGTAGCTTTTGCAGGCTACAGCCACAATGAAAATATGTGATATTTGTGCATTTCTTCAATTGATCTTCTAAAAATAGCAGTAACTTCAAGATTATACTCGTTTTTGTGAGCAATTTTTAGAAGAAATATAGTCTTTCTTAAATTGCTAATGGTAGTACTAGTATTCAGATATAGTTAGCAACTTTATTTTTATGTTTTTTGCCAAATTACCAAGACATGTTTTCATTTAATTATACTCATTTATAAAAAATATGACTATTCAAGCATACGTTAATAATATATTAAAGTTATTCAGTCTGGTTATTTTAGAAAACAAAAATTTAAGAAGGATACCATAGTTGCCATTCTACCCATAACACTCACCTCTCCACAGTTTTTTATCATTTATTCATGAGTTCCTATTTGCATCAACCTGCAGTGAGATTTAAGAAGAAGAAATTTCTCTTGGTGATAAATATTTTAATTTTTGATGTTCCGCATATCCTTATCTGTCACAGTTCTAGATACCTACTGTATGAACTTCGAAGAATAATATATTATATGAATTAAATGTTAAAACAGTAGAGAAAATTAATATTTTTTCATTCTTTAGCATGCTCCGGTATAGCATATGCCTGAAGCTTGAAATGATTCTAGTGTGAAATAGATAAAGATGTAATATTTTCTTGTTGTTTTGGTTATATTATTTATTTTAGCTGCTAATGCTTAAGGATATATCTGCATGTTTATATTTAGTATTTATCTTTAGTAGTTTTTAAATGATATAAATTATAATTTCTGTCTTTGTTTAATTATGGACACCAGATCATTTAAAAAGATGGTAATGATAACAAATCATATTGTTGCAATCTCTATTATGATGATGAGTTTTACAATGGTTGAATGATAGAAATGAATATTAGTTTTCTTTGATTAAGATAACATATAGTTATCAAAACTTGTCTTTCAAGCAATGTTATGAGCAAAATTATTAAAGGCACATCAGTTATTTTTTCTTATCTTTCTATTGTTGTATTTGCATTCTTCTTCAGGTCTGGCAAGAGCTAAATCTGTCCCTAGTCACACATACTCTAATGAAGTAGTAACCCTTTGGTATCGACCTCCAGATGTTCTCTTAGGCTCAACAGAATATTCCACTTGCCTCGATATGTGGTAAGAATGCAGCATATATTATGGACATATTGACTTGTTTAGTCAAATTGTATATTTGATAAGTTATGATTGTAGTTTTGGGCATACCTATCTACAAACCCAGTGGGACAAAGAATCCAGTGAACAGTAATCAATATAATGCTTTTTATTTGTGTAGTGCATATCTAAATTCCACTGAAAGAAGACTGAAAAAGAACAAATTGTCTGACTGTTTAATTTCATTCAGTTATTTTAGCCCATTTCTCAAACCTATCAAGTTTTTTGTGGATTTTATTTACTGCCATTTAAGCATTTGATAAAAACAGTCCTAGTTTTAATTTAAACAATTTTCCATATATAACCACCAGTCACACTGGAATGGCATTCTCTAAGTAGCGGAACTTCACTTGCCAGATTAGATGGAAAGAGGCCAGAAGAGTGTCACTTATTAACAGAAAAAGTTTCACCATTTTCATTATACTGCTTTAGAGTGTCTTGAAGGCTTTTGTTTATCAAATTTTAAAATTTAGGTTTCCTTGGAGAATTTTTATAACTACTTAATCTGTACATGGAACAAATTATATAACTACTGATGGTTTTATCTTCAGCTTTTAAAATGTAGAAGCATTATTTTGAAGATGGGGCAGTTAACATTTCTGCTAAGTTGCAAGCATCCAGGCTCCTGGTAGTAAGTACAGTGGAACACAATAGCTGTTGTTATACCTTTTTTCACCAACCAAATTTTAGGAAATTAAGAATGCTAGATTTGAAAGGATTTTTTTCTTTCTTCACTGTGTCAATTATCAAACAGAAATAAAAGACTGCATTCTGCTTCCATATGTACTTCCTTTGTGTTACCTAGGAAGGAGGAGGAGGAGGAGGAGAGGGTGAGAGTAAATTACAGTAATTGGCATGGAAGTAGAATGTTACTGTTCCATTTTCATTTTCTGAAATCAATTTTCATGTTGTTTAATTGGAAAAAACACATTTTTCTTTACCATCTGTGCTTGAAAATTACTATGCATGATGTTGCAGTCAGCCTTCTATAGCAAATTGTAAAAATTTTCATTTGTTTCTGGTATCCAACAATAAAAAGCAAGGGGGTTTGAATTCAACATTGCCTATGTGACTAAGCAGTTCCTTTATAGATAAACAGATTTCTGTTACTGTAGCATAACTGAAGAGAAAATTTGGGTGATAAGCTTAACTTGATCAGAAATTCTATGTTCATTTGTTCTCCATTTTTGTTTGGACTCCTGCAATTCCTGCATTATGCTAAAGTTATATCCAAAAATATGGTTCTGTTTTCAATAGACAACATTTCCCCTAAGATTTGTTGTTCTGGGAATGTGTGCTTGTTCTTTTTTTGTGATCATGAAAATGTAATTTAATATCATTGATTTTCTTTTAGGATAGTGAAAATGGTATGTACAAATTAATTGAATGTTTTCATTCATTCTGATTTAAAATGACTACCAGTTTTTGATCAGATACATTCAAAGATCATAATTTTGACAGAAATATACTCTTTGAAACATTTATAGAGGTATTTTAATGTTATGAGATTTCTAAAATGAAATTCATTATGAGGGGGATTATCAAACCAATCAGAGACTTATTTCCTTGTAATACATATTTCCAAGGTGAAATTAATTATAGCTGGAGGACACAAAAATAATATCTTTACTAATAATCATGAAATATTGAAGTCTTATAATGTAGGTCTTCTAATTCAAAAGTCAAAAAGATATAAAGGACCTTTCAGGAAAAATGCTTTTGTTCCAGGTGAAAAATGAGCCATTACTGATTACATATATCAAATATATGCATCCACCAAAATTATAATTCAAGCTGCAGTCTGTAGCAAACTAATCAAACAGATTACAGTAGATATATATAGTTGTTGGGTACATCTGATAGCAGCATTTAAATGTTTCACACAATCTTCAACTGAATTTCAGCTGAATCTATTCCAAAAATTATTTTCTAAAAAAAATAGCTCTGTGCAGATGTAAAATTTTTTCCACCTTATATGCTTTATCATGAAGAAAGAGCTTTTTTTTCTGTATTATATTATAGCAAAATAGCAGAGCGTTGTCTAGGCAGTTTCCGATAACCAGATATGGTTGAATGGGGGAAAATTATACCATATGATTCAGGGGTGAAATCTAAAAATTTTCCCTACTGGTTCTGTGGGCATGGCTTAATTGGTGGGCGTGGCTTGGTGGTCAGATGGCTTGGTGGGCATGGCCAATAACAATAAATAATAAAAATAATAAACAAAGTATAAAAAAACAATAAGAGGTACCAAAAACCAACTTTCACACTTTACACACACACAACACAACTGACTCACACACAATGTAAAAGCAGCTGCACTTCACACTTCACATAGCCACAAAAAGCTCAAAAACCAACTTTCACACTTTACACACACACAACTAACACACACACACATACAAACAATACAGCTTTCTGAGATTTTGTGTGTTTGTGTAGTTAGAGTGAAACACTACAGAAACACACCAAATCTCAGAAAGCTGCGCAAATATTTTATTTTATTATTTTATTTTATTTTATTTTATTTTATTATTTTATTTTTTTATTTTTATTTTTATTTTATTTTTATTTTATTTTATTTTATTTTATTTTGGACTTCAAATCTTAGAGTTCCTCAGCTAGCAAAGCCAGCCAGTTGATCACTGAGGAAATAGATTAGTTGAGCGATTGATGCTGTCTGGCTGAAACTGAAACTGAAACTGATTTCGGGCTGTGACCATGCGTTCCTCAGTAATCAGGTAAGTGCCTTAGAATCTCTACTCTTACTTGTAGAAAACATGTTTTCTACAAGTAAAAGTACAAGTAAGGTTCTGCTGTTTTTTACTTTTAAAGGCCTTTTTCGGCTGAAGCAAAACCAGCTTTTAAAAGTAAAAAAAAAAAACTCTGCAGATGGTGCGGCTCAGGGATTTTTGCTACCGGTCCTCCGAACCATCGCTACCGGATTGCGCGATCCCGTCCGATCCGGGAGCATTTCACCCCTGATATGATTCATTTCTATACTATTAGACTACCGTAGCAGACTTTTCAAAGGGCTGTCTTTAAAGTTTGCCTGAAACTGCATTTGTTTCAGACGACAGCTGCTTGGCTTCTGGATGGTAAAATCTGATTTAGCACCAAAACACTGGTGCTGCAGTCATTACATGGGCTGCCCAATTTACAAGTCCAGTTTTATATGTATTACATTTATATTCTGCTATTTTATTGCCATCTTAGAGATAGTCCTGAGATTATGGAATTGTATAACCTCACTTGAAATTTGCTTCCATATTGTTATTTTTCAAAAAGACATTACACAAATTTATTTAGACTATTTGTGGGAGTTGTGGTAGAGTTGGGCTGCCTTTTTGTTTTATTTTGTTCAACTGTTGATTTTGGTTATGGGTGGTTTATTTTAGATTGCATATTTTTTTTACTGTAGTTATCTCAAAAATGGTCCCAGTAAAATTTTTCTATTTTTTCTGTCAGGATATTGTCAAAAAATACCATTCTGACCTTTCAGAACAATTTAAAAGCCTTCCAATAGTTAAGGCTCTTTTGACAGAATAATTTTCCTTTCATCTTAGAATCGATTATTATTTTTCTCATCCCTTTTTCTTGTTTATTTCTAGACATATAGCAATAGCAATAGCATTTAAACATATAGCATTCCATAGTGCTTTACAGCACTTTCTGGGCAGTTGACAATGTCAGCATATTGTCCCCAACAACATGGTTTCTCATTTTACTGACCTTGGAAGGATGCGAGGCTGAATCAGAATCTAACTCCAGGCTGTGGGCAGTTTGTCTTCAATACTGCTTTATAACCACTGCACCTAGATATATTCCATATTGTAACATTTATTTAAACAGCATCACTGCTTCAACTATCCAAACTTATTTGGCATTTTCCTGTCCTGCAAACCTATGCTTGAAACATCTTCCTAGAATGACTGTCTGAAATTATTTAATTCAATTTAGGTTTCTCCTTAAAATTAACTTCTTTGGATCATTTCCTTAATTTTTTTATTTTATTGCAAGTTATCAAAACATACTTCTTTAAACTAGATGATCCGTGATTGGCTTATTGTTCTGAAGTATTTTCAGAAGTTCAGAAGTACATTCACCCATCCCCAAACCCATGCGCTCCTTCATATAAATACATGATATCTGTCATGTCCTCCCCATGTACCATCCCCAACCTGCACCCTTTACATTCCACTATATCCTTGGTCTATGTAGTACCTCTTGTGCACCTCTTTACATCCTCATGCACTCTCCTGAACTACATGGTGCCTTTTGTGCACTACTTATATCTTCCCAGATGAGGGCATATGATATTGGAGCATGGGTTGGAAAGGGTGCACAAGAAGTACCAAGGGCTTCAAGAAGAAGCTCAGGATGTGTGCGGGTCAGGGAGGGCATGGGTTGGGAAGAGATGTGCAGAAGTGTGTAAGGGGTGATCGTGGGTTAGGGAAGGTGCATGGGAATTCATCCTTAGTTCAGGTTCAGGTTGGGGAATGTGCCTGAGTGGCTGGAGCATAAGATCTAGTGACCAATCCTGCTGGCTTTGCCTTGCCTCCCTATCAGCCACCTTTACTTGTTTGAAGCTGGTATGGAACATCCAGCAATCAGTAAGCAATATCATATGCCCTCATATTCTTCCTCCTGGCTTTCTTATTGATTTATGGGAAACTCTCAGGAAGCGTTGAAATAATCTGATTGTGGCAGTGTATTGGTACTAAAGTGGCCACAACTTTCACAAATTTAATTTCCATGAGAGTATTGGGACCTAGCATTCTGTTCTTTAGCCCATTTGAGGTATCTTGTTTCCAAAAGTATTGCCTATGATCATTGTTTCAACTGGTTGAAGGTGAAAGACACAATAACTTTAATATTATATAGCTAACAATGCAATCTATTTCAGGTTACATATATCTGTGTTTACTATCTTCTATTATAGAAATTCTATATTTATTTTAAATTACTATAGAAATCCTATATACCTGTACAAACATCAGTAACAGTATAACGAAGGGGTAATGTTATTGAGAAATTAATACAGAAGAAAATAATATTTGTAATTGTGGTTACTTGTATCTTTGATTCCTCTGTAATAGAGGTAGAGATGTGTACTGTATAACAATATGATTTATGTGGAAATATGAATAGACAAATTAATAGAAATAAAGTATATTCATGGATATTATTTGCACATCTATACACCTATGCAACTTATCCAAGTTATCACTTAATTTTCATAATTCATCAGTCATAAAACCTTCATCTGGAAATTACAGTATTTGGTTGCTATAGTTGTTAAGAATTTTTTTTTAAGGCAAAGAAATACAAATCTAACCACAGGACAATGGTGGGAAGCAGGTGACAGTGGCTGTAAGCTATTTATACACTCCATTTGTCACTGTATGGCATTGGAAAGTAACCAAAAGCTAATGATTCATATTCAGTATTAATATTCTCCGGCTTTCTGTGTAAATAGCCACTAGCTATTTAAGAATATTAATGAAGCTATCTATGGCATTAGTAATAGTAAAAACAAGCAGTGGGAATCATTGTGGAATATATTATAGTGTACTAGTCCTAGTCTCAACATGTAACTACTGGTAAGTGATTTGTAATATGTTAAGGATATTATGTAATATAAAGCTGCTCCAGTTTATTATTTTAGTGTCTTTTTCCTTTAGGGTGGTTAGTATTCTTATTTAATGTGATTACAAATATAAATCCATGTGATATCAACAAAATAATCCTGAAGGTTAAATATAATTTTTCTATTTCTATTTATTTTATTTTTCCTAGCTTTTGTGCTGTGGTTAAGTGAAAGAGGAGAAAGACCCTAAATAAAGCAACACAAGATAATTAGGATTTCATCCTTGCTTTTCCCTTTTTATTTCATACTGATAAGCAAAGAAGAATATAAACTAGAAGCTGTCAGAGGTCCTGGAATTTGAAAAGGTTTGAACTACCTTTTCTTCTTTTTTACAGTCCTCTGCTATCTAAGCAAAAGCAGTGATCCCATTTGGTTCTTGATATATCTTTCATACACGCCACTTTAAACCTCACTGATGCATCCCTCCTACTTTAGATTTTTGTTTCATTCCTTTCATATTTCAGAAATAAAAGATCACTAGGATGTTAAAGAGAAACAACAGCACTTTGGCTATCTTTCATACTCAATACCCTTCATAGAGTATTTGTTATTTATTTGATTAACTTGAAACCTGAATAATGGATAGCTTTCTGCAGTGATATTGCTTCCCATTGTTTTCTATAGTGACATCACCCATCAGCCTTTGAAATGGCCTGTAATTAATGGTGATAGGAGCACACTCATTATTTAGGCAGTACTCATGTAATGACCACAGGTTTTTTTATTTTATTAGTTTGTCAAACATGTACAAGATAGCAGTATGAACATGGAAATGAATGAAGAAATTAATACAAATAAATGGGGACAGTAGGGCAGGCACAGTAGGCACGCTGGTGCACTTATGCACATCCACTTTACGGACCTCTTAGGTATGGGGTGAGGTCCCTGATAGACAGTTTAAGGTTGAAGTCGTGAAGGTTTGAGGATGTAACAATGAAGTTGGGTAGAGCATTCCAGGCGTTGACCACTTGGTTGCTGAAATCGTATTTTCTACAATCGAGTTTGAAGCTTTAGTCTGTATTGATTGTTTTCCTGTGTATTATTGAGGTTGAAGCTGAAGATGTGTTTGACAGATAAGACATTGTAGCAGACAATTTTGTGTACTATGTTTAAATCAGACGATAGGTGGTGCAGTTCCAGATTGTCCAAGTCTAAAATTTGAAGCCTGGTGGCATAAAGGATTCTATTTTGAGTAGAGGAGTGGAATACTCTTCTTGTGAAGTACTGCTGGATCCACTCAATCGTATTAATGTCCAATATATAGTATGGATTCCAGGCAGATGAGCTGTATTCGAGAATTGGTCTGGCAAAGGTTTTGCATGCCCTAGTTAGCAATATAGTGTTACTGGGAGAAGAAGCTTTGCAAAATCAGATTAACAATTCTTAATGCCTTTTTGGCAGTGCTGTTTCAGTGAGCTCTGGGGCTTAGATCGTTTGAGATGAGTACTCCTAGGTCCTTGACAGGGTGAGGGTCGTTTCCACCCAACATATATTTGGTGTTTTGATTTTTATTGCCAATGTGAAGGACAGAGCATTTATTAGTTGAGATTTGGAGTTGCCAATTGCACGACCATTCTGATACACAGTCAAGATCGCTTTGTAGGGCAGCAGCATTGTCAGTGGTGTTAAATAATTCTACGTCATCAGTGAAGAGAACACAGCTGCTTTTAATGTGATTGCATAGGTCGTTGATGTAAAGCAGAAAGAGTATGAATCCTAGAACGCTGCTGCTGGGAGACAATGCTGTTAACTGGTGCCAGATTTGAGAGGACCCTCCCTATTTTGACTACTTGTTGCCTATTTGACAGGAATGCAGCTATCCACTTGTGCAGAGATTTGGAAATGCTGTAAGAATTTTGTTTTAGCAGTGGTTTGTTGTGCACTGAATCAAAGGCTTTGCAGACATCTATGTAGATTGCATCTATTGCTTTATTGTGGTCAAGATCTATGGTCCAAATGTTTCTGCAGTGTAGAAGTTGCAGATTACAGGTCAAATTTTTCCTGAAACCAAACTGCTTGTTAGAAAGCAGGTTGTTTGTCTCTAAGTGGAGGGTGATGATTGGTTTATAATTGATTCCATGACTTTACAGGTAATGCAACACAAAGAGATTGGTCTGTAATTTTATACTAGACTAGGGTCTTCTTTTTTAAAGATAGGTATGACGTGGCTAATGGGAAGGATCTTGTTCTGAAAGATACCTCATAGATTGTGCATATAGGTTTAGTTATGGCAGTGGCAAGTTTTTTTTAAGAAGTAGGCACATAATCCATCAGGCCAATAGATAGAGATGACTTTAGGTTACGTAGTGCCATTTCAACATTATCTACTGTAAAGTCAATGTGTGGTAAATCGTTACAACTGGTTATGATACAACTAGGAAATGTGGGGCGGCAGTCATTGCTTTCGACGAAGACTGAACTGAAGAACATATTGAAGAGGTTGGTCTTAACAGCTTCATTATTACAGTCTTCCTTATTAGGCCCCTCTAGGGGTGGGATAGTTTTTGAGTCTTTCTTTAAGTTTGGCATTTACGAAATTGTAGAAGGCTTGAGTGGATTTCGGGTGTAATCAACAAGTTTGTCCAGAGGCCATGTGAAAGCATACTCCTTTCTTGCATGGCTTATGAAACTTGATGAAAGCATATCCCAATTCTCATGGGATTTTAGGAGGTTCCAGAGGCTATGTGACAATATGGTGTGCTCTTGCATGGCCTCCAAACTCTCTGGGACTTAAGTGAAAGGGCACTCTTAAACCTTTGAAAATTGGCATCTAGTGAGTAGAATCCTTCTTGTGGGATATGCTTTTATTTTAAAAATAGTAAGATAAGAGTTTAAAAATTGGACACTAGAATGAATTAAAAACTTCAGTTAAAAGAGACATATTTAAATTTGACTAACAGTTAGTTACAGAATGGTGCAAAATATTCTAATACAGGAAATGTTGAAGGATAGTTTTGAAAAACAAAATCAGAAATAAATATTAATGTCAGCAGCTATATGTGCCCTGTCAGTGTTTGTGGAAGTGATCATGGTGGTTCTTTGATTGAGCTGCCTGAGAGATGCAGAGAAGTAAACAATAGCCCAAACAAGGAACACCAAGATCATTCCCATCAACATAACAGAGAAAGCCACTAGTATATAAAATAAAAGCAATGCCCATTCCCTTCTGGGACCGATTATATTATTTAGTTTGGTAATGAAATGTCTGCAAGAAAACAACTAAAGCTGCTTTCTGAGCACCAAGGACCCTTCAGTTCAATCTGAACTGCCAATATCCTTTTTCTATCAATCCTACACACAGAATTCAACACAAAATTAATGAAGTCAGTTCACCTTACTGAAGTAATAAATGTTACTTGATTCATTAATATTTTGGATTTCAGAATACATTCAGAGTTCATTGCAAAGACAATGAACTGAGGATGTTTGGGTCCTTTGCTTGCATATTAATAGGCTGTACTCTTTGTTCCTTTTTCTTCTCCCTATTGAATACTAATTTAAACATTAAATTGTTGGTCATAAATGAAAGGCCTTTTGGGGTGATTGACAGTAGTTTTGCCCAATCAAACACAAATGTATTTTAGGGTCCAGCCAAAGAACCAGGCAGATTAATCCACATTAATTCCTAATGATTCCAACATTGAAGTTTCTAGTCTAGTCCTTTAACCACTAAATCAAATTGGGTAGGGGGAGCATTCCTATACCAAAAAGTGGTGGGTTACTGCAAAATTATTTTGGTTATAATAAAGTTGTTAATGTGCATTTACAGAAATAGTTTTCATAGAAATATTAGTTATGACTTAGTGACTTCCATATTAAGCTTAATTTTATACAAAAGCATTGCTGAAGTTGATTACTGATGACTTGTGAATTGAATATTCTACATAAATAGTCATAAGAAACTCAAAGAAGTCTTAGAATGGTATGGAAAGCATTCAGTATTTATACATTCAAGAAGCTATACATATATCGTCTTCTTTGTTCTTTAAGCACTCAATTACTTTATTTTATGGCAATTTCTCATTGCAGTTTGTAATGATTTGTGTTGTCATCTTAAAAAATGAGAATAGCATACACATTTACCTCTTAAATTTGTAGTTGCAATCTAAGAATTTTTTTAAAAAAGTATTTATATGCTAGCAACCATTTTTTCCCCCCATGACTGTACATGTATATATAACTTCCATGAAACTGCATGTAGACATTTGGTTAAAGTTACTTTTTTATTCCTATGTCCTTGACCGAAGATTGGTACACTTCTTCTATCTGGGATGGTCATCCTCTTTCACCGAGCGCGCAACTTCAGGACAGATGCACATGGAGTGATGAAGGAGGAAGGGGACATCTACCTAGCCAGCCAGATCAGCCTAATCAAACCCTGGCGATCAGTGGGATGACAGCTGTCTCAGACAGATTGCTCTCACATTTTTTATTCCAATACTAGGTTTCTGCACAAGATCATCAATGTCTATACCATGAAATGCAATACTGTTGGTTAGGAAAAAAAAGCAACAGTCTGCAATCAAAATTAAACAATCACTTTGCTTCCATGATTTAGAGAAATATCTACAAAAGCTGTTTATATTTTTATCTTGGTTAATATATGGTTGTCTTAGCAGATAGCTCACCCTATTTGAACAAGGGTTTGTCTTGAGTGAGGGTCTTTCATAAAGCTCCAGTAAAGTTGCTATATACAAATTAATAAATAAAATGTGAGCCATATCTAATATCAATAAAATACAATGGTTATGAAGTTTTTCTTTATTCTATCTCTTCTGATACTAGTGTACTCAGTCTCACATGTACCCCAAATATTTTTCGAATAATTCTTATGGAAACATGCAGAGGGGGTTTCTTATTTTTCTAGCAAATATAATTTTGTGAACAGAAAGACATCGTTTTCAATGCTACAGTATATTTGAAGCTATTTTGTAAAAAGGCAAGTCTGAGTTTTTCATAGGCAATAACAATAATTTTTCTCATACTTACTCATAGTCAAGAATCCAATAAAACTATCTGCAGGGTGTATACTAGGGTTCACGCAGATTTTTTTGCTCTGTAATTTATTTTATACTTTTTGTTTTTTAGGGGAGTTGGTTGCATTTTTGTGGAAATGATTCAAGGAGTTGCTGCTTTTCCAGGAATGAAAGATATTCAAGATCAGCTTGAAAGAATTTTTCTGGTAAGTTCATCTAACATTTTTAGCAAGTTTTAATTTTGTTACCTCCCTGCTCTTACATAAAAAATTGAAAACTGAGAATTGTTTTAGATTATTAGTCCCTTTGAACAAAACGGTGCAATATATATTTGTAAAACACATTATGGTACATTAACTAAAACGATCTGCTTCAATTATAAAATCATTAATTATTGAGATTTTTTTTCCTTTTCTTCCTTTTTCCTTGTGTAGACTGTGATTCTGTATAAGTTTCCTTATATTCAAAAAAGAGATTCTTATTTTGGACATTATCATTTTGGGATTGATGGTTCATGTCTGTATCATTATTATTTTTTTGCACTGTCCATGTGGAATATAAATGTTCTGTTTTATATATTCTATTTATTTTTTCAAGAAATTTTATTAGAATATTTTTTGTAGCATAAAATACAAATGAAAATAAAAATCAGAAAAAGGGGGAAAGGGAATATGAGAAAAAGAAGAAAAAAGCTTTCCTACTCTTTTCAATAGAATACAACCTCAGCTTTTTGTTTTGCGTCTGAATAACAACAAGACGTTTATATAGTTGCAAAATTAAACCAAGCCTTAACCTAAAATTTCATTTTTTCCCCCCTATTCTACATGGAGTATAATGTCCAAATGGGAACAAAACTAAAGAAAATCTGGCTTGCTTTTGTTTGTTTTTTACAACAGTTGGCTTTACCATTTCTGCCAGGTCTACTGTTTTTTCCACCTTATCCTTCCACTGTAAGAAATAAGATATCTTTCCATTTTCTGAATTTTCATATATACCGCTGTCAGCATGTCTCTTTCTCTGAGAGAAAGAGGGTGGGTGGGTGGGTGGGTGGGTGGGAGAGAGAGAGAGAGAGAGAGAGAGAGAGAGAGAGAGAGAGAGAGAGAGAGAGATCATATAAATCATTTAATATCTAATATCAGTTTTATATCCATTCTAAAAATCAAAACCTTTCTTAAAATTAATATCCTTACAATTACAATGACTACAACCCTACATTTATTACATCCTACAATTGCAATGCTAACAAATATTCAATATATCATTTTGAAAAAATATATTTTAGATTAAAATCATATCCAATTGAATATATTCATTTTCTAAATTCAATTTCAACAATCTGTTCCAAAATTTCTAAAAACAAATTCATCACATTTTAAAACCTATTCCAAACCTATAGGTTCAAGACAAATTGTATTCATAGAGTCAATCTTTAATTCAAATTTGGAATGGAGATCTTGAACTTGTTCTCTTATGGTTTAAAGTCACACCTGCAGATCTGCTTTTAGTTCCATTAAAACAATTTTATTTGAATCAACATCATAATAAACACCCTTTTCAAAATGCCCAGTTTTTGAAATGTGTATTTCAAAAAGTCAGTTTTGTCATTTGCTTGTGAAATATCTCCAGTGGTTTGAGAAGTTTTTTTACATCGTTTCATTGCTTTATTCCCACTGCTTCAATTATTTTGTTTGAACGTTTCTCTAAAATGCTTCTCATGACATCCAGCTGAGTTGGCTTCCTCCTTTGTAATTTGATATTCACCTTGTTTATTTAATCAAACCTGGCTTTCCCAGTCTTTTATATTCTTTGACTCCCTCTTGTGGCCAAAGAACAAATCTTTTAGATGGCAGACCTACAAGTCTGAAATAACTTAAATCAGTCAGGTTCACTTTTAGTCTTTTATTCTCCAACAACAAGCACCTCAAGAGTTATAAGTTATAGATCCTATGAGCATTGCAGATTCATAGAAATAGGCAAAATTGTCCTTTAAAATTTTAAATTTTTATGTTTCTCAGAGAAAGATTATAAAAATAAAGTTATTCAGAGTTTCCTTATTTTAGCTCATCATTGGTGTTCCTCCTCCTCATCAGTGTGCATTCATGATTTTTCTAAAATGGCACAGCTCTTCAAAAAGTGAATAGCACAGTGTAAAGAAAGAACCTCTTTTGCACCAATAAAGGTAAACAATAAAAAAGATGATTAAGATAGAGAGGGCATGAACTATTGTTCAAAAAAAGAAGTAGTTTGAAAAAAAAATAACTGCTAGTCCTGCTTCCTAGTTGATGACTTATTAGCCAATTCTCACAAACTGGTATTGTGTAGATGATTTTGGAGACTGATTTCTAGGAAACTTACTGTCTCTGGTGAGTTCTTCATTTGGAAAAAATGAGCCCTGGAGATCTTCACCAAGGAGCAATTGGATGGCCTTACAGAAAGTCCATATTCTATTCTCTTTTTTAAAGTAGAATTCTGGTCATTAGCATTCTGTTTTAAATTTGAACCTAACTAGACGCCCATTAAATTAGTTCTTATTTCTGGCTTTCTTTAGTCTGAGAGAACAAAGTATTTTCACAATACAAAATCTGCAAAGCATAGCATTATATAAGATGATGTTACAGCTTTCACAGAAAGACATTTATTATGTAAGCCATTATAGGAAACTGTATAACTCAGGAGTCCCAGGCCATGGCCTATTCGCAACCAGGCTGCATGAGAGGTGGTCTGGCATGTGTGCGAGAATGGGCATCGGCGCTTGCAGTTCCACTCACGCTTGCAATGGTTGCATGCACCAGCCACTCACTCAAATGAAACTCTGCGTGCCGCTGAAATAAGATGCAGTTTGAGCAATGAATACAAATACTGTTAAGAATCTTCTTCCTTGGGCTTTCCTGACATAGAACTCATAGGACTTGGGATGTAGGCAGAGTAATCCTGGGTATTAATTGTAGCTTAATCAAATTTAAAATGCTTACAGAAGAATTAAACTACTGGAGGTAATAGTAAAACCATTTAAAAACAAGCAAAAAATTTTAGGTTGCTGGTGTTTCTTATTTTTATGCTTATACAATAATTTGTATGCTATCTACACCTAAGACTTGGGGGCAGCTAGTAACATAATATAAAATCACAATCCAACAAGTTATAAAATAATAGTATCATAAAATCCCATAGTATAAAATATATTTTACTTCTCAAGCAACTATAAATAATTAAAAATACCCTATGAATTACTATTCCAATATTGTTTGACAACTTTTGTCAAATATTAATAGGAAGAGAGCTATCCTAAACTTAAACACTTTACAGCAGTGTTTCTTATTTTTCTTTTTCTTTTAGGACCACTTCCTACTTTTAAAAATTGATGTAGGATTCCGAAATAATTTTTGTTTATATGAATCATATTGATCAATATTTAGCATATTAAAAATCCACTCATTTGCAGTCACTACCACTTTGTGAAATTATATTATTTTTCAATCATTTGACAAATAATTTTGATTTCATGGACTCCCAAGAGAGTTTTGAGACCATACTTGAAGAAACATTGCTCTAGACTAATGTGGCATAACCACAACACTTCAGCATTCTGCTGAGGTGTGCAGGATGGGCAGATCCTATTTAAGTAGGCACTGTTAAATACAATCAAGATGTAAGACACGAAATGCTTCATAGGTGATTACTAGGAGCTTGAATTGGGTAGAGAAGCAAACGGGAAACCAATGCCATTACCTGTTTTAATCAGTCAATAGGTAAAAATAGGTTTTTAGAGGTGTACCTTTGAATCATCTTCAAGGACAGTGCCATATAAATTAAATTCAGTAGTCAAGATGCAAGATGCAAGCATGAGTCTCTATCACTAGAACCTCCCATTCCTGAAAAGGCCACAAGCGGCACATTAGTGAAAGCCATGGAAAGACTCTTCTAAACTTCACCTGATGATATAACTTACAACCACAATTGAGCCCAACATTTCTGTTGCTAAGAGAGACAATTATTAATGGGTTTTGTCCCATGTTATGACCTTCATTGCCACAGTTATTAAGTGAATCATTGCAGTTAAGTGAGTAATAGAGTTGTATGAATCTGGCTTCCCTGTTGACTTTGCTTGTCAGAAGGTTGCAAAAGGTGATCCATGACCCTGGGATATATTACAACCAGTTGTCAATCACTGAAATTTTGATCACATGACCCATGGGATATCACTATGGTCATAAACGTGAAAAATGGTCATAAGACACTTTTTTCAGAGCTGTTGTAACTTTGAAGTGTCACTAAACGAATGGTTGTAAGTGAAGGACTTCCTGTACATCTGAATGTAAAGTCTAGGAAAGCTTCCAACTGGTAGATTATCTTCTTTAGATGATGTTCAGTTGCATCTAAACCTACATATAGAAATCACCTGAAGTTAGAGGTTTTTTAGGCTAAAAGCAATTCCATCTCACTGGAATTCAACCTGAGTATGTCCCAGTGTAGCCATATTAGAGATATACCGTTTCACATTTAAAACCAATATGTCCGTTGCATGTGTTGGTACCTCTTGCTAGAATCTGCATATTTTCCTGGACTCACCTGGTAGAAAAAAAATCAAAGGATCATACCTTTTTAAGTTAAATAAGTAATGTGTTTCCCCGAAAATAAGACCCTATCTTATTTTTATTTTATTTTTTGAACCCTGAAATAAATCCTTGGCCTTATTGCCATGTGTTCAAAAGATTGGGTTTATTATCAGGAGATGTCATATTTTGGGGGAAACGGGGTATTGTATTCACTAGTCTGAAATACCCTGCCAGATAGATAATTCTTTTCATTCAGAATCTTTAGTAGCTGACACCCCACCATCTTCTCCATAATCTTTCTTAATTAGAGATTGATTAATTGCACTTAATTATTTATGTAATGAGCTAGCCAACTCTACATCAGATCTGGGTGGAATATGGGTTTAATCCGGAATGGCTAGGTAACAAAATGACCTCCATCAAGGCAATTGCAATCCATCACCATTTTTTGAATCCAGCTATGCTTCTTTCCGTAACAGCTCAAAGCAGCCAATAGAGCAAAAATCCAGCCACATGTGGCATTTAATAGCATCAAGGACCCTTTCACTTCTTTGGAAATTCAAGTGAATTTCAGGTTGTAAGGGATCGCCTTATCAATAAGTAAGATATTTGACAAAGTAGACCACAGCCTACTTCTTGATAAGCTAGAAAAATGTGGGCTAGACCAGCGGTCATCAACCAGTGGTCCGTGGACTACTGGTGGTCTGTGAGAAAATTTTGGTGGTCCGCAGACAAATTATTTGCATTTTTTATATTGCACTAAATCAGTGGTCCTCAAACTACGCCCCTGAGCCAGATATGTGCAATGAACGTTTGAGTTGCTGCAGAGAATCTTTCCCTTCAAGGTCTTTTTGTGTGGGTCAGAGGGGGGTAGAAATTCCGACTTGGGGTCTGCTTCAGCCTCCTGGTGCGGGGTTTTGGGCAAAGGCTGGAGGGAAGCACTGCTGGTGGCAAAGAGACGGATGGCCTTGTTCCAGTGGAACTGCCTCATGGCTTGGAACTGGCTGACCATCTTAGCTCACTGAGCCTTCAGGTTCTCACTTCCTGGCCTTGCATTCCCACAGGTCTTCCCTCTACTTGTAAAGCCTATGCTCCAAGTCTTCAATGAGGTGCTTCTGCTGAGCCTCCTTCTTGGCCAGATCCAATTTGATCTGAGCCAGCTGTTTTGCCAACTCTTTCTCGTGGTGGCTGCTTAGCTCCAACAATTGCTTCCTGTTGGGGCCCTAAGGAACCCGGGCAGGTAGGCAATGAGTGGCTGGGAGGGGAGGGGCAAGTGGAGGCCAGTGAGGCACCCCTTGACATGAGTGACATCAAGTTGGCCACGCGCACCCAGTCACATGACCACCTAACCACTCCCACCCAGCCAGTCATTAGGCAGATCATATTAGTGGTCCGTGGGATTTAAAATTATGAATTTAGTGGTCCCTGAGGTCCAAAAGGTTGGTGACCCCTGGGCTAGACAACATCACCACTAGATGGATATGTAACTGGTTGGCAAACTACTCAATAAATCTTTCTTATTGGTAATACATTTACATGGAAGGAAGGAAGCAGTGGGGTACCACAAGGTTTCATCTTAGACCCAGTGCTCTTCAATCTCTTCATAAAAACTTAGATGAGGGGATAGAAGGAGAACTCATCAAATTTAAGATGAGATTAATCTGGCAGGAATAGCCACCACCTCAAAAAAAAAGCTTAGGATCCAAAAAGATCTTGAAAGATTTGAACAATGGGCCATATCCAACAACATGAAATTTAATGTGCAGAAAAATAAGGTTTTACACTAGGCAGATGTAAAAACCAAAGGTATAAATACAGATTAGGTGAAACCTGGTTCAAAAATAGTAAGTGTGAGAGGGACCTTGGGGTCCTAGTAGATGATCATTTAAACATGAGCTAGCAGTGTGCAGCCACCGCCAAAAAAAGCTAATACAATCCTTGATTGTATAAACAGAGGCATAGAATCAAAATCACGTGAAATATTAGTATTGCTTTATAAAACCTTAGTAAGACCACATCTGGAATACTGCATCAGTTTTGGTCACCACATTACAAAAAAGATGTTCAGATTTGGAAAAAGTGCAAAGAGCAACTAAGATGATTAAAGGCCTGAAAACAAAAACTTACGTAGAACGGTTGCAGGGATTGAGTTTGGCTTGTCTAGAGGAAAGAAGGACTAGAGGTGACATGATAGCAGTATTCCAGTATTTGAGGGGCTACCATAAAGAAGGGTCAACTTGTTTTCTAAAGCAACAGAAGGCAAGACAAGAAACAATGGCTGGAAACTAATCAAGGAGAGAAGCAACATGGAAGGTTAAGGAGGAGAAACGTCCTAACAATGAGAACAATTAATCAGTAGAACAGTTTGCTCTCAGAAAGTGTATCTGCTCCATCACTGAAGGTTTTTAAGAGAAGACTGGACAGCCATCTCTGAAATGGTATAGGTTGTTCTACTTGAGCAGGGGGTTGGACTAGAAGACCTCCATAGTCCCTACCAGTTCTATTTTGATTGATATTGATATCAGCTGATTAGATTTTGCCCAGGTGGTACCTGTCACCAAATAACCAAGAGTGACTTTAGAAAAAAGAACTATGAAACTTGAAGCTATTATTTCTTCTGACCTACCATTCCCCAACTACCAGACTACATTCTACAGATGTAATGAGGACAGAAATTATTGATGATTTACAACCTTTGCTGCTATGAGTTATCTTTGATCGTATTTGCTCCTTCTTTTTACCATTGTTTCTTAGACATCTCTTCTATAAGAAAGGCTTATGTTAGTGAAAGTACAAAAATCATACAAACTTTTCTCCTGTTTTAAAAAATCAATTTAGAGAAAGATGTTAGACTGATACTATTATGTGTCACTCAAAGTATTCTGTAACCTTGAGCCCATCTGCTAACTTTTCTTTAATGATGAAGATTGATTTTGTCTGCTTCTAGATGTTTGAAAAAAAATACATATATATTGGGTAAATAATTTAATAAGTATAAGAAGACATCAGTGGAATAGAGCAACTTGGAATTTCTTTGCAGGTTTTTTTTTTTTGCTTTCTTCTTCGGGTCCAATTCTTAAATTATCTTTTTTAGAAAGTAAAGTAGCTACTTGGAGAAATTGTCTGGCAATAGCTGCATATCTCGCCTCTCCCAGCCTGCCCTCTGGTCTGTTAATTGCCTCGTGGTTCACTCTGAAAGTGTTACTACTTTGTAATTGGATTTGTACCAATTAAAATATTTTTTTAAAAATTAAGAACTTATGGTTTCTTCAAAAATGTGGGTATTGAACTAATCTATAAAAATCTAAGGAAATTGTAGATTTGAACTGATTACACTTAGCAAAATCAGTTGTAACCTTTGTTGATTCCACATTGATAAGCTGTAGTCAATTCATCTCACATGCAGATGAATATATATTTACATGTATATTGTCCATGCTAAATATAGATCCTTTTAATTGTAAATTAGTAATTAGATTAGAAGATTAAGATTAAAAATAATTTCAAAACGTAAAATTAACTTCCAGTAATTAGTTTACATTTTGTACTTTCTGTGAGTGATGAAATAAGTTATTGTATTTGAAAGCTTGTAACTCCGTACTTTTTAAAATATAGCTATAAGACCAGGTTTTTCATCAGGAAGTTGAGTTTCTTAATATTAACTTACTAAAGAAGGCAACCCTGAAATTAAGGCACATGCATGAACAAACTGCCAATGAAAATTTTACTGCCTCATACTATTGTATTTAAAACAAACACAAGATTATCCTCCCATTTTATAAAATAAATTATTTAGGAAAAAATCTAGTGTTGTTTTCAGAGACCACAGTAATAAGTTGTTATAAGAGTAGAGAATTTTCTAAATTGTCTGCTTCCATCTGCTGGACATACTAAATATTGCATGGTAGATTTAACTCAACAAAAGCTCTAAGGCCTGATGGCAAACCTATGGCACGTGTGCAAGAAGTGGCATGCAGAACCGTCACCTGCTGCTCTTCCAGGTTCCGGTGTGATGACCAGCTGGTCTTCACGCGTGCAGGAGTGCCAGAAACCAAAATAACAGCTGCCTGGGGCACATGCCTGCTGGGAAGATGATCTTCTGATTTCTGGTGTGTGCATGTGCACATGTGCGATGCCCACCTGGTCTTCCAGTTTCTGGCACACATGCCCACACAAAGATCAGCTGGCCAGTGCACATGTGCGCGCTGAAACCTGCAAGGGAGCAAGAGCAAGGGGAGCAGAGCTGCCAGCTAGGATGAGCCGGGTGGGACTTCCCTTTCTTCCCAGCCGAACAGTCTTCTTGCATGGCTCCAGCCCACTGCATTGCCGCACGTCCACAGTCCGGAATGGCTGGCCAGCTCAGGCTCATGGGGCAGCATGGTAGTGTTTGCTGGCTGGGCGGCTGCCAGCCCTGCCTGCTACTAGTGCCACTGCGAGCAGGCGGCAGTGGTTCTTGCACTGCCACTTTCGGCTGGGGTGCTGGAGCAGGAAAAGGAGGAGGAGCCACCATCAGGGAGGCAAGCACAGCATGGAGATGCTGCCGAGGGGTAAGCGGCATGCCAGTCAGGAAGCAACCGGGGGCCCCTGGCTGCACTGACTTGTTCTTGGTGGCAGGCTGGGGGTGGTTTATCCTGGCCAGAGTTGGGGCAAGCTCTCCCATCTGCTTGGTCCAGGGATGAAATCTAAAAAATTTCCCTACCGGTTCTGTGGCTATGGCTTGGTAGGTGGGTGGGTGTATCCTGTGACTGAGTGGGCATGGCCAACTCTATGTCACTCACAGCCATGCCCACTCAGTCACAACCCCCCACCAAGCCACATCCACAGAACCCAGTAGGATTTTTTTTTTAATTTCTATTCTGCCTTTTCCCTTTTTGTGAGATGTCTGCAGCTGCAGCCTCTCTGCCCGCTTGACATTAGCTCGCCACCTGTTCACCCTTCGCCTTGGGTCGAGGTCCGGGGTCCAGGGATGTGCCATTCCCCGAGGCGCCAGAGCCACCGTCTGCCTCAACTGGGTCAGAGAATGCACCATTCCCCGACTCCGACCTTTCCCAGAGTGCCACCCACTCGCTGCCCGCTTGCCTTTGGCTTCAGTCAGGGGCCGGGCCCAGGGATGCCCCATTTCCTGAGGCCTCAGAGCCACCATCTGTTTGCTGCCTGCCTCAATCCAATCTGCACACACCCAAGCTGCCGCTGATAAATGAATGAAACAAACGGTGTGCACTTGTGCAGCCGGCGCATGGATGGCGGTAGCACAAGGCGGCGATGGCGGTGGCATATTCAAGAAGGAGAGAGACTAAGGTACCTTTTGGATGCTTGCCTTTCCTGGCAGCCAGCCGCTGGAGGAAGGTAAGTACATGCCCTGTGGCGAAGGAAGAGCGGGCGGCAGCTCTGGACCAAGGCTGGTGTCGAGGAATGGTGCATTGCCCAACCCAGTTGAGACAGGCAGCGAGCAGGTGGTGGCTCCGGGGCCTCAGGGAATGGGTGTCCCTGGCCCCTGGCCCCTGATCGAAGGCAAAGGGCGAGCGGGCGGCAAGCAGGCAGCGAGTGGGTGGCAGCTCTGGAGCCTTGGGGAATGGGCCCTGACCCCTGACCAAAAGTGAGCAGGCGGCGAGCGGGTGGCGAGCTGCCTTCCCAGTGTCCCGGTATCCAGCTTGCGAAAGCAGGCAACCGGAAGCCCACGTGGAAGGCAGGCAAGCATGGCAGGGCTTCAGGGAAGGGAGTAAGTTGCTAGCTCCTTCCCAAAAACCCTGCTATGCTTACCTGCCTTCCACATGGGCTTCCGGTTGCAAGTTGGCCATGGGGACGCCGTTAAAGCAGCTTAGAAAGCAGGACCGAGGATTGGTTCGGGGGCGTGGCCAGCCAGCAATTGCTACCATTCAGTGAACCAGCCCCAATCTCCACTACCTACTTGCCTGATCCGGTTCGATCCGGTAGCATTTCACCCCTGGCTGGGCCCCAACCTGAGGCTCAGGAACACCGACGTCCTTTACCTCCGTGGCTGGGAAGGGGCTCTAGCTTTCCAGTGGAGGGAGGCAGCATCCCTGCCCAACTTTCTCTCCCTGTCCAGGGCTGAGGAATCAGGTCATCGGTGGGGATGTCCTGCCACTCTCACGGAGGGCAGGGGGCAGGCACAGAGGCGTGAGGACTCCTGAAACGCCAGGTGGAGCTGGCACATGCGTACCATACAGCTGGTCTGCATGCGCGCATATGCACCAGAAACCAGAAGAGTAGGTAGATGGTATGAATGCGCACAGCGATAACTGGAAGATCGTCTGCTTTTCAGGTTTCCAGCGTGTGTGCGGCGCGTGGTCCCATTTTGGCACTTGGTGCCAAAAAGATTAGCCATCTCTGCTGTAAGGCAATCTGCACAGGGTACTCAGTTTAAATGAATTAAGAAATTCAACATGTTATTTAATACATTGCACTTTGCATGTATACCTTTTTGAATTAGTAGCATCAAGTTCCTTTTAATTAGGCAATAGCAATTAGGAATAATAGCTTTTTCAATGTATAAATAATTTGTGACAAAAGTAGTTATAAAGTTTGATATTTACAAATTTTATAAATTTTATATAAATTTAAAAATGAATTCTGTCTCAGTTAAATTTATTAGTCCAACTTTAAAATGCTTCATAATAAATGATCATCTATATTAAAAATGAATATATTTTTCTTTGTTTTCTTACAGGTTCTGGGAACTCCAAATGAAGAATCATGGCCTGGAGTTGACACTCTACCACATTTCAAGCCAGGTTGGTTTTGCATGCTATTAAAATTATATATTTCATTGTGAAAAGATCTTGGATATATGAACAAAAGCACCATTTCAAGGTTTAGTACGTTAGTAGAAAAAAGTCATTGAAAAATGCAGATTATGATTTCTAATAAACTTAAAGTTAAATTATATAAACATTTAATTTAGTACTTGATCTGAGAATCTTTTCTTTATTAGAAATCATTCTTCGCTTGAAATTTCTTTATACTTTTATTATGTATGTACTTGGTAGGAAACATTAGGAAGGTGCTTGAATGAACAGTCTGTGTGCCTTCCCATAGATATTCTATACATTAACTTTAGCTAGGGAGAACATGGCTTTTGTGCCAGTGGTGAAATCCATTTTTTTTACTACCAGTTCTGTGGGAGTGGCTTAGTGGGCAGTGGCAGGGGAAGGATGCTCTCAAATCTCCGTTCCCTGGGGGAAGCATACTGCAAAATCCCCATTCCCACCCCACTCCTGGGGGAAGGATATTGCAAAATTTCCATTTCCACCCCACATTGGGGCCAGCCAGAGGTGGTATTTGCCGATTCTCAGAACTACTCAAAATTTCCAGTACCAGTTCTCCAGAACCTGTCAGAACCTGCTGGATTTAACCCCTGTTTTGTGCCATCTATTTACTTCTTTTCCTCTGAATTTCTCTCTTTCTCCTCCCCCCATCCCTCCCCCCACTCCCCATCTCCAATTTTTATACTCTGCTAGTCTAGAAACATCTTAATTCCTATATTATCTCTTCAAGACATTTAGTCCTGGGAGACTTTGAACAGCGTTTGGAAATATCACATTGCTTTCGTATTCCATTTTCGCATCTCTTTTATCAAGAAACCAAAATTCAATTTTATACTTTAGAAGGAATTGTAATGGAAGTTGAAGCATCTCAGCTCAATGTTTTAGAAGTGTAAAAGAAGAATGTACTTAATCAATAAATCAACATGCTGTTGTTCCTAAAGAAAATAATTACATACTGTATTTTCTGAAATAAGTGAATTGGATATGGATCCATTAATTTCTGAAATGATATCCAAATTTTTCAAAATCAACTGTTGCTACATTGGTTTTTTATCTATTCTACTGAATACCAGTATTGCTTCAACATAATTAGGGTGTACAAAGTGGGAATGTTATATGAAAAGCATAGAGCATAATAAGCCAGGGAAAATTGGTAATAGTAATAACACTTAGACTGATATACTGCTCCATATGCATTCTCTGAGTGCTTTACAATGTCTGTATATTGCTGTCAACAGTCTGGCTCCTCATTTTACTGACCTCAGAAGAATGGAAGGCTGAGTCAATCTTGAGTCCCTTCAGGATCAAACTCAAGTCAGTGGGCAGAATTGCCTTGCAATACTGCATTCTAACCACTGTGCCACCAGGGTTCAAAATTATTGTTTGTTCTGTTATCCATATTAATAGTATTTGTTGATATAATACTTTTCTTCTTTTCAACATTATTATCTTAACTCTTAGGGACAAAGTACACTAAATATTAACTAGTTTTAAAAACTCCTCTAGATAAGCAAAAAATTATTCCAGACAAAACTTGCAATGTTTAGTTATTTCCAAAAAATTAACTATTTTACAATAGTTTCCCAAAATATCACTGAATTTAATGTTTCTTCCCATGCTTTATGTCTCATGCTTTATGTTCCTGTTGAAATGTTAATAATTCCTTTTTCTAAGGATTGCCTTTTCGTTAAAGAACATTAATGAAATACTGATGGTTATTATTTTTATAATCTCAGAAAACTTATAGAACATGGTTTGGTACAGAGTTTAAAATCTGACTTGATTTTGTAAGTGTAATGATTGTGACCTACAGTTTTGCTCTTCTTGTTTCCAAAACTATTTTTCAAAATACTTATTTAGCTAGTTCTTCTATCTCAACCAAACCTCCTATACAGCTTTGCTGCAGGGAAAAAAATGAAGGAAGAAATGTTAAATATTGCTTGGATCTCCTGAAAGAAAACTGGGATATAGTCCTAATCAAATAAATAAGATACAACATTATACATTGTATAATTTTCTGATATATTTTTTTAAAAAAAACATTCATACTCCCCAACTGCCATGTAATATAAAGACTTTTAAAGTGATATAAATCTGATTTTATAGGATTTTGCATCTATTCCCATAAAATATTAAATTGCTAAAAACATTAAAAGAACTGCTTTTTTTAGAAATAAAATTATAATTGGAAAAATATGAAATCCATTTGGAAAGAAATTTTGTAGCTTTCTAAGACTGCTGTTTAGTTTTATGAGGAAGGGTAAAAGTATTTCTAAATGAATGTATATATTCTTTTACTTTAATGTTTCATCTTGATTTAAGAAGAGAAAAGTGTTTTGACGCTAGGTGGCAGTCAAGAAACAATTCTGATCTATTATTTGTCAGTGGTGCTATACTACCTAACGTTTCTCTGTATGCATATAATTTTGTTTTGTTTGTTGAAGAGCTTAAAAGTAAAATGAAAATGAAATGTCAGCTTTTTGAAGTAATTGTATACTTCAAAATGTTAATACTTTGCCTGTTATCACTTGAACTTAGCTTTGAAACAGTGATATTTGCAAATGGAGTTTAATGAAAAGTAAAATTAAAAAGGTAAAAGACTCCCTATGGATTTACTCCACTAGTGGTAGCCAACTATAATGGTGCTCATATCCGTTTTAAGGCCTTTTAGCCAGCAACCTTTCCAGCAGACAAGCCCAGCGTCTTAACCACTGAGCCACAAAATAGTAAAGTTACCATTATTTTATCTAAGTAATACTATCTACCTGTGACAGTAAATATTATGATTAGTAAAAAATCCTATTTATGTTTTCTCAAAACTACCCAATTCCTTTGAATTTCTTTGACAGACCAAACCCTGCTATAGGTGATTCCAGTTCTCTACCTTCTCTTTCTACTCTTCTTCTTGTAGCTGCTGTTTTTAAATTGACCTGTTAATAAGGCTGTAAAGGCCAGCAGCTGATGTGCCATCCCCAGGGGGAAACATCAATGTTTGGTCCTAAAATCCTTTCAGTGAGACTACTAGAGCAACTACTATTACTTTTAGAGCCCAAGATGCCTTCTTCAGCAGTGTGCATATATGATATCCCATAGCAACCTGTTACGATAGATTGAAAAGTTGGGGAGAGAGATTGATGAAAAGAGACTTAACATTCTTCTGTAGCACTTAGCACAGTTTTCTTTCTTCAGTGTTTCTAAGTGTGGCCATATGTGTATCAATGGGATATTTTTTGATATGATTATGTACATGTCCCGTTGCAGGGACGTGCTGAGGAGTTTAACGGTTATCTATACGATAAAATCGTTCAGCTTCGAGACGGTCTGGACCAGAATTGTGGCGATTCGGACGGGACGGCTGAGGGCGGTCTTGGTGATATTGTCTGGGATGAATTTGACCCTGTGGCTCCCGAGGACATGGACAGGTTGCTGGGTAGATTGAATGCCACCACGTGTTTACTGGACCTGCCCTCCTGGCTGGTGCTGGCCACTCAGGAGGTGACACGAGGCTGGCTCCAGGCTATTACGAGCGCTTCCTTGTTGGAGGGAGTCTTCCGCCGCCTTGAAAGAGGCGGTGGTGAGGCCCTCCTCAAGAAGCCTTCCTGACCCGCTGTTTTAGGTAATTATCGTCGTCTCCAACCCGCCCGCGCGAAGGTTGTAGAGAGTATGGTGGCATATCAGTTTCCCCTGCACCTGGAGGAAACTGTCTATCTAGACCTGCTCCAGTCCGGCTTCCGCCCGTTACAGCACTGAGACGGCTTTGGTCGCGTTGGTGGATGATCTCTGGAGGGCCAGGGATAGGGGTTGTTCCTCTGCCCTGGTCCTATTAGACCTCTCAGCGGCTTTCGATACCATCGACCATGGTATCCTGCTGCGCCGGTTGGAGGATTGGGAGTGGAGGCACCGTTTATCGGTGGTTCTCCTCCTATCTCTCCGACCGTCGCAGACGGTGTTGGCGGGCAGAGGTCGACCCGCGGCGCCTCACTTGTGGGTGCCGCAGGGCCGATTCTCTCGCCTTCTGTTCAACATCTATATGAAGCCGCTGGGTGAGATCATCAGTGGCTTCGTGTGAGGTACCAGCTGTACGCTGATGACACCCAGCTGTACTTTTCCACACCGGCCACCCCAATGAAGCTATCAAGTGCTGTCCCGGTGCTTGGAAGCCGACGGGTCTGGATGGGGAGAAACAGGCTCAAGCTCAATCCTCCAAGACGGAGTGGCTGTGGATGCCGGCATCCCGGTACAGTCAGCTGAGTCCACGGCTGACTGTTGGGAGCGAGTCATTGGCCCCGATGGAGAGGGTGCGCAACTAGGGCGTTCTCCTGGATGTACGACTGTCTTTGAGGACCACCTGACGGCCGCCTCCAGGAGAGCTTTCCACCAGGTTCGCCTGGTGCGCCAGTTGCGCCTTTCTAGACCGGGATGCTTTGTGCACAGTCACTCACGCCCTTGTGACGCCTCGCCTGGATTACTGCAATGCTCTCACATGGGGCTCCCTTGAGGGGCATCCGGAGGCTTCAGTTAGTCCAGAATGCAGCTGCGCTGGTGATAGAGGGAGCCCTCGTGGCTCCTGTGACACCTATCCTGCGAGGCTGCACTGGCTACCTGTGGCCTTCCGGTGCGCTTCAAGGTGTTGGTGAACGCCTTCAAAGCGCCCATGGCATAGGGCCGGGCTATTTACGGGACCGCCTGCTGCTACCGGATACCTCTCACCGACCCGTGCGCCTCACAGAGAGGGACTCTCAGGGTGCCGTCGGCGCGACAGTGTCGTCTGGCGACGCCCAGGGGAAGGGCCTTCTCTGTGGGGGCTCCCGCCCTCTGGAACGAACTCCCCCCAGGACTCCGTCAACTTCCGGACCTCCGAACCTTTCGTCGCGAGCTTAAAACTCACTTATTTATCTGCGCTGGACTGGGTTAGTTTTAAATTTATGGGTTTTTTAATGGGTTTTTATTCTAAATTTTAATCTTGGCCAATTCAATAAGTTTTTTAACTGTATTTTAATTGTATTTATTGTATCATTGTGTATTTTAATTGGCTGTGAACCGCCCTGAGTCCTTCGGGAGAAGGGCGGTATAAAAATTTAAATAATAATAATAATAATAATAATAATAATAATGTCATCCAAACCATGAAAGGCCAAAAAAAGTTCCTTTCAGCTAAGGTATTACTAGTTTATATGCCCATTGTACTAAAAATAATTACTGGCAATCTAAGTGATTGTTTGCTAAATTCATTGTGATTTAATTAAGATACCTTAATTTGAACGTTATTACCACCTTGATTTTAAAAATATCTCAACCGTCGTTCAATGTGATTCAGTACAAATGATGCTTGGGCATTTTCCATTCTGATAAATTGCATAATACAGTTGTTCTGCATAGAAACTATACCAAGACCTGATTGGCTTCAAAGAAGTTTTCTTACAATCGATGCAACTTCTCTAATACAACCTCTAACAAAAATATCTCCCTGTGAGCCCTTGGTAGGAAAACAGCAGAAAGTGAAAAAATAGGAGAACTGATTCCAATTAGAAATTGCAGGGTTTTGGTTTTGTTTGTTTTTTACTCATTTTGGCTATAGCCATACTTAACATGTAATCAAAAATTAACAGTGAAAACATTTGATGCCTGGTGGGAGAAAAGGTTGCTTAATGTAGAATAGTGTAGTACAGGGAGTCCTTGAATTACAACCACAATTGAGCCCAATTTTTTTTAGCTAAGTTAGACAATTTTTAAGTGACTTTTGCCCCATTTTATGATCTTTCTTGCACAGTTGTTAAGTGAATCGCTACAGATGTTAAGTTGTAATGGGTTGTTAAGTGAATCTGACTTCCCATTGACTTTGCTTGTCAAAAGGTCACAAAAGGGGATCACATGACCTTGAAACACCACAACAATCATAAATATGAGTAAGTTGCCAAACATCTGAATTTCTATCATGTGAGCTAGGGGATACTGCAACGGTCATAAGAGTGAAAACAGTCATAAATCACTTTTTTCAGTGCCATTGTAACTTTGAACAGTCACTAAATGAACTGTTGTAAGTCAAGGACTAATAAGGTATTGGAAACAGGATCAATTTTCAGAGAGGTGTCCTTAGAGCAGTCACATTTCTAAACTTTCACTTTGTTTTCACTTTGTCATTATGGGGTTCTGAGTGTAAAAGTAATGAGAAAAAATGTGAATTTCAACAACTGTAGAATCGGGCTACAACATAACAAACTTGACAAAAGTAACGGGGGTCTGAATGCACTTTCTGAATGCACTGTAATTTTTATGTCATTCCTTAACTGGGAGACTTTACTTTAAATCTGTGTGAAGGCTCCTCTAGCCACAGTTGCTTTCAGCAACTATCGAACAGGAGCTGCAAGGGCAGGAAAACCCCCAAATTGTGCACAAGTTTTGTTTGCGGGACTGTAGAATTGGAAATGATACTTTACCAGATCAATGGGAGCCAAAAATCCAGGGCTGCTTGATTTTGCTATTTTGAGTTGGAGCCACTACCTCCAAGCACTGGATCAATATCTGAACAGCAATGCCTGGATGGCCAGATAGGAGTTTATACATCTCCACATCATGCTGTTGGATTATCTCTTCGCCCCTCCCTCAGCAGTTTCCTGTAGATTCAAAAGAGGATAGGGGATGCTAGGGGAAGGTTTAAAACTGTACGAAAGTTATCTAACACAGATGGATCCAAAGATGGATTTTTGAGAAGGGACTCTATATGATATTCAATCACAATGAGTCTGCACAGGTGTTGTCTAATCCAAGCTCATTCCAAAATACAACTGAAACATTAGCTGAAACCTGTGTTACAGTTTGGGGGGTGGGGGTGGAAATCAACTTTCTTGTGAAACCCAGTCTTGTCTGTCAGACTGATTAACAGGCCCAACTCCCTCCAGTGGAGGGGAGGGGCAGTTGTGGAGAACTCCAGGACCAAGAGGACACAGAAGGAATGATCTTTCCATAACAAGGGACCAATGTTAAGGTCTCCAATCCCATGTTCAAAATATCACTGTCTTGAGACAAAAACCCGATCTAATGGTTTACCGTCCACTGTGGGTCAGGCTCTTAATAAGTTGGACTGAACAAGTCTAAAATCCTCTGAAATTGTACAGGAAGAGAAAGTATGCTATGATTTCTCATTGTAGTAATAAAAAACTGGAATATAGAGCCTTCCATCTGATGTAGCATGAATCATACATGTATGGTGTTCTTAAGGTATTTTTGCTAAAGAGCACACATTACCAGATACATGCTACTGGATCCCTCTGTCTCTGTAAAGTTGTTTAATGTTTGCAAGATCTTTACAAATTGACAGATTAAATTACTGAATGATTGTTGTGACTCTCGCCCCCGAACCTGGCCCCATGTCCGAAAGTGCCTTGGAGCCGGACTTGCTGCCAGAAAGTGACTTGGAGCTGGGCCTGCTGCCAGAAAGTGATTTGGTCAGTGAGGGAGAAGGGCCGTCAGGACTTACCTCGGAAGCACCGGCCTCCCTGGATCAGCTCCAAAAGCCAGAAGCAGGCCAAGTGAAAGAGATAACGAGGCCTCCTTCTCCTGACTCTTTCCCCCCCAGGCCATGCCTGCAGACCCAGCTGACAGCAATCAGGCTTGGCTCAATCCCAGGTTTCGTAGGCAGGAGAGAAGGGAACGACAGAAACGGGAGGGGCAGGCCTAGGAAGTGCTAAGTCATGGAGCCACACCCCACAGGATATAAAAGGCAGCAAGAGCTGGTGTGTCTCTTTGTATCAGGCAAATCCATGGATTGACTAGAGCTGAAGGTTGTGACTCACCAGCGTCTTGGCAGCTATCGAGGGCTCTTGGCAGAAGCTGATTCTTTTGCTGCCAGAGCTGATAAGAGCCGGTAATTAAGCCATCGTTCGGGCGGAGGCGAGGAGGATACAACAATGATATTATTTAATAGTAGTAATTATTTAATAGTTTCTGATATAGTTTCTATGTAGTTACTTTGAATTAACGTTTTTTGAAAAGGAAGTTACTGTCATATAAATTTAATAAATAATTTTTTTCTGGGCTATTGCCCTTATAAATGGTTTTTTAGTGGTGATTACATTTGCCTAATCTGCAGAGTTGCTATTAAATTTTAGGAATTAGGTGATGATTTACTTTTACATGTAATGGGTTACTCTCCTGCTTTTTTTGTTATTTGGTTTCATAAACTGGCATATTTGTAAACATTACCTTTAATAGTAAGAGTAATAAAGGAAAATGTTTGATTATAAAATTAAAAGTCCTTATTTTTTTTTGTTACAGATCGCTTTACACAGTACAGTGCTAAAAATCTTAGACAAGCCTGGAATAAGTAAGTCTTTCAATTAAACCATTCTAACCATATTGTTGATTTCTTGTTAATTGCTAAGAGGAAGTTCTTCTCATTTTACAACATTGTGTTTTTAATGCTAAATACTGTCCCAAAGTCAAATATTTAGCCTATCAAGTTTCTTAACCAACTGATTAAAAAACAATAGCTTGACATTTATAACCGCCTAAAGATAACTTTTTCACATCTAAGTTATGCTTTAACTAAAAGTACAATGCATGCATTTACTGGGATTAGTTTACTTCCACTGAGTTGCTATTTTTTTCAAGGAACAAATAAATGGTACTTCCATAGCGTACTGTTTCCAGTCCCTAATCTCTTCAGATCAGTTTGAAATATACTACTGTTTCCTTGCCTCTGAGGATTCAGCAGATCAGCATCATAAGCACCTACAAAAAACATCATTCAGTTGGTCCTCTATCCAAGTTGTTATCAGTTCTGGAGCCATCTAAAACGGGTGTCAAACTCACATCGTCACAGCAGTGCCACGTGACGTAGCACAACTTTTTCCTCCTTTGCTAAACCGGTGTGGGCGCGGCCAGCGTGTGACGCGGGCCGTGAGTTTGACAGCACTGATTTAAAAGAATATATAATATTTTGTTCTGTGTTATTAATATTGATGAGTGTACATGGTCCATAAACTCTTCAGAGCTTCCTTATTACAGAAATAATTGGGTTGCACAGCACCTGTCCTGGAAATAAATTGGCTCAGTTGTCAAATTAAACGGTGTTATTGGGTAACTGAAATCTATGACTGTTTTCGAAGTCCTAGATTAAAATGGTGGTTATTAAAGTCAATATGACTCTTTTCTAAAAATCAGATATTATCACAACAAGCATCAAAATATTATTAGAAATTGTCTAACAATTTCTTCTGTGTTGTGCTGATCACAACATGAAAACTCCCATAAGCAGTGATACCGTAAGCAGTCATTTTTATATAAGTGTTTATGAAATGTGTAAGGCAATGCATAATTATATGTGTCTGTCCATTGCTAATTCTGCTTCTATTAAGTGATCAATATTATTTCTCTCAAATTTGGCCTGATTGAGCCAGCTGATACTCCTATAATATATTGTATGTGAGAGAAAATACTTCAGGAGAGAAAAAAGAAATTAAGAATATAAAACTCTATTGAATTAAATTGAAGGCTTCCCAAGTCTATCAGAAAGATTACCATTGGATGCTAATAAAGTCTATAGACACAGCATGTGCTATACCAGTGATGGTTAACTTTTTCAGCACCAAATGCAGAAATTGGAGCATGTGTGCGCACATGCATGTGCACGCATGCCAGAGCATCGGAACCCAGAAGAGACCAGCTGGCCAGTGCACATGTGCGCAGTGGCCACCTGCACTTTCAGGTTCCATCGTGGGTTTCATTGCGCACATGCGCACTGGCCAGCTGATCTGGAGCACATGTGCACTGGCCAGTTGCTCTCTTCCGGGTTCTGGTACTCCGTGGAAACCAGCTGGCCAACGCGCATGTATGCATCGGAATCCGGAAAAGCAGCTGGCGACAGCACACGTGCCCACAGAAAGGCCTCTGAGTGCCACCTCTGGCACGCGTGCCATAGGTTTGCCATCACGGTGCTATACCATCCTCTGATTCTTATATCATTAATAACTAATATACATATATTGTCTCTGGTGTGTGTGTGTGTGTGTGTGTGTGTGTGTGTGTGTGTGTGTGTGTGTGTGTGTACTGGTATTCTTAGCCTCACTGAATTTCTCTTATCCCTTTGTAAAATTTTCCAGTTTGGTGGACATTATCACAAAACTAATACTGTGAAACACTCCAGTTTATCTATGAAATGTCAGCTGCCTTCAAAATAAAGGAAGATGAATACAATGTTTCATTACACACTTTGGTGTTGGTTGATAAATATTTTTACAATACACACATCTGAAATTTCTAAATGTGTTAGATATTTTTTGCTACTTAGAATTGGTTGAATTATATACAAACCAAATAGTCTCATTTATCATATTAGATAACCTTAAAAGAAAGAATGTGCATAGTTACACTGAATGGCATCCTAAAAATTTTCTAAAAATGTGAAGGAAATTAATACCTTTCAGATGATAAATAATTATCAAAACTTCCACAATTACATTACATTTTTATTGAATAAATTGAATATGTAGAGATACCTAAGAAAATTATATTATTATTATTTTTAGTATGCTGATCTATACTGGGCTTTTGTTGGTTTTTTATAAAATAAATGTAGCTTTTTATGTTCCAAATTATTGCAATTACTAACTTGGAGATGCCTTGAATGTCTTGGCCCATTTTTTGTTTATATGTTTTTTTCTGTAATGAAAAAACTTTCTGCTAATTATACTGTTGTTATACTTTTCTTTGTAACACAAAGTTGACTTTAGAAACTATTTTGATGTTGAGCTAAACTGTTCGTTAGCAGTTCTTACTGATTTGGGAAAAGAAAATGTACATGTTAATTCTGAAGCTATCTGCCCCATGAATTTCAAGAATACTATGTAATGTATCTATGGTGTGTTTGCTCTGTAGATTTTACGTGTTAAAATTAGTCATTAATTATCAAAGATATAGACACTTTCTAATTATGGGTTTAACACTATTTGCCATAACTGTTGAGGGTTTTACTGATAAATAACAATGGCTTACTTTTTCACCAGCTCAAGGTTGGACTACTACTATACGGGCTCTCCTTTTGAAGCTATCTTTGATTTAAAATGAGGGAGTTACCACAGAATTGTGACACTGATTGCATGGTCATTGCATACTATAGGCTACAAATAAAAATTTAGTATATTTCTAAGTGCTTATTTTAACCTAAAAATCTTAAATGGCTTGGGTTCTAGATACTTTCATTCTCTAGCCAATGGAATATACCCATCCTATATATTTAATCAAATGGAAAATGCTTTGGGTTTCATTCTCTTTTAAAATTTTGAAGGTAGATTCAGAAATAGAATTTCTCAGTAGCTATCCTATTGCTTAAAATGCTGTTTCCTTGGAAATACAGATAGCTGCTTTTTTTTATATTTTATAAAGACAGTTAAATTTGATTTGTAAAGCCTTCAAAGATGGGTCGGACACAACTTTGCATCTAACAACAACAACAAAGTTTTGGTTTTATTTTGCTTAGGATTGCTTCATTATATTATTTTTTTATGAATATACAGTACTGGGAATTTTTCAGAGACAACAGATACAGATCATGTGAATAAATAAGATGGACACTAACAGTTTTTGTGATGTCACAGTTTTGGAAATATGATTTTGCAAGCAGAAATGTATAATGTACCATAAATAACCTTGTTCTTTGAGTATGGTTCTGTTATACTCATAATCAAGGCCTTTCAAAAAATATTTATTACAATCAAAGACCAATACAACTAAAAATAGTCAAAGAGTATCTAATTAAGATTGTAGAATAAAGTAATTCTATACAAATAACAATAAAATCTGTGTTAAAATCATAATCTGCACCTATTTATCAGTTGCACTTAAACAAGAGTACAGTCTAAGCTATAATGTAATATTAATCCTTAAATTGTAAAAGCCTATAGTTATTAAGCATTAAAATATAACAGGGTAATAATATTAAAAGATTTGATGCATTAATTGTATAAAATGGTTAAAATGGATTATTCATTAAGTTCCGGAAATCTTTAGTGCTTCTATGCAGAATCTAACTATTTGTGCTATGTGACATCTTAAGCAACCACTAAACCTAAGTGGTATCTAAACAACAAGAATACCTAGTAATTATTGGGAAAATAAAAATTGTTTGAAAATTGTTATAAAAAAGAGCAACGAAGGACATGTCCATGACCTCTCTAGAATCATAGGAACAGAGTCTTTCAGTCAATTTATATTTGCCATCCAGACTTTAAACAAATTATTTCTCATCCATTATTAGGAATACAAGAGCATGTAAACCTATGAATTTTTTAAAAAAATCTCTATTGTTCAGGAATCTGTTGAAAATCGCCAGAATGTACTTCCTGAATAGGAAGGATGAAACAGTTATGTGTAAATTCCTTTAATATATACATAATTACTCATATCTTCAATTAATCTCCTCCAATTCCTTGAAGTATAGCATATCAAATATTAAACTATTATCTTACAATCACTTATATAAATCTTTGTGCTTTCTATTAAAATAAATTATATCAAAGTTAAAATAGTATTTTAGACACTTGGGGGAGCACATGTGTTAGCTGAGGAATAGTTAACAAAATAATCTCAATTGAAATCATTAACAATATTGCTATTTTCATTTCAGTAATAAAAAACAGCCATCTCAGATACATATACCGTATATACTCGAGTATAAGCCGAGTTTTTCAGCACGTTTTTTGTGCTGAAAAACGTCCCTTCGGCTTATACTCGGGTCTATACGGCTTATACTCGAGTTTTGTTTTTTTTTTAAGCCCCTCGGCTTATACTCGAGTATATACGGCTTATACTCGAGTGTTTTTTTTTTCTTTTTTTCACATTTTACCGGACGGCGCGGGGAAGCCCTGCCGGTGCAGTGAGAGGGCGGGGCGGGGGAGCCGCCAGCCTTCTCAGCTGAGGGAGGGAGGGTTTCCCCAACCGGTAGGTGCCTCATTTCCCACCCTCGGCTTATACTCGAGTCCCCAGTTTACCCCAGTTTTTGGGGTAAAATTGGGGACCTCGGCTTATACTCGGATCGGCTTATATTCGAGTATATACGGTAATTATTTTCATTTAATTACTAGAAGCTAAACCCAGAGTTTTACTTTTTAAGGATCAGGAATCACAGTCCAACTTTCAATTTCTACCTCCAATTTAGAAGTTCTCCTGGGAGGTATGGAATTGATTTCATAAATTTTCCTTTCTTCTTTATCTTCTCTCTATATAAAAGCAAAATACCACTCATCACAAAATCTCCAGAACTGTAAAGCCTATAAACATGAAATTTGCCATGTATGTTCCTCTTGGCTTCTAGGTGCTCACTAAGAAAGGATTTTTCGAAATGACCATCAGAGCATTAGTATTTCCTATATTATTATTAACATGCTCTGATGGTCAGGAGTTCCACTCTCCCTCCCCACTGAAAAGAAATCTGTTCCAAATGCAAAAAATAAGCAGACAAGAGGAATTTCAGTTTCAGTTTTACTTTCACCACAGCAAGCAGCTTTACAGTTGAGCTAAGCCACTAAGGCCAGGCTCCTTCCTGTCTTCTGTCTCCTTCTTACTCACATAGCAAATACTGTTTCACTTTCTAAACAGCCTCTGATGTTAAGGACTTCTACTCCCCCCCACACCTGAAAACAAATCTGTTCCGAATGCAAAACACAAGCAAAGGAGAGGAGTTTCATTTTCACAGCAGCAACAAGGGAATAGGATAGGGGAGTATTCTGTGGGGCAAGCCTGAGGGAGAGAAGGGGATAGGATAGGGGAGGCTTCTATGGGGCAAGCCTAAGAGACAGAAAGGGGATGGGATAGGATATGCTTCTATGGGGCAAGGCTGAGGGAGAGAAGGGGGTAGGATAGGAAAGGCCTCTGTGTGGCAAGACTGAGGGAGAGAGGGAGAGAGAGAGAAGGGGAGAGGAGAGGCCGATTGTAACTACTCATTAATTTTCAAGCTGTAAGTGTCGATTTATCAAGCCTGAACACATAGTTTCATAGCGGAGCATGGGTATTCAGCTAGTAGATTAATACAATAATTCCAAAAGTGTCTTCGAATATTTTTATTATTCATGTAGGTCTCATTTCCTTCCTGAAGTTTAATTATTTTCCCCTTTTCAATCTGTTTTCTTAATTTATATACCAGCCATCTTTCTGGTTTATTTGCATGTTCAAAAAAGTTTGGTAATTCAATTTCTTTTCAATATTTGAAATGATCAACAAAGAAATTTGTTGTTGCAATAATTTTAACTGGTTAAGTATGTTAAAATCTTCTGGTGGTTTCTGAAGTTCTCTTTTCCTCAGTTTAATTTCGTGTAACATGTTTGGATTTTTTTGCATTTTTCAATCGGTCTTCTTCTTAATTAATATATATATATATTGTATAAAGCATCCTCTTATCATAGTTTTACAGACATATCAAACTGTTCTCAAATTGGTTATCTTGCCCAGATTATTGTTAAAATAATTTTGGAGTACTTGTTACATTCCTTAACAAACTGTAATCTTTGCAAAACAAACTCATTTCATCTTCATTTTAAAGACTGGGCCCCAAATTTAACATATAAAGTCATTGGGTTATGATCAGAAAAAAATTCTGGAAGTATATTTGCTTTGATTGTTTTATGAAGCAATTTTTTTGTAATCCAGATCATAACAATTCTAGAAAAAGATTTATGTTTCTCTGAGAAGAAAGTATAATCTTTTGCCAATCCATTTTAACCCAATTATTAAGGAAATTATTGGTCTGCAAATGAGATTGATTTCTGTGGGATATATTTCAACTAGAGGGATTCCATTCCAGGGACGTGGAATTGTTAATAATAATTTCTGCATGATAAAGACACAATCACCACTTTTCCCCCTATAAACAAGCACAGAATGAACAGAAGAATTATTAATGAGCTGAACAGTAATGAACTGTTCACTGAACTGAATTGAACAGTTCATTCTATACTGTTCATAGTGAAATGAACAGTATAGAATGAACTGGAGAATTAATTATAGCATCCCATGAAAACCACTGAGTAATGAGATTGCAGACCATGCTGTCTCCAGTGCTTGGCTTATTTTAACCCAATTATTAAGGAAATTATTGGCCTGAAAATGAGATTGATTTCTGTGGAGTATGTTTCAGTTAGAGGGATTCGGTTTCAGGGACAATCCTTTGTCTGTTTATTGGTGTATTTGTTGCAGTTGTATCCTGATTTCCATCTGGGAATTCAGAACCATACATTTTGACTGACTGGCCTAAATAGGGCCCATTAGCTATTTGCATTTGAGACTTTCCATTCCCACAACTATAAGCAATGAAGTTTAGTAATATCTTTGCCAAAGAGTTTATAATGTTTAAGATTGTGTAAATCTCAAGTCTATTTGGGATGATTATATAATATTTTTAAATGTTTTAATGTATATCTATAAATCATTTATAAATTATTTTGATTCCAAAGCCATCTCTAATATTTATTTATTTATTTATTTTATTTGCATTTATATCCCGCCCTTCTCCAAAGACTCAGGGCGGCTTACACTATGTCAGGCAATAGTCTTCATCCATTTTGTATACTATATACAAAGTCAAGTTATTGCCCCCCAACAATCTGGGTCCTCATTTTACCTACCTTATAAAGGATGGAAGGCTGAGTCAACCTTGGGCCTGGTGGGACTTGAACCTGCAATATTGCAAGCAGTTGCTGTTAATAACAGGCTGCATTAATATCAGTTATTTACATTACCATGACAGCTTAGGAACAGAGAAATATTTGTTTTTACATTGTTAATGGAAACATGGGTTTTAGGGAGCTAATTAAAATAATGATGCATATTATTTTGATCTAAGCATCTATCCCTCCATGCTAAGTTAGCAGCCATTGCACAGCTCGTGTATTACTTGTGGCCATTCCTAGATTGGAAATTGTTGTTGATGTCTTTGTCACCACTCAGTTTAACTTCTGAAATTGGTCTGAAATGGAATTGCCCTTGAACCAACTCAGAAAATTAATAGGTGGTCCATAAAGCAATAGCTAATCAGTGAAGTGAAGTGAGAAAAGATTGAACAAACCATGGAAATTTTGACCAAAACGAATGTATTAGAAGCAGTCATAATCTGAGATAGGTCAAGAGATAATACAACAATAAAAATGCAAAGATAACATGTTCCTATGTATTTGCAATCTGATTGCTAGATAGTACCAAAGTATATCTCTAAAGCAGGGGTATCAAACATACAGCTCGCGGGCCAGATGCATCACCCTCAGTTTAGCAAAGGGGGAAAAAGTTGCAATACGTCACGTGACAACAATGTGTTGTCGCTCTCTAAAGTGCCTAAAATCAATGAAACTTTTTCTTCTACCAGCGATACTAAGAGAAATACATGGTGATTTGATCTTTGTTGGAGGCTTCATTTAATGAAATGACTGCTCATATGGCCACATTGAGAAGGGTAAGATATTTTTACTAAAAAGAATACCAATATCCTGCCATGTACCATTGTGCCTTGACCTCATCTTCTGCAACAACACAAACTCAATTTATGGACTACAAATAAAAGAACCCTTTTCCAACAGTGACCACAGCATGATAGACTTTTGTCTCAATATATGCCCTTAACAAAAATCGTAATAATAATAGTATTCCAAATTACAATTTCAAAAAAGCCAACTATAAACTTATAAACTACGATCTCTCATTTCTTGACTGGCAAAATCTATTTTCATCCTGTATTACTGCTGAAGACCACTACAGAGTTTTCCTATTCGAAATCAATAGAGCCATTAAACTCTACGTACCACAAACCACCACAAAAATCAAGAAAAACAAATTACCCATATCAATAAAAAAGCTTCAATCCAAAAAAAAATTCCCTTTGGAGAAAAAACAAAAAGGGACATGTAGCTAATTTCAAAAACTGATACAGAGATATATGCAACCAAATTGAATGCACCAATTACCACACCAAGCACAAATTCCAATCGTGCTTTTTATAATTTTGTGAACAACAAACTTAATGACTCGAGATCCATCCCACCACTAAAAGAATCTAACGGCAAAGAAAATAATGATGAAATAGTTAAAGCAAACCTCTTTAACACATTCTTCGGCTCAGTCTTTGTTAACAGTAATGGCTCATACCCGACATTCCCCAACCACACCAACAACGACCTAACACATATAGATTTCACTGAAGAAAATGTTGAAAAAGCTCTTCGCAAACTGAAACCATCCCTATCTATAGGACCTGATGGACTATGTGCATACTTCTTAAAAAAGCTTTCCACTAATATAGCAGAACCCCTAAGCATAATCTTTGGAAAAACCTTCACGACCAGTTCCCTTCCCAAACGTTGGTCACTAGCCACGGTCATTCCTGTCTTCAAAAAAGAAGACCGCAGTTTAGTTGAAAATTACAGACCAATCTCTCTATGCTGCGTCACCTGTAAAGTTATGGAATCTATCATCAACCAATCCATTATCCTCCACCTAGAAACAAACAATCTACTCTCTAATAAACAATTTGGTTTCAGAAAAAAATTATCATGTAATTTACAACTTCTTCACTATAAAAACATATGGACTACAAATCTTGATCAAGGCAAAACAATAGATGCAATTTACATAGACTTCTGTAAAGCTTTTGACTCAGTGGTACATGACAAACGTCTCCTAAAACTAAAATCCTACGGCATCTCCAGACTCCTCCACAATTGGTCAAAATATTGACCACAACAAGTGGTCAAAATAGGCAGTGCCCTATCAAATCCTGTTCCTGTCAATAGCGGCGTTCCCCAAAGCAGTGTTCTTGGACCAACACTCTTCATATTATACATTAATGATCTCTGTGACCATATTAAAAGTAATTGTGTTCTTTTCGCTGACAATGTCAAACAATTTAACACTACCAACAATACAGCTACCCTTCAAAAAGACCTTTACTTTGTGTCAGAATGGTCAAAAAATTGGCAACTTCAAATCTCAACCTGCAAATGCTCTTTCTTACACATTGGAAAAAAGAATATAAACACTAAATACAAACTCGATGGACATTACATTACAGATGACCCCCAACCTGTTAAAGACCTTGGAGTTTTCATATCCAAGGATCTAAGTGCCAAAGCCCACTGCAACTACATCGCAAAAAAGGCTTTAAGAATTGTAAATCTAATCTTACGTAGCTTCTTCTCCAGAAACACTACACTACTAACCAGAGCTTATAAAACATTTGCTAGACCAATTCTTGAATGCAGCTCGCCTGTCTGGAATCCATACCACATTTCTGACATCAATACAATTGAACGTGTCCGGAAATATTTTACAAGAAGAGTTCTCCACTCTTCTGAATACAACAATAACCTTATGCTACCAGACTTGAAATTTTGGGTTTAGAAAACTTAGAACTCTGCCGCCTTTGACAGGACCTGTGTTTAACTCATAGAATCATCTATTGCAATGTCCTTCCTGTTGAAGACTACTTCAGCTTCAATCACAACAATACAAGAGCAAACAATAGATTTAAACTTAATGTTAACCACTTCAATCTTGATTGCAGAAAATATGACTTCTGTAACGGAGTTGTTAATGCTTGGAACACACTACCTGACTCTGTGGTCTCTTCTCAAAATCCCCAAAGCTTTAAAGCTGTATGGGGCATGCATAAGAGCACAAACGTGCCTACTGTTCCTGTCCTATTTTTTCCTTTCATTATATCCAATTAATATAGTTATTACATAGGTAAAGGTAAAGGTTCCCCTCGCACATAAATGCTAGTCGTTGCCGACTCTAGGGAGCGGTGCTCATCTCCGTTTCAAAGCCGAAGAGCCAGCGCTGTCCAAAGACGTCTCCGTGGTCATGTGGCCAGCATGACTCAACACCAAAGGCGCACGGAACGCTGTTATCTTCCCACCAGAGGTGGTCCCTATTTTTTCTAGTTGCATTTTTACATGCTTTCAAAACTGCTAGGTTGGCAGAAGCTAGGACAAGTAACGGAAGCTCACCCCATTACACAGCAGCACTAGGGATTTGAACTGCTGACCTGCCGACCTTTCGATTGACAAGCTCAACGTCCTAGCCCCTGAGCCACCGTGTCCCAAAGTTATTACATACTTATGCTTATATATATATATGCTTATATATTATATAATTATTTTCATGCTTATGCTTATATATACTGTTGTGACAAAATAAATAAATAAAACAAACAAATAAATAAATATATTATAAGGAACACTATGTGCTTGTGCACTATATTTCAGAATAACACTCGCATTAATGCAGAGTTTCCTATTATAGCCTAACTAATAATTATATTCCCAATATATAATAAATAGAAAGCAAACACCACATTGATGATGTTACCTAGCTGGGCAATGCAACCACCAAGCTCAGGGAATGCCAAAGACTCTACAAATATATGCTCAATGTTTTATTAATCTGGTTTATTATTTTGTTTTCTGAGTTTAAACTAGAATTCCTTAGTTTGGGAATAGAAATAGCAGAAACACTATTTTGGTGCAAGCAAAAAAAACCAACAACACTGAACCAAAAGTTCCAGAGTTGGCAGGACAAGTTCTCAACCCTAATTGATAGGATTAATTTTTGGTATCTTGCATTAAAGTAACAGTCTGAATTTTCTCTATGACCAATCTTATTTAATATTCTCTTCTTGTTATGTTTTTCTCATATATGTGATATCTCCCCTGTTTTAGCATCATCACTGCAATATGTTCATGTACTATTTAGCCATTTTGTCTAAGTTAGTACTAAAGATCTAAGTTGGTACTAAAAGAATAAAACTAAATACTAATTTCATAAAATATAAAATATAATATATGTCATCTGCGTAATGATGACAAAAGATATATCATCATTTTGGCTTATACCAGATGCCTGTGAATATAGTTTATATTTCCCCATTCAATAATTTGAAGCCCTCAACAAGCAATTTATAAAGGAAATCTTGATGGGTGGAATAAACCCCAAAAGTAATTTTTTTAAAAAGTATTTATTTGGGTAACAATTACATTGGTTAGCTGTCTTGCCAAAAAGTGCTGCTTCTCTTACCACTACATCTAGATAGACCAGGTTGCTCATTCAGCAGTATAATGTGAATAAAACAATTTACTATAGTATTGGTGCACCTGTCATTGCTGGAGGGCAGATAGGCAAGTGATTCCAAGGGGAACTGATTTTTTTTCCTTTTAGGCACTGAATCAATTTCATATCCTAAGGCTACAAATTTGATTTGTAAGCTGTTATATTCCTGGTTGTATTGGACTTTAAAATATTTTTATAATCATAAGAAGAACATTTTTTTAAAAAAAAACCTATAAATTCATCAAGTCTTTATAGAAATATTCTAATTTTCACAGTGTTATACAAGGTCAGTTTAGCTATGATCATTGATCACAGTGCATTCAAATTTAGGCTTGGACAAAAACTATAATATTATAGTATCATTAGTGAAATATAATTTTGGGAGGTCAGTTATATCTCCTGCTTATCGATGTCTTAGTAGCAGTATTTACCTAACTGAAGTGGGTTTTCTAAAAAATATTAAAATAATTCACATATCTAAAATATTTTTGTTTAATTCCTTGGTAGTAGAAAATATATACTCAGAGGATTTTTTTTTAGCTTCTTAGGTAATTTTAATTACACTTTTTAAAAAAATACTGTTCAGAAAGCAGTAATTGGACATTAATATTTATAGGCCCCTGATTAATACAAGATATTTATAATTATGTAGCTGCATTCATATCTAGTCTTATGTGTAGAACATTTTACATATTTATAAAAAAGATGTTAATAAAACTCAGATGCAATACGCTATAAGTCAAACAGTGATTATAATTGCAGGGTATATATATTAATAATGTACTTTTCTTTTATTCTTCCTAATCAATGAACTTTACTCATTAATATGATTTGACAGAAAAGAAGTAAAAAAGATTAATGTGACAGGGACAAGAGGTGCTCTGAAGTATGATAGATTTGAATACCCTGTTGGAATATTTAAATGTAATAGTGATGAAAGATCACTGACTTCAGTGACAGGGGAGGTTACAAGTCCTTACTTACATTATAGTGAAGTTAAATCTTTTCTAATACTCAACATTAACATTGGAAGCAAGGAATGAGATTTATGAATAGCAAAATTCCTTTAGTTAGAAGAGATTTTAAAAGTCAAAACTTTAGGAACTTAAAATATAGTTTTTCATTTAGAATATGTTAATAGTAAACCTTTGTTAAATATATTAGCAATATGTTAGCATCCCAGAATCACTTGTTTGAGTTGGGCAATTATAGAAATTGAGTGAGTGAATTTGAATGTGGATATCCTCTTCAGATATTTTTTTTTTAGAGGAAAGATAAAAGCATCTGAGATTCTTGAATGGCATGGTATATGTGTGATATGCTAAATTTGATCCTGATGTTCTTAGAGATTTTATTTTTCCCCTCCTCACTGTATGTGGAAATACTGGGGAATGCATGTGTGAAAAAATATGCTGTGAAAAGACTATTGTAATTGTCTCTGTACGTGTGTGTACATGTCAACCTTTAATTGTGCTTGAGACCTAGTGAAGATGATACAAATTTACAATTCCTTTAAAAAACTCAATATTACATTATTCCATTAAAATCAGAGAATGGCATTAAATCCCCACCACCACCACCCATACACACACACACACACACCCATTTCGATTTAAGCCTATAAAAGAAGCATAGATGAAAAATCTGATAGAGGACCATAATTTGGTTGCTAAGTGATGCGATCTTTAAATGAGTCCCAATTTTATGATCTTATTTGTTGTAATACTAAGTGAAGTTAATAGTACAGTTAAGTAGACTATATGGTTCTTAAATGAATCATTTTCAGCCTAAGTGAATCTGGCTTCTCCAATTGACTTTGCTTGTCAGAAGCTGGCTGGGAAGGTCATAAACCACATTCATTTGACTACAAGAATCTGCAACTGTGAGCTTAATGTGAGTTGGTTGTCAAGTCTTTCACTTGTCATTATCAAGTGATACATTGGAAGGGTAGTGCAAAGCTTATAATTTTTACTTTTCTGAGACTGTTTGGGTCTTCAAACATAATTAAATAAAAGGTCTTATCTAAAGGACTATCTATATTTTTAGGGCCTTTATTGCATTAATACATTACACTTTAAATTCTCAGTGAAAGATTATTTAAAAAACCTAAAACTTTAGTTTTACTTCTATTTATTTTCTAAAGATCTTCTTATCAGAGATGGAAAAGAAGGATGTTTTAAAGTGCTATCCTGATTAAAAGTCTAACCTCAAAGAATCAAAAACATCTAATTAAAAGCAACCATTAAGTTGTAATGTCTAATAAATAATATTCAAGGGTGACCACAAACTTCAAATATACTTTGAATCCTGAACATTTTCATTTTGAAAATTTAGTTCAGATACAATTGTATTATTACATATAGAATTGAATAATATTGAATAATTTCAGAGAATATAACTGATTAGTATAACTGAACTACAAACAAACTGAAATCTATAAATGCCAACCGGTGAGATGCAAAATACTATAATTAAAATATCTACAAAAGCGTATTTCCCTTTATCTGAATAAGATTTGAATAAAATTGTTAGATGTAAAATATGCCTCAATATTTTTTATTTATTAGATTTTTACTATCTTCATTACTTTATAATATAAATTTAATTAATTAATTAATTAATTAATAATGAAGTAAAATAAACTCAAAGTGGAAAATATTCATAATATTCTTCTTTTTCCTTATAATTATAAGGTGGTGGTGTTTTTTTACAATTTATTTTTACAAATCCCATCAGTCACAATTGGAATAATATAGAATATTGATAAAATACATCCAGACTAAAAGTGGCAAAAATGGAAAAAGTACTAATAGAATACCACGTATCCTCTCTAAAATTTTCAGCTGGATTGTAATTTTAATATAAGTTAATGGGACAGATATTAGTAAATATTTAGAGGATACAATATTAATTTATATTGCTTTTAATAACATTTATTTTTTTTCCTTAGCCCAATTTATTATTTTTAACTTACTTCATTCATTTTTATAAATTTGACTTCTGCCATGCCAGTCTTTCATGAGAGTGAATTCTCATAAAGGTGAGGAGACTGGTGTTGTGTAAATATTGCCTAAGATGTAAGCCCACTCAACTCCCAGATGCAACAGTTTGCATTCCACATCCACAATGAGTGCAGAAGAAAGTAAATACGCTATTAACTACTTTAAATGAAATATGTAAGCTATACATTAGAAAATGAAGGTATTGATTAGGAGTGTTGTGCTGTCACTCTAAATATTTTTCTTAATCACTCTAATTATTCACAGCTCAGAAAGATTTTTTTCTTGGTTATTTCAAGTCTGGCTTGTTGTTTCAGAGTTCTTGACATTTTGTTTCTTCAGTAAAAAAAATGAAATAAAACATGAGTACAAGGCTGTATATGCATTGTTTTGTCTAATAATCATTAACATTATGCAACTAGTATTACAGCAATAATACTATATCAGGCTTTATTGATCCAGAAAAGTCAACATGGCTTTTACTTTCATTTCATTTTTTTTATGTATCCATACATATATTTGGAAATCTGAAGAACAGAAAAAAACTTATATTCTGAAGAAAGTTAGTAAATAATAAATGTTGGATTAGGTCCCTAATGCAGCATCTAATCTTGGTCAGTCAGCAGGACCAGAGTTTAGTCTTCTTAACTTTCAAACTTGTGCTGGATCCCATCCTCAGGAAACTTCTGTCTCACCGCAATGTGTTCTTTGGGCTATTCTATGCATAGTTTTATATAATGCCTGTTGATGGCCGGCCAGTAAGTTGTTAACTGTTGTTTCCTTGTACTGTTAAGTGCTTGACTCCTGAGAATAGAATAGAATAGAATAGAATAGAATAGAATAGAATAGAATAGAATAGAATAGAATAGAATAGAATAGAATAGAATAGAATTTTTTTGGCCAAGTGTGATTGGACACACAAGGAATTTGTCTTGGTGCATATGCTCTCAGTGTACATAAAAGAAAAGATACGTTCATCAAGGTACAACATTTACAACACAATTGATGATCAATATATCAATATAAATCATAAGGATTGCCAGCAACAAGTTATAGTCATACAGTCCTAAGTGGAAAGAGATTGGTGATGGGAACTATGAAACGATTAATAGTAGTGCAGATTCAGTAAATAGTCTGACAGTGTTGAGGGAATTCTTTGTTTAGCAGAGTGATGGCCTTCGGGAAAAAACTGTTCTTGTGTCTAGTTGTTCTGGTGTGCAGTGCTCTATAGCGTCGTTTTGAGGGTAGGAGTTGAAACAGTTTATGTCCAGGATGCGAGGGATCTGCAAATATTTTCACGGCCCTCTTAATCCGTGCAGTATACAGGTCCTCGATGGAAGGCAGGTTGGTAGCAATTATTTTTTCTGCAGTTCTAATTATCCTCTGAAGTCTGTGTTTTTCTTGTTGGGTTGCAGAACCGAACCAGACAGTTATAGAGGTGCAAATGACAGACTCAATAATTCCTCTGTAGAATTGGATCAGCAGCTCCTTGGGCAGTTTGAGCTTACTGAGTTGGCGCAGAAAGAACATTCTTTGTTGTCCTTTTTAATGATGTTTTGATGTTAGCTGTCCATTTGAGATCTTGCGATATGATAGAACCCAGAAATTTGAAGGTTTCTACTGTTGATACTGTGTTGTCAAGTATTGTGAGAGGTGGAAGTATGGAAGGGTTTTTCCTAAAGTCTACCACCATTTCTACGGTTTTGAGTGTGTTCAGTTCCAGATTGTTTTGGTTGCACCACAAGGCTAGTCGTTCGACCTCTCGTCTATATGCGGATTCGTCATTGTCTCGAATGAGACCAATCACTGTTGTGTCATCTGCGAACTTCAGTAGCTTAACAGATGGATCATTGGAGATGCAGTCATTGGTATACAGAGAGAAGAGAAGTGGGGAGAGCACACAGCCTTGGGGGCCCCTGTGCTAATTGTACAGGTATTTGATGTGATCTTGCTTAGCTTCACCTGCTGCTTCCTGTTTGTTAGGAAGCTTGTGATCCACTTACAAGTCTGTTCCGGTACCTGTAGCTGGTTTAGCTTAGTTAGAAGAATGTCTGGAATGATGGTATTGAATGCTGAACTAAAGTCTACAAAAAGGACCCTTGCATAGGTCTTTGGAGACTCAAGATGTTGTAGGATGTAGTGCAGAGCCATATTAACAGCATCATCTGTTGATCTATTTGCTCGGTATGCAAATTGCAAGGGGTCTAACAGCGGATCCGTGATGGTTTTCAGGTAGGAAAGCACTAGCCTTTCAAAGGTTTTCATGACTACAGATGTTAAAGCAACTGGTCTGTAGTCATTCAGTTCCTTGATGGTGGGCTTCTTTGGCACTGGGATGATGGTAGAGTGTTTGAAGCAAGAAGGAACATAACACATCTCTAGTGATTTATTGAAAATATGGGTGAAGATGGGGCCAATTGGTCAGCACAGACTTTTAAGCAAGAAGGAGTTATCTTGTCTGGGCCTGGAGCTTTTCCTGGCTTTTGTCTGTGAAATAGGTCCTGCACTTCCTTTTCTGTGATCACTAGGGGTTGTGAACCCAATGAAATGGGGTCAGTTGTAGGAGGCTTGGCTGTTGTTGGTGTGTCTGAGATGGGGGTTGTGGAGATAGGTGGCTGTAGTTTCCTTTCAAACCTGCAGTAAAACTCATTCAGGTCATCTGCCAGTTGTTGATTACCTTCAGCCTGGGAAGGAGGTTTGCCATAGCCGGTGATATTTTTAAGAGTTTTCCACATGTTTGCTGGTTCATTTGCTGAAAATTGATTCTTTAGCTTTTCAGAGTAGCTTCTTTTTGCTGCTCTTATCTCCCTTGTTAGTGCATTTCTGGCCTGATTGTACAGCATTTTATCACCTTTTCTGTAGGCTTCCTCTTTGGAATGTCGTAGCTGCTTAAGTTTAGGTGTAAACCAAGGTTTGTTGTTACTGTGTATTCACAAGTTCCTTGTAGGTACACATAGGTCTTCACAGAAGCTGACATATGATGTTACAGTATCTGTGAGTTCATCCAGGTCTGCAGAGGTATCTTTAAAAATATTCCAATCAGTGCAGTCAAAACATGCCTGTAGCTTTAATTCTGATTCCTCCGTCCAGGTTTTCACTGATTTAATTATTGGTTTTGTGGCTTTAAGTCTTTGCCTGTAAGCAGGTACAAGGTGAATCATGCAATGATCAGAGTGTCCTACAGCTGCACGTGGTAAAGACCGATAGGCATCTTTTAGTGTTGTGTAGCAGTGGTCTAGAGTATTCTTGCCTCTGGTGGGACAATTGACATGCTGAAAGTATTTTGGTAGTTCTTTCCTTAAGTTTGCCTTGTTTAGATCTCCCAAAACAATGGCCAGTGAATCAGGGTGTTTGGCTTCAGCCTCCATGATTTGGTCAGCTAGAGTTCGTAATGCCTTGTTTACACAGGCTTGTGGTGGGACATAAACAGCAATTAGAAGAAATGAGGAAAATTCACGAGGCGAATAGTAAGGTTTGCAGTTGATAATTAGAGTCTCTAAATTGTTGTCACAGAATTTGTAAATTATGTTAAAATCTTGACACCAGGTTGAATTAATATATAGGCATAAGCCTCCTCCTTTCTTTTTACCAGATGTTTCTGGAATCCTGTCTGATCGTTCAATTTGAAATCCTGGAATGTTCAGGCTGCTATTTTCAATTGATTCATTTAACCAGGTCTCAGAGAAGCATAGGACTGCTGAATTGTGAAAATCAGAATAGTATTTGTTTAAGAGGAGTATTTCATCCATCTTATTTGCAAGTGAGCGTATATTTGTTAGGAAAATTGAAGGCAGAGGAGTTTTAATGCGACTTCTTAATCTGTTTAAGATCCCAGATCGTTTACCTCTTTTCCTTCGTTTCCGTTGTTTGGTTTTTTTAGTAATCCATGGCTCCGTGGGAATTGCCTCCTTCTGTGTTAGAATCTCCTCCGTGTTTGTAAAGACAGGCGGGGGTGAGATTAAAGAAAGCTGCTCCTTAAAGAAATGTTGCTTAATTTTTAGCAGATGGTCTCGTGAGTAGGAAATCCGTAGTGAGTCACAGAGAACAATTAGAAATAAAGAAACAATTAGAGAGCATTTCACCGAGGCAGCCTTCGTCGGCGCCATCTTGGGGGGGAAAAAAAGTATGTGATAAGTTGGTATTTCCCTGGCTATTTTTGTACCTGCTCATCCAACAATCTTAGTAGCTGAGAAATTGAATGTATGTCCTTGTTCATTGCAATGTGATGCTACCAATGAATTTGTATCTCCTCGTGTGACCATTCACTTGTGTTCTTATCTAGTATCCAGTTTCGTCCCTGTCTGTTCTATATAGTCACAGGAGCAATCCGTATAGGGCAGGGGTGTCAAACTCAGTTTCACTAAGGGCTGCATCAGGATTATGTTTGACCTTGGGGGGCCAGGATGGGCATAGACAGATCCACATCACTTGTGTTGGGATGACTGGCAGCCCGAGCACTCTGCCAGCGAAAATTGGCTCCCAAGCTACACTTCTGGCTATAATGGCTTCTTGCAACCCTCTGCCAGTGAAAATGGAGCTCGCATGGGCCGCAAGCAACCCTTCCAAGCTCTGTTTTTGCTGGCAGAGGCACTGTGGCCCTGTGGGCCAGATTTAAGGGTGGCCCTGTGGGCCAGATTTAAGCAGAGGTACCCCGCGGGGCGGATCTGGTCCCTGGGCCTTGAGTTTGATACCCCTAATGTGTAGGGGATCCGATAGATTATATTAGAAACACTTCTCACCTCCAAGCGATCTTTATAATGCATGATTTGTCCTTGTAGCCTTTGAGCAGTGTACAATACCTACTTGCATGCTGATTTACCACCAGTTTATCAAGTACTCAGGAGCAAAGACTTGGCAGCACAAGGAAACAATAGCTAACAACTTACTGGCCAGCCATTAACATCCCAACAATTAAAAAGCCACAGCCAACCAGGCAACACATACATACTATGCTTAGAATAGCCTAAAGCACACATTCTGGTGAGAGAGGTTCCCTGAGGATGATTTCTAGCATGAGTCTGAAAATTCAGAAGACTAAACCTTTGGTCATCCCAGATTTTAGCATTATCCTGGGACATGTATATTTGCCTTCAATCGTATAGATTGATAATAAGGCCAGGATAGATTGATAATAAGGCCAGGAACCGGATCCTGCTTCCTGGCCTTACTTATCCCCTATATTCTTATTTTCAAAAGTCAGAATCCAATGCCCACTTCCACAAATCTTATTGAAGTCAATTATTGATACTTCTTTGGCCATTTTGGAACCTTAAATCAGTTAAAGGGATATCTGAAAATGACTGGGGAAAATAGGCTGGTAAGGGGGAGAGAATAAGAAAGGTTGAGAGTAAAAAACAGTTCAAGTATAGATGAGAAATAATATGGCTTTGGACTAAAAAGGAATATAGAGAGATAAGAGGGCAGACAAACGGCATGGTAGAGGTGGAAGATGGAGATTAACAGGAAGGAGAATACTATCAAAGTGTGCACAGTATGGCTATGTGAGGCAACCCAAATGCAGAACATCAAACAGAGGTTGGTAATAATAAATAATTTATCTCTACAAAAAATATACATATACATACTAGGCAAAAGTCAAACAATCAGCCAGCAATTTACAGCATGGAAGCACACATGAGAGATATCCCCCAACAGGGCCTCTCTTACAATAGTCTCTTAAAGTGGTAAGAGTCAAATAACCCTGATGACTCATTACTATCCTTGACCATGGATCGGACAGCATCATACTGTTCAGGCCCAGGTACATGGAAGCAGTGTTTTCTAAGTATTTTTTTTTCCTGTCTGGCATTTACTAAGAACACAGCATTGGCACATTGGCAGCACAACGTTCACTAGTATCAGTTTTCATTTCCTTGAAGTACTTATTAAGCTATCAACAGCTCATGCATATCTGGCAGCATGTCCGCAGCATTTCAAATTGGGAGACAAGGATAGCAAGAAATGTACGTATAACCTCTTAGTTATTAAGTTCAGGCTTGAGCTAGAATAATGGTAGCAATAATTTAGTCAGAATGACCAGGAATAAGTAAGGAATTTCCTTCTCTGCAAATATGTCTGAAACCATTTTAAAAATCAAATCTGCCCTTGTGAATAATTGTGTGGTTAAGATCCTAAATATTTCATACTTCTATTCAGACATTTTGAAGAAATCATGAAAAGATTTTTAAAATCAGACCAAAAGCTTATTAAGTCCAGAATTCCATTTTCCATAGTTGTCAATTAAATGCGTAGAAATGTTGTCTAAACCACTGTAGTTCTCAAAGACATTCAAAACAGTCTACCTCCGATTCTGAAGACACAAAACAAACCTCTCATAACAGAAATATATGTATTTCTTTGTGCTTGGAGAGACTTCAAAATAATAAAGCACTATTAGGTAGCATACCAAGTATAAATTGTTGGTTATTACTTCACCTAGTAAAAATTGGAACAGGGAAGCCCATCACCAAGAGATGCAGTCATAAGGACATAGTCCCATGGCTATGCTGATTTATAAGAGCAGTTCTGTAAGTCCCAGTTTATGTTAGGTGAATTCTGCATAGTCATGATTGCCATTTATGGCCTCCTGTTAGCGTCCCATTGATTTTGCTTGTTGGAAGCCAGCGAAAGTCATAAATGGCAATCACATGACTGCAAGATGCTGTGATTTCATATTTGCAAGCAGATTGCTAAGTGCCTGAATTATCATAGGGTTGCTACAGTCACAATTATGACGATCTATCATAAGTCCCTCTCATTCAGCACTGTTGTAACTTTGAATAGTCATTGTTAATCAAGGATTACTTAAACTACATCAGGAATGTCAAACTCGATTTTATTGAGGACCACATCAGGGTTATGTTTGACCTTGGGGGGACTGAGTGGGCATGGCCCTGTGGTGGGGATGGCCAGGGTGGGCATGACCAGTTCGGCAACCTGCAGCCCTCTACTAGTGGAAACTGAGCCCAGCAGGGCCATGCACAGCCCTCCTGGGCTCTGTTTTCAGCTGCAGTGGCCTTTTGCAGCCCTTGCCAGTGAAAACTGAGCCTGGGTCAGCCTCCCAAGCTTCATTTTTGCTGGCAGAGGGCTGGAGGAGGCCATTGCAGCTGAAAATGGAGCTCGGGAGAAGTGCATGCGGTCTTCCCGAGCTTTGTTTTCACTGGCAGAAGCACCACGGCCCAGTCCTTTGCTGTTTCCAAAGTGGGCCAGTCCTTTGCTGTTTCGGGCCAGATCTAAGTACCCCATAGGCCGGATCAGTTTGACACCCCTGCAGTATAGATTCTGACCAAATCAGGGTGATTTTAGTTAAACATTTTATTTTTGAATCCTGGTTATTCATTAACACTAGATGTTTGATCTCTCCAATGCTTGCTGGGGGGGGGGGGAAGGAAAGAACGAAACGTTCTGCTGAATAAGAAAATGATACATTGTGGTTTATTTACAGAGATTCTTACTTGATTTTTTAAATCGGAAGTAGTGGTTGATATTGTTTTTAAATAGGTCTTAATTTTAAAAATAAATTTGAGTTCTTCACTATTTAATAATTGATGTATCTTGAGTTCAGAACTACCCTGTGCATGATAATATATGTCCTTCCTTTGTTTATTACGATAATCATCATATTATTTATCAAATCATTACTTTTTCAGTCAGATGACATTCAGATACAGGTACTCTTTGACCCACAACTGTTCAGCAACCATTTAAAATTACAATTGTTCTGAATTAATGGTAGTTATAACTGGCCTTTGAAGTTCCAGCCATCCCAATACTCCTGCAGTTATTACAATTTAGACACTGGGCAATTTATGATAAGTTGGTTTCTGGCAAAAATGCCAAAAATTGTAGTCATGTCATCACAGGATGCTGCAAACATTGCCTTATACATTGTAAGCCGCCCTGAGTCTTCGGAGAAGGGCGGGGTATAAATGTAAACAACAAAAAAAAAAACAGGCTGGATGCCAAGTGCCAAAATCTAATCATATGCCTGTAGAGGGCAGCCATCAGAACTTTGAAACCAGGTCATAAGTAGCTTTGGGAAGGTCCATCATACGCTTGGAGCAGTTGCTAAGCTTCCAGTCATAAGTTGTAAAATACCTGTAGCTTGGTATCATCATGCTGGTCAAATAATAAAGACTTCTCTATTTCAGTTTCGCTTGCATCTGAATTATATTCTTTGTTTTCATATAGCAATGTTACTGGATATGATAAATTTAATGCTTAATTTTAAATAAATATTTTATTTTCATAATAAATTATTATTTGTATTTATAGTAAATTATCATTATTATTATTTGGAAAGAGTCTTAAAGTCATGCAGTTGCATTTGACTGGATTTGTCCTTCTTATATTATACAGATTTTCCAAGGTACTTTAGATTAGATCATCATTATTTTATGAGATACTATACATAGACATTTGAATATTTTTTTCCTCCCAGAGCCTACCAACTGTGCTTTTGTGAGAATTTTATGTACTGACATTTTACTAGTGCCCTTCACTCTGAAGTGCTTTCTTGTAAATGTCAGGGAACACTCAATGTAACAATTCCTATTTCTTGAATAGATGCAATACCTCTTCTTGCAAAAATGAGCTCCAGAAAGCATACTTTGACTTGAGTCTGCATTGTGAACAGAAAATTCAGGGGAAAATAGAGGGAAAATGTAGACATGTTATCTACAATGGTTACACTGCAGTTAAAGACCTTGCTCGTGCAGTATGCTTAACCAGGCTATGAGAGAGGGGCTACTGTACAAACTATGTAAGCTGCACAAATGAATCCCTACGAGAATTAAAATTAATTCAAACACCTCTGGTCTAAGTATGGGGCTAATTTCCACATGCCACAGAAACTATTTGCTGGGGTTCGTTATCTCTCTTCACCATTGAAATTGTGATGGCATTATAGAAGACCGTCTATAAGAGATACAGTAAATGTGGCTTATTTCACTTTCCTTGCTGGGAAAAAAACTCCACAAAGGTAAAAAGGGGAGAGCATGACCTCCCTGTTACACTGGTGGGATTCAAAAAATTTTGCTACTGGTTTTGTGGGTGTGGTTTATTGGTCATGGCATGGCATGGCTTGGTGGGTGTGGCGGGAGAAGATACTGTAAAATCTCCATTCCCACCCACTCCAGGGGAAGGTTACTGCAAAATCCCCATTTCCTCCTAATCAGCTGAGACTCAGGAGGCAGAGAATAGATGGGGGCAGGGCCAGTCAGAGGTGATATTTACCAGTTCTCTGAACTATTCAAAATGTCTGCTACCAGAACTGGTCAGAATTTGCTGAAACTCACCTCTGCCCTGTTGCCCATCACACAACCACAATTTTTAAAAAAATTCTAGCTAGGAGGCAAAAATATCCTACCCAGCAAATGGACAAACAATGACAGTTTCTCAGGCTCCTTTATAGCAGCTGGAGTAACTAAAAATCTTGTGTGAGACAGATTCAGATATCTTACTTCATGTGTTGCTAGTTCCCAGAGGTCAGTCTATTGATGGGAGCAGGGAATGGTTTGGTTATCTGAGCAAGCAAAGAATTCTCCTTACATGGAGCTTGTAATCCTATTCTTAATTATCTGAAAAGTTTCACTGAACTCAGTGAGACTTATTTCTGAGTGATTATTTGTAGAACTATACTCTTAAGTTTTTCTATATTCCATTCTAAAAATATCACTGTTTAGTCTCACTGTTTTCAGTGGAATAAAATGCAACTAATTTAATATGGATTGCAAATTAAGTTTATAATAAATGTAAGAAATTTTGTATTGCAGTTCTGATAATGTTTTATTATTAGTGGTCATGTTTTCCAAAGCTTACCAGAATTCTGCCTGAAATACTTTCGAAGCATCCTGAGATATACATTTTTAATTTATTTCATTTCATTTTGTAATAAATAGTAAAATATGGTCATGTATATGTACTTTAGTTAATGTTTCTGCTTTCTTTATCTCAGTGCTATATTATATTACGGACTGTACTCGTGAATATATATGTGTGTATACACTGGCTAATTTGAATCTGCCTTTATTATAGATTAAGCTACGTGGATCATGCAGAAGATCTGGCTTCAAAATTACTCCAGTGTTTCCCCAAAAACAGATTGTCAGCACAGGCAGCTTTGAGCCATGAGTACTTTAGTGATCTTCCTCCCCGGCTATGGGATCTAACTGATAGTGAGTATACCAAAACATCTACATAGAAAAAGAGATTTCTGTATGAAAGAGAAGAAGAAAGAAAGACAGATGAGGAAAAATTGGTTTTTCTCTTCCTTTTCTGTGTTGAGCCTATAAATAATTATCTTTATATTTAATTATGCATGTGATTAAGAGAATTATATGGGATTCCATAAAGAGAAAGGGAGAGAATTTAAATTTACATATTTAGTGCTTTTTTTTTTACTTTATAACCTGCAATACTTTTTAAAGCAGCTTCAGTATCTAAAGGAATACTCTAATGTTGGATTCTCAAACAATACTTCTGTTTGTATTTCTGGAATAATAGTTTCCAAAATAGTTAAGAAATACAAAGCAGAAATTAGGTTAACATCTAGGATTATTTACTTATTTATAATGACATTGGCTTATTGTTGCCTACTGCCACCTCCAGGACTAAGGTGGGATATTTGATGTGGGCCAGGACAATTTGTGCTTTGATTCCCTGGGATTGGTTTGGTTTAGAGGAAGGAGATCTGAGATAGTACTTGAAGAGAACCTAGAAAAGTTTGGGATGGGGTGGGGCAGGTAATCTTGGGCTATGAGGTGTTTTGAGGCTACATGGAATTACCAACAGTGTTTGTCTCTTGTAAATGAATTTTGGGTCTGGTACTAGCCAAGATTCCAGGGGAGAGGAAGTGGGGTGACAGTTGTCATCCACAAGTTGTTGTTGGCTTTCAGAAGCTCTCTCTGCAGACCATTTGGGAAGTTTCTTGGTTGAAATTAAGCTGTAAGTAATAGTTAGAATTGCTACCGATAGACTGCCCTACTGTTGCCTAGCATCATCCTGTTGGATTACATTGCTGGACTGGCAGTAGAAACCTTGAGGCTAATGGTAATCAGGATTTACAATTTGCCAGCCTGATGATGTTGGCAGAAATCTGGGCAGCTCAGGAATTTTTGGCAACTATATGGGAACTACACATCTATCCCAAGTCATAATAAGCTGAACATAAATTGGGGGAAGCAAGTTAGATCAGGTTTTCGTCTCAGGGCACCTGTGTCTGATCTCTAAGATATTATTAAGTGGTAAGTGAACACCTGTCTACCCTAGACGAGTTCAAATCACCAGGACCGGATGGATTACACCCCAAGGTTCTGAAGGAACTGGCAGACGTGATCTCAGAACCACTGAACTATATCTTTCAAAGATCCTGGAGCACAGGGGAGCTGCCAGAGGACTGGAAAAGAGCTGATGTAGTTCCCATCTTCAAAAAAGGAAAAAAAACAGATCCAGGAAACTACAGACCTATCAGTCTGACCTCAATACCGGGGAAGATTCTGGAAAAGATAATCAAGCAACGAATCACCGAACACCTAGAAGCAAACAAAGTAATAACCAAAAGCCAACATGGGTTTGTCAAAAACAGATCATGCCAGACTAATCTTATCGCATTCTTTGACAAAATGACAAAATTAGTAGACCAGAGGAATGCTGTTGATATAATTTACTTGGACTTCAGTAAAGCATTTGATAAAGTAGACCATAACCTACTACTAGATAAAGTAGAAAATGTGGGTTAGACAGCACCACCACCAGATGGATTCGTAACTGGCTGACCAACCGCACTCAACGTGTAGTCCTCAACGGAACTACATCCACATGGAGGAAGTATGCAGTGGAGTACCCCAAGGCTCTGTTTTAGGCCCAGTACTCTTCAACATCTTCATCAATGACTTGGACGAGGGATAGATGGGGAACTCATCAAATTTGCAGATGACACCAAGCTGGCAGGAATAGCCAACACTCCAGAAGATAGGCTCAAGTTACAGAAAGATCTTGACAGACTTGAACATTGGGCGCTATCTAACAAAATGAAATTCAACAGTGAAAAAGTAAGGTTCTACATTTAGGCCAAAAAAAATGCACCAGTACCGTATATGTGGTACCTTGCTCAATAGTAGTACCTGTGAGAGGGATCTTGGAGTCCTAGTGGATAACCATTTAGATATGAGCCAGCAGTGTGCAGCAGCTGTTAAAAAAGCCAACACAGTTCTGGGCTGCATAAACAGAGGATAGAATCAAGATCACGTGAAGTGTTAGTACCACTTTATAATGCCTTGGTAAGGCCACACTTGGAATATTGCATCCAGTTTTGGTCGCCACGATGTAAAAAAGATGTTGAGACTCTAGAAAGAGTGCAGAGAAGAGCAACAAAGATGATTAGGGGACTGGAGGCTAAAACATATGAAGAACGGTTGCAGGAACTGGGTATGTCTAGTTTAACAAAAAGAAGGACTAGGGGAGACATGATAGCTGTGTTCCAATATCTCAGGGGCTGCCACAAAGAAGAGGGAGTCGGGCTGTTCTCCAAAGCACCTGAGGGTAGAACAAGAAGCAATGGATGGAAACTGATCAAAGAAAGAAGCAACTTAGAACTAAGGAGAAATTTCCTGACAGTTAGAACAATTAATAAGTGGAATGACTTGCCTGCAGAAGTTGTGAATGCTCCAACACTGGAAATTTTTAAGAAAATGTTGGATAACCATCTGACTGAGATGGTGTAGGGTTTCCTGCCTGGGCAGGGGGTTGGACTAGAAGGCCTCCAAGGTCCCTTCCAACTCTGATGTTATGTTATGTTATTATTAATCTGTTGTCAGATCACTCACTATTTGCCTTTTGGCCTGGGTGAAACAACTTTTAGACCACTTTGCCTCAAGTGCATGAAAGACATGGTTTGGTGTCAGAGGGACCTTGTGATTTTCTCTGAATATCTAAATCGCAGTTCTACCTGAGACATTGCAACTGGAATAAGAAAATGGCAGAAGACATAGACCATGTGTAGCTTCTCATACAGAACTTGGATGTACTTTTGTTTTCTGAGATGAATTCTAGGAGATAAAATGCAAGATGAAAGACCTGGACTGTTCCTAGACTCCTCATTAGATTAAGAGAATGCAATTGAGCATAGATAAGAATCCATATAAGGATTTAAATCATGGTAAAAAAAGGCAACAAAACCATATATTTTCTCCCATTATTGTATAGGTCAGTATCTGCTCAGTAGCAGTTTTTGAAGATGACTCATTCCCTGCTTTGGAGAGATAGATCACAGGACTATATGCAGGGCCATAATGAGGAATGGTTTTTCTATTTGATAAAATTGCTCAGATTTGTTTTGAGTTGGACAAATAAAAAAGCTAGAACATTTGGGATTCAAATGCACACACTGTTTCATAGGATATTAAACTTTAATATTCAACTGAGATCAGTCTTTTCTTTGAGGATTTAAATAGTTGGAAAAAAGTCATTAACTTTTTTGTATATGATAATAGCAGCAAGGTTATTGTATGTACATAAATGGAAAGACTTGGCATTACACACAATGGTTGGTGAAGATGATGGAAATTTCTGAGGTGGTAAATTGACTTTTAATCAGAGCAAAGACAACATCTATGTTTATTGCTGACTAAAAACATCTTAGTTTATTTTGTATGATAGACTAATGGACTTTTGTGGGAGGAAAACCAAATTTATGATTTGTAGTATTTATGATTAGAAAGGATAGATTATAAAAAGAAAAGAGTTTCGTTGTAACCCTAGAGTAAGAGGCAGATTTATAATTGTATTTAAAACCGGCTTATACAAGACATATGCAAAAAGAGGAGAAGATCAAAGAACACGAGGCAGAGCCAGAAAAAGATGGACAGACAAATCAAACACACACTACAACAATATCAATTAACAGTGGTTGAGGCCACCAGAAGAGCGAGAACCAGAATTTTGTATCTCCCTCGATACTGTAAAAGAGGAGGTAAAGAAGAAGACACAAAACTACTGTAAAAGAAGATTGGAAACATTCTTTTTTCTCTTTTTCTCTTTTTCTTTTCTTGTATTTTTAACTTGATTAGATAGATAGATAGATAGACAGACAGACAGACAGACAGACAGACGATATATATGTGTATCTATGTGCACATACATACAAACATATATTTTGAAAATAAAAGGAGAAGGGGACTGCAGAGGATGAGATGGTTAGATAGTCAATGCAGTGGGCATGGGTTTGGGCAGAATCCGGGAGACAGTGGAGGATAGGTGGCCAGGCATGCTGTGGTCCATGGGGTTGTGAAGAGTTAGATTCAGGCCAGAAGATTATCTATGGCTGAAGTATAGAATGATGTTTTCCTCTCTGTGAGAGGATGTGGTCCTTTCAGCCCTGAAGGAAGCTGCAGTGCACCATCTCCTTAATAAATCATTACAGGACCCAACCATCTGGATAGTTTCCGTCTATCAATAAGAAAGCTCCAATCCAAAAAAAAAAAAAAAATCCCTCTGGTGAAAAAAAAAAAAACTGGCTATGTAGCTAACTTTAAAAGCCGCTACAAAATATATGCCACCAAATAAAGATTGAATGCACCAATTACTACATCAAGTAAGAAGAAAACCTTCTGTGCACAAAATCCAACCGCGCCTTCTATAATTTTGTAAGCAACAAACTTAAAGACTCGAGATCCATCCCACCCCTAAAAGGATCTAACGGTAAAGAATGCAATGATGAAGCAGTTAAAGCAAACCTCTTTAACACATTCTTCAACTTAGTCTTTGTTAACAGCAATGGCTCATGTCCAACATTCCCTAGTCGTACCAATAATGACTACAACGATCTAACACAAATAGATTACACAGAAGATAATGTTGAAAAGGCACAACGTAGACTGAAACCATCTCTATCTATTGGACCTGATGGACTATGTGCATACTTCTTAAAAAAGCTTTCCACTGTTATAGCAGAACTAAGCATAATCTTTGAAAAATCTTTCAGGACCAGCTCCCTACCCAGTCTATGGTCACTAGCAATGGTCATCCCTATCTTCAAAAAGGGAGACCCTGGCCTAGTTGAAAATTACAGACCAATCTCTTTATGCTGTGTCACCTGCAAAGTAATGGAATCAATCATCAACCAATCCATTACCCTCCACCTAGAAACAAACAACCTACTCTCTAATAAACAATTTGGTTTCAGAAAAAAAGTATCCTGTAATCTACAACTTCTACACTGCAAAAACATATGGACTACAAATCTTGATCAGGGCAAAGCAATAGATGCAATTTACATAGACTTCTGTAAAGCCTTTGATTCACTTGTACATGACAAACTACTTCTAAAACTAAAATCCTACGGCATCTCTGGACCCCTCCATAATTGGATAACTGCATTCCTGTCAAACAGGCAACAAGTGATCAAAATAGGCAGTGCCCTATCAAATCATGCATCTGTTAATAGTGTCCCCCAAGGCAGCGTTCTAGGACCAACAATTCATACTCTACATAAATGACATTTGTGATCATATTATAAGTAACTGTGTTCTCTTCGCCGATGAAGTTAAACTATTTAACACATTTAACAATTCTGCTACCCTTCAAAAAGAACTTGACTTTGGGTCGGAATGGTCAAAAAATTGGCAACTCCTAATCTCAACCAACAAATGCTCTGTCTTACACATTGGAAAAAAGAATCAGAATACAAAATACAAGCTAAGTGGACACGACCTTGTAGATGACGTTGGAGTACTCATATCAAATGATCTAAGTGCCAAAGCCCACTGTAACAACATCGCCAAAAAGGCATTAAGAGTTGTAAACCTAATCTTGCATAGCTTCTTCTCCAGTAAGATTACACTACTAACCAGAGCATACAAAACATTTGCTATTTGCTACCAATTGTCGAATACAGCTCATCTGTTTGGAACCACACTGCATATCGGACATTAATACAATTGAGTGTATCCAGAAATATTTCACAAGAAGAGTCCTCCACTCCTTTGCTCGCAAGAAAATACTTTATGCCACCAGACTTGAAATTCTGGGTTTAGAAAATTTAGAACTACGCTGCCTTCGGTATGACCTGATCATAGCTCATAAAATCATCTGCTACAATGTCCTTCTCTTCAATAACTACTTCAGCTTCAACCATAACAATACATGAGCACACAATAGATACAAACTTAAAGTTTGTATCCAAACTCGATTGCAGGAAATATGACTTCAGTAACAGAGTTGTTAATGTTTGGAATGCACTACCAGGCTCTTTGGTCTCATCCCAAAATCCCAAAATCTTTAACTCATAATTGTCTACTGTTGACCTCACCCCATTTCTAAGAGCACCAGCGTGCCTACTGTCCCTGTCCTAATGTTCCCTTTAATTGTATTCATTTTATGTATTCAATTCATGCTTATACTTATATATATATATATTATTTAATATGTACTTGACAAAATAAATAATTTTCAACCTTCCCTTTTTTAAGAAAGTTGGTGGAGATGGTGGTCAGACGAGCTCCAGCGCTCAAGAGTTGTTTTACTCTGACTAATATACATTGTTATATACTTGTTTCATATGATTTGTGCACAACCACATCTACAATTTGAAATTTTCTTAAAACATAAAGCAATCAGATTGTTTTATAATACCTCAATACCATTTAACAAGTGCCATTTGAAAATAAAAGCATTTGTTTATTTTTCCATTTAGTTAGGGTAAAAAACTAAATATAGCTTAACATCTGAAATGTGAATGCTGGTACTTATTATTCTATTAGGATTTCAGTAGTTTATGGATCCTATAGTATTTTTTTTTTCCAGTTAATATGGCTTTATTACCAACTTGCCACTTAGTTTATCAATTGGTGGTTAAGTCCAGTCCTATCAGGGCACTAAATACCGACACATTATCACTGTACAGCAGGCTGCCAACAGAGACAGTCTTCTCCTAGTCATTAACAAGTGCAATGTATGCAGAACACCAGAGGGGAATTAAAACCACAAAAAATACCTCAGGGTGGTATTTTTAATATGAGAATTTAATTTGTAATTTCACAGATTAAGAATTTTGGTTGCATTAATCCTTTTATCAGCTCACAGCAGGTTATTTGCAGAAGCATAACCATAAGGCGATATTCACTGGCCGAAACATGTCTTTGCATAACATTAAACATCAGGAGCAGTGAAACCTTTTGAAGGGGGAGAATAAAGATGAAAAAATCATTATATTTTTAGGCAAGGTTCTGCTAAATGCCTCCAGTAAATTTCTGAGTTTAGAAATACTGTTTCTGCCTATAGTAGATAATCATTATAAAGCATAAATCAAAATGTAAGAAAGGACAATCCCTATATCAAGTATTATAATTGTTTATATTTATTATGCATGCATTGATATTGCAAGCATGTATTGAACACAATTTATACGATTATAGAAAATATTGATGTGATTAATACAGCTCAAATTGATGCTTTTTCCATGTATCTGTAACTATTTCTTATTTAAATCGTGTATTAATTTAACATTTGTATCAATAGATATTTATGTAGTAAATCATATACAACAAATCTAAAGTAATTATCATATTTTAATAATTAAAATATAAACATATAACTCAAGTTAGGAGGTACTAATCTTGCTAATTAGAAACATAGATGGTGATTTTTTTCAAATATTCATGTTTCTATGGATAAATTCATGTTTCTAAAGAATAAATTTATATATACTTTTTTCTCTCTTGTAATTTCTCTGTCTTCCTTTCTTCTCTCTTTAACACATCTATTACAAGTGGCAATTCTTACTTTCAGTAATAATATAACATTCGTTTATTAAAATGTTGATATATTAAATTATATAAGAAATTATTATTATTATTTTAATTATTACCCTCATGTGAAATTGCTAGCAGATTAATAATCTGAATTATATTAACTGGACTAATCTTTACTGGAAAGTTTAAAATGTTTGGCTATATTGTTAACTATGAAAGTTAGAAATAGGTAGAGAAGGGAAAATGAAGTTTTTGTTTAAAATGTGGAGATGTATAGAGTGTTATGTTAGGCAAGAGTAATGGTCATCAGATATCATTCTAAAACTTTCAAGAAAGCTGATCAACATTTTTATTTTTTAATATAAATACAGATGCTTCCTTTTTATTATTAGAAGGCACATTGTGCCTAACTAGCTCATTGAGTTACTTCAGAACTTTTTTTCTTTTCAAGTAGACATTTGTTTCTGTTAAATACAGTTGGCAGGGAACTTGGAGGTCTTCTAGTGCAATCCCCTGCTTAGGCAGGAAACCGTACACCACTTCAAACAAATGGTTATCCAACATTTTCGTAAAAATTTGCAGTGTTGGAGCATTTACAACTTTTACAGGCAAGTTGTTCCACTGATTAATTGTTCTGTGAGGATATTTCTCCTTAGTTCTAAGTTGCTCCTTGATTAGTTTCCACCCATTGTTTCTTGTCCTACCCTCAGGTGCTTTGGAGAATAGCTCGAATCCCTAGATTGGACTAGAAGACCTACAAGGTCCCTTCCAAATCTGTTGTTGTTGTTGTTGTTGTTGTTGTTGTTGTTGTTAAATTAATAATGAATTACGACTTGTATCTTGATGAGATATTTCAGAGGACCTCTGAAAAAAAGTTAGGGGGCTGAGAAAATCAGCTATAGGGATACAATTAAGAATGAGGGTTGGTGTTAAATTGATAGAAATAAGCATCAGATACATGACAGATTCTTACAACTCACTTTGGGGACTTATTTTCTGAAGTTTCTCAGCTGAATATTGTTTTTCTTTGGGCAAGCAATGACATTAAGTTGGAAATGCAGTACTTGGAATCACATGTTCTTAATTAGAGTTTTGTTTTATGGAAAATAAATTTTCCATTAAAACTTTTGTTTTATGGAAAATAATAATGATAATTGGAGTTGATCTTTTTCAAGAAAACATTTCGCTCTTGATCAAATTCTCATTTAAATATTTTAATTTAAGGAAATATTAAATATTTAGAATATTTAAGGAAAATTAGGATTAAAAAGAAATTTGGCTTATGCTAATGTATTGGCTTAAAGTTTGGCTGTGCATTCACACCAAACAATTTGAAAAAGTTCTGGTCATCTTGAATGACTAGCATACTAGTTCTGATGATCTTTGCTAAGAACATCTGGGCTTTGTACCAGCTGCTTCTTCATTTATTTCATTACATACAGAAGCCCTAGAAAATTTTGTCTTCAAATACTGTTGTCTGTAGTATTTTTAAGCTTTTTCTTCTTTTAAAATTTGTTTGTAGAGAAGTTGGCTGAGAAAGCAGGTTATTTCTCTTTTCTAAAACTTAATCTGAAATATATATATATATATATATTTGCAGTGTCATCTATTTTTTCTGTACCGAATGTAAGACTACAAGTGGAAGCTGGAGAAAGCACAAAAGCTTTTGGGAAAAACATTTATGGCAAAGGTCAATCACATGTAAAACACTGAAGAGAATTTTGATTTCCTACAAATAATTGAGGTAAGTTTTACTAAAAAGTGTTTGTTTTTGGTAATTTTTTGTTACTCTGTCCTTGACATGCAGGTTTTTTTTAAGTAAAACCCAGTTTCTTAATATAAGTAGTAAAAAAAAATTCTATGAGTTTTATTTACTGTTAATATATGAATAAAGATGTTTAGGACTAAGGGATCAAATCAATTTTAAGACACAGATAACCAATGTATAGACATGGTAGTCTCTCTCTCTCTCTCTCTCTCTCTCTCTGTGTGTGTGTGTGTGTGTGTGTGTGTGTGTGTGTACATGCATGCACGCTTGCACTCCTGGGATTTCTTTGTCCATCAGCCTATAGCCAGGCAGAGGAAAAAGATTGCTTTTCTCCAGTGCTAATGATGTGCAATGAGATTGTTGTGAGATGGGAACAAAGCTCTCCCACCATTTCCTCCCCCCTCAAGCGGTCTTGCTCAAATTGCCCTTTCTGTTGCAAATAACAGCAGGGAAAGAATATTATGGAGTGGAATTACCTAAAGGATAAGTTTAGTAAAAACCCAGTGTATTTGTATATGGATGTCTAAGCACATTCATAGGCAGCCCTCAGAAATTATATGTGGTAGTCCTTAGGGTTTAAAGAAAACTCTCCTTTGTGCAGTTCATCTGTGGATACTGTTGGGCTAAAAAGATTGACTACCATACTTTAGAACAATTGATTCTCCCTATTCTTTGGATTCGAGAACAGTTATATTCTGCTTACTAAGTTAGTATTGCATATATACAATGTAAATATTTTACTTTCAAGTCTAGATATGTAATGTCAGAGGAGAAAAAACTTGTGTAAGAATTTCTGCCCTTACCAAATTCTAATTTCCAGGATTGGGAAGAGACAATACATGACTAGTTTTGTCTTGTTTGCAACTCATTGAACATATATAGAGACTTATGTTTCTACATAAGCCAGATGAATCTGAAATAGATGAAACCAGTTATGTATAGCACTGTCTCTAGTGGTCAGTATAATAAAAATATATAGAATATATCAGTGGTGAAATCTCAACCGATTTACTTCGGTTGCTGGCTGTGCATGCGTGCTGTGTGCGTGAGCGTGCACACCAAAAGGAGCCATGGGGTAAGTAGAACAGTGCACATGGGGGGGGGTGAACAGCTGTGACAATCTTTTTACTTCAAAAAGCACTTTGTACAACTTATTCGGCCAAATAGATTGTAAAAAAATGCTTTTAAAAAGTAAAAAAAAGGACCTGACAATTGTGTGGCTCAGCTGTGATTGTCAGAGCCTTTACTTTACCTTTTAAAAGCATTTTTTAAAAGAAGCAGCAAGCAGGCGACTGGGCGGGCATGGGCGGAGGGGGGCAGGGATTTTTGCTACCGGTTCTCTGAACCACCTGCCGCCCTCACTATGATCAATCAAACCATGAGCATTTCACCCCTGCAATATATACTTTGTAAATATAAACACCCACCAACACACACACATGGTATGTGGAAATCAGGTAATGCTTATATGAGGGCATGACCTATGTAACATCCCTAACCCTTTGGTTTAAGGCAGACCATATATAATATTTTAAAGATTATGAAAGAAAAAGCAAATAAAATGAAGTGAAATCATTGACTTAGTAATATGCATATTTTACTACTTTTGTGTTTGAAAATAAGTCAGCGCGGTTGCAAATCTATATATAGTGGGTCATATTTTGATATTTCTCTCTTCTCTGTAGACTTTAGAAAAATGGACGATAATTTTTTTCCCATATTGCTCTGCAGGAACACCATCATTACTCAGTAGTAGTACCACCCAAAGGCAAAGATATACGTGATAGAAAGCTATCGATACCATAAATGCCTCACTAGAAAAAGGAATTTAGTTAGTTGTTTAGTTCCTTGGTTAAGGAAAAAGTATCAATCATGCAGTGTTTATAGGAGCAGATTATATCAGATTATGAATACATTAAGCTATGCTAATACTGTTCTCTAGTGCTTAAAATAAATAGTCTTTTAATTTAAAGGATGACAATCCTAAATTGGGGCCTCAGGAAAATATTGTGAATAGTAAACCACTCAATGGAGAAAAATTGTTTTTTAAAACATTATGTTCATCTGAATTGTGATTAGCTAAAATATGAAACATGAGCATTTCTTTTTCAAAGTTTGAATAAAATTCTCAGGACAATTTCTTGCATCTACAAAGACTGAACATTAAACTATAGTATCTTGACCAAAGAGGAGAAAAATTTCATGTTACTGATTCTTTTCCAGATTTATCATATTATGGTACTTATTTCTCATTTATTATATAGATTATGCAATTTCCATTAAAATATGTTTCTATTGCAAATATATTACATTTTTCCAAGCATGGTATATATTTAATTTTTAAGATTTACTAGCTTGTTGTTGTTAGTTGCGAAGTCGTGTCCAACCCATCGCGACCCCATGGACAACATTCCTCCAGGCCTTCCTGTCCTCTACCATCCTCTGGAGTCCATTTAAACTCATGCCTACTGCTTCAGTGACTCCATCCAGCCCTCTCATTCTCTGCCGTCCCCTTCTTCTTTTGCCCTCAATCTTTCCCAGCATTAGGCTCTTCTTTAGTGAGTAATAGGACTCAGAATGATTTTCAAGGTAAATACAGATAAAAATTACATACATTCATTATAAAATAGCACAGTAACACTTTTAAAATAGCAGCATGAGATGTTTATACACAGAGGGGCAATATAAAGAGAACTTTAAAAGTCTGAAAGAAGAAAAATCTTTGCTTGGAGCTGAATGTTAAGGAAATAGATTTCGAATAGATGGGTGATGGTATATTCCTTTACTGGAATACAGTAGACAGATTACTGAACAGGTTACTTCAATGCCTTAGCATAAAAGGTAACACTTTATTTTATTCTTCATTTTATTACTATTTTAATATATTTCTCTTTTTTCCTTTTGGAATAGAAAATCAAAGACAGAGTAGACAATTAGCAATGACTGACTGATTCTCTCACATGGACATCTGTGGGAATTAGAATGTTTTCTTAAATATATGAACAATGGATCTAAATTGTCACATATTATGGCTATTCCCTTTGCTTGCTCTGTTTTTGTAATGGCGAGTTGTTGTCCAGGTTTCAGGAATTTATATGAGAGCAAGCCCTTTAGATTTCATCTGAAGTTCCAACTGCTTATTAGCATATGGCATTGTTACAGTAGCCAAAAGACCACAATGCTATTGCAGAAGATTAGTTTGGCTTGCCAAGGTACTAGCCCTGTTATAGGAAATGTATGCTTCTCAAGGTGTGTCACAGGAGGGCAAGCAGGCTTTGCACCAGAGAGAAAGACTAGCAGCTCTACCTGCAGCATCACCAAGGCTGTCTTCCCAGAACTGTCTCACAAATGGGCACCGCAACCAGGAAAGTTCAGAGCTGTCAGGAATCTGACTGCCTGCACAGAGCACCAGCTTGTTTCCCCACTGAAGTGGTACCTATCTATCTACTTGCATATAATATACTTTCAAAATGTTAGGTAGATAGAAGCTGAGGCAAGTGACAGGACCTTACCCTGCTTTTCAGTGCTTGGGATCGAACCGTCTGAGGTGAGACCATCTCCAGTGTCATTTAAGCCTCTAAGCCACCATGCTCCAGCAAATGCTTATTGTAATAATTTAATTGGAGGGTCATGGATCTGTTAAACAAGCTACTTCTGCCCAGGTTATATTGTATCTAAGGTACACAGCTGAGCTGGAAAAATGCAATGAGTGGCTCAAAGAAAACTTGTGCTGACAAATATAAATCTCCAAGTAACAGATCTGATGTTCTTTAGTGCTAAACTGTGTAACCTTAACTTTGAAGTAAACATGCAGCCTTAAGCTTAATTTTATATGGCCCTTGATCTAATTTTACAAGCCTTTGGTAAGCATTCTATTCAGATCCTTTGTAAAAAAAATAATCTATTCCATCATGACAATTTAAGAGAAAATAAAAAGAAAAGGCATTAGAAAGAGAGAAAGGATAGGCAACTTATCAAGCTCAGTCATGAAGTTTTGAACTATTTTGAGAATATGGCCTTCGGTTAAATGTTACTTACATGGACAGTTGTCACTAGTAGTATCTTAGCTTGTCTGTGTTCATTTTATTGGCATCACCAGTTCAGTATCATGGCCAAGCACTAGTTAAGGCTGTCTACTGTTTTATTTGCATCAAATTAAAAAGAGAGAAATTGATATGGCATTAGCATATTGATAGTACTGCAGTCTAAATCTTGGGATTACTTCACTTAGACTTTTTTCTGTCGTCGGAAATTTTTTAGTGTAATTGCCATTCTCCTCTTTTAAAAACCATATCTTGGGTCCAACATATGAAATATACACATAGATCAGTTTTAAAAATGGATCCCCAACTCTGAGCCATGGATCTATACTGATCTGCGGCCTGTTGGGAACCAGGCTATGCGAGCAGTGGGCGAGCACACAAACCTTTATCTGCGTATATGTGGGATCTAGATTGTGTGTGTGCAACCATCTCCCCTGTTCACCCCGCTGCTTCTAGAGGACTATATCATGGACTAAAAGGACAGATGGACCTACACCAGCCTAAAATGGTGAATATGTGCCAGGAACCATCTGACAGCAGCACCAACCAAATAATTATTGGATCACACCAGACTGTACAGTAAAATATACTGTATTATATGTGTATGTATGTATGTATGTATGTATGTATGTATCTATCTATCTATCTATCTATCTATCTATCTATCTATCTATCTATCTATCTATCTATGTAGATTTTCACGGGCAGGGGTGAAATCTAAATTTTTTTGCTACCTGTTCTGTGGGTGTGGCTTGGTGGGTGGGTGTGTCATGTGACTGAGTGGGCATGGCCAACTCAGTGTCACTCACAGCCATGCCCACTCAGTCACAACCCCCCCACCAAGCCACACCCACAGAACCCAGTAGGGAAAAAATTAATTAATTAAAAGTAATACTAAAAGTAAAAGTAATTAAATTAATTAATTAATTAAAAATAAATTTAAAAAATGTGCCATTCCCGGAGGCCCCAGAGCCACCAACTGCCTCAACTGGGTCGGGGAATGCACCATTCCCCACTCTGGCCTTTCTCCGGAGCTGCCGCCCACTCACCACCTGCTCGACCTTTGCCTTTGGTCAGGGGCCGGGGCCCAGGGACGCCCCATTCCCTGAGGCCCCGGAGTCGCCCCCTGCTCGCCGCCTCCTCAACCGGGTCGGAGAATGCACCATTCCCCGACACCAGCCTTGTCCTGGAGCCGCCACCCTCTCTTCCTTCACCACGCGGCATATACTTACTTTCCTCCAGCGGCTGGTTGCCAGGAAAGGCAAGCATCCAAAAGTTATCGGAGTTGCTCTCCTTGAATATGCCGCCTTGTTCTATGTGCCAGCTGCACAAGCGCACACCAAACCTGCCACTGATAAATAAATGAAATAAACGGTGTGCGCTTGCGCAGCCGGTGCATGGAACAAGCAGCAATGGTGGTGGCATATTCAAGGAGAGGGACTTCAGTAACTTTTGGATGCTTGCCTTTCCTGGCAGCCAGCCGCTGGAGGAAAGTAAGTATGCGCTGTGTGGCGAAGGAAGAGCAGGCGGCGGCTCCGGGACAAGGCTGGTGTCTGGGAATGGTGCATTCCCTGACCCAGTTGAGGCAGGCGGCGAGCAGGGGGTGGCTCCAGGGTCTCAGGGGAATGAGGTATCCCTGGGCCCTGACCAAAGGTGAAGGGCAAACAGGTGGTGAGTGGGCAGAAAGTGGGCGAAGGAAGAGTGGGTGGCCGCTCCAGGGAAAGGCCAGAGTCAGGGAATGGTGCATTCCCTGACGTGGTTGGGGCAGGCGACGGCTCTGGGGCCTCGGGGAATGGGCCCCGGCCCCTGACCTAAGGGCGAGCAAATGGCGAGCTGCCTTCCCGGTGTCCCGGTGTCCAGCTTGCGAAGGCTGGACTGCGGGCCGTGGACTGGTTCGGGGGCGTGGCCAGCCAGCGATTGCTACCAGATTGGCGAACCAGAACCAATCTCCGCTACCTACTCGCCCAATCCGGTCTGATCCGGTAGCATTTCACCCCTGTTCACGGGTATAGGTATGCAAGTCTTAACATATTCTAGTCTTTTTCTGTGTAAGGTTGAGAGTATCTTGGCGATGTTTCAACGAGGTCTCACTCGTCATCTTTAGGCTGGTGCTTATGGCTTCGTGCTTCTGCGAGCAAAGCGTGGTCAGAGCTGCTGTCTCTCTATAAATACTGGTGGGGAGGTGTGAAGTGCTGGCTTTGTTGCTGTAAGAAGGTTGGTTGGCTGTGTTTGTTACATCCTGATCAACCTCTATCAACCAATCAACCAATCAAGATGTAACAACACAGCCAACCAACTTGCTTACAGCAACAAAGCCAGCACTTCACACCTCCCCACCAGTATTTATATAATAATAATAATATCAAGGTCTTCTAGTCCAACCTCCGGCCCAGGCAGGAAACCCTACACCATTTCAGACAAATGGCTATCCAACATTTTCTTAAAAATTTCCAGTGTTGGAGCATTTACAACTTCTGCAGGCAAGTTGTTCTGATTAATTGTTCTAACTGTCAGGAAATTTCTCCTTAGTTCTAAGTTGCATCTCTCCTTGATTAGTTTCCACCCATTGCTTCTTGTTCTACCCTCAGGTATAGAGAGACAGTTCAATGATCTCGGCCTTTCTTTGCCATACAAATGAATTCCAAAAACTCCTAAAGATATGCAGCTGTCCCTTTTTATGTGTAGTTTCTGACAGTTGGCATTTTTAGTATAGGCATATTCTGTGTCAAGGGATATAGCAGTTCATTTATGCACCAATATTTCTTTCCCACCAATACTAATTCTGCACAGGGATAAAGACAGTTTTTAGTGTCCAACCCATCTAAATCCTAATTGAAAATGATGTAGGGAAATGTTTTTCGTACAAATTGAGGACCCTCTGACTCAGGATTTGCCACCTGTTTATAATTATTTCTTCTAGGTACAGCATATTGCACCCTACCCCACCCCAAACAGCTTCTCTATTATCATCTTTTAGAATGGACTTGTTTATTTATTTCCTGACATTAAGAGGATTATATAACCTCTTATGCCCAGCCTTATATATCTTCTTCATTGGAAATCTACAGTTAATACTCCAGCCAGATGAACTCTTGCAGAGTGGAGATGCTGTATATAGAATAAGCCAAGTGAGAGTGTTTGGCATGAATTAGAAAATGCTTTGGTACGACTGGTGACAAGTAGTAGCACAGTTCCCCCGGAATCAGATTAAAGGGAAAAAATATATATATATTTGGTCATTTTATTACTTCAGAGGTGACAATGAATCATTCAGACATAGGATCTTTTCTTTTAAAGAAAATTGCAGTGGCAGGACTTCTTTATTTCTCAAATAATCCACTATGTATCTAAACAAGATATAAAACAATACTAGATGTTTATAATCACTGGAAAAATCCATAAAATGCATAATAATTATACCTTTAATAATAAACAAGTAATTAATTGTAATGTTCCAATTTACATTGGTTAGACTTAGTAACATGTATAAAAAAACTTTTTTAAAAGCTGTAGCTATAGCGAGCATGCATACTAACATTTTATACCAGTTTATTTTGACTTGCTTTAGAAACCAATGATAACAATTTAAAAGCAGCTTACAAAGTAATGATGACAGCTTGTTGGAAACATCTCAGCTATTGAAAACTAAAATCATCAGATGTCAGGTTGCTCCAATTATTGTACAGATTTCTTTATAGTGAGCTATTACATTTTTACAACGTCAAAATCAATCTGTCTTCACAATTCACTGATTAACATCTTCATTGACACGTTGATCCTTGTTTTTCTTCTAAGCAGTGTCTCCATTTATATCTGTTTAATTTCACCATTGGAAACATTTCTTTTACAAATAAATTTTAAATGTTTAAGTTCACAGCTTTTGTGGTTCTGACATACCACAAAATAATTTATGTTGGGTAAAGTGTTTGATGTCTGAAATATATATTTGGGAGATTATTTTACTTTTTAATTGCCTCTGTATTCTTAAGTCTGAGTTCCTCTACACAAAACGATTTGAGAATCCATTTAGTTTAATAAACCTAAAATTTTAAATCTATCAGTAGCAACGGATCTTAATATAGTAATTGCTGTACTAATTTTTTGGTTATAAAAATTTACTAGTTTTTAGTGGCCACAGGCTTTATCTCAGAGGAGAAAAATATTCCATATTTGTTAAATGAATCATTGCAGTTGCTAAATGAATCATATTGTTGCTAAGGAAATCCAGCATCCGCCATTGACTTGCTTGTTCCCTGAGGAAGGCTCAAATGGTGATCACATGACCTCAGAATATTGCAATTATTGTAAATATATGCTGTTGCCAAGTTCCCATATTTTGATTACGTTACCTTAGAGACGCTGTGACGGTTGGAAGTGCAATTGCTTTGGGATGGGGAGGAGCAGGTGGGACCTGGTGCGCTAACAAAGCAAGCCCAGTGCCTGTGGAGACCCAATGGGGCAGCGGGGGGGGGGAATAGGCAGGACGCATGTTGCAATGTCTCTGCAGTCAGTCATAAGGACAAACAACTGCTATGGTATATAACATATATAACTTTATATATAACATATATAACTTTGAGACCAGGCCGTAAGTACTTTGGGTGAGGGGATGTTGTAACTTTAAAATATCACTGGGTGAATTGTCATAACTCAAGGACTACCTGTATTACAGAGATCTTCCCTAAAACTGCAACAAAAATCTCATGTACAAACTTTAATTGTCTATTGACTTAGCTTTGATTTTATTCTGCAATATAAAATTAATCTGCTAGTAAAAAAGGTAGCAAATGCCTAGAATCCAGCAACATTTGCAAGGAAGCAAGATAAGCAAGATGGCAGCATGATTAAAGTCCTATCCGTTTGAGCATTCAGTTGCCAGGGATCTGCCCTGTGTGCATCTCCTAAATACAATTTACTCAGTTATTCAGAAGTGAACTCTCATTTTATCAGATCCAGAAGGTTCCTTGATTATGATTGAGTTTATTTTCCAGATCTGAAACACATGGCTTGGCTCAGATTTTCAGATGGTTTGTCAGAAGACTCACAAACCTGGCTTGATAGAGAAAACTTAAGTCAATCATGGTTCTCCATTTGAAGCAGACCTTATCAAAATGGTATCTACCATTTGGATCTTTATTGCTTAAAAATAAATCTCCACTCATACGTCTGACTTCTCAAATTTTTACAATTATCAGAACTTCCAGAAAAGCATTGTAACCAAATTGCTGCACTATGGCTTTTCTGAATAATTATTAGCCTTGGGCTACAATTAAGCTAAGGTAGGAAAAGAGTTTTAGACATGGACCCTCAAGTTAAACATACCAGAATCTTTCATTAAGGGAATTTAATGAATTATTTTAATTAATCTTGGTATTGGATCAGTTTGCAATTTCTAAATAGCATTGTTGTGTTTTGCTGTCTTACATAGCTATTGTAGCAACAAAATACTGTATAAGAAAGCTCATTGCAATATAAGAACTCTACCCTGTGAACATGGGCCATTGTATATTACATCCTTTTGTTTTCTATGTAGAATCCAAAATATGTGGCCGTTAACTTTCAATGACTGCCTGTCAAATTTATTTATTAAATAATATATAAATATTTTATTTATTAAACAATATGTGAAATACAAGTAGCAAAGTTAACCAATTTATAACATATAAATATAAATAATAAATATAACATATAACATATAACACAAGAGCTACCAACAGATTTAAACTTAATGTCAACCGCACCAGTTTAGATTGCAGAAAACACGATTTCTGTAACAGAATTATCTATGCTTGGAATGCATTACCTGACTTTGTGGTCTCTTCTCATAACCCCAAAAGTTTTGTTAAAAATCTATCTACTGTTCACCTCACCACATTCCTAATAGGACTCTAAGGGGCATGCATAAGAGCACAAATGTGCCTACCGTTCCTGTCCTATTGTTTCTTCCCCTATATATATATATATATGCTTATACTACCTTGTTTCTCCTCATATATATGTTTATATATTATATAATCTTTTGTGTTATGCTTGTTATGCTTGTGTATATTGTTATGACAAAATTAAATAAATAAATAAATAAATAAATAAGACAATTTACCAATAAGCAATTAAAAACACACATTTTATCTTTAGCATTCTTGAATCCCACGTTGTCAGGATTCAAGAATAAATGCAAATGAAACCTGTAGAATATGTGAGAAGTTAGCAGCAACTCTATGCTTGCTCAAAACATCTGTCAATGAATGCCTTAATAAATATCACTGATGTTAATCCTTTCCCTAGTTTCATTAAATAATTTTATTCTCCCCATGTTAACAGTGCTAAATAACGTGCAGTATACTGATGATACTGTTATTTTGGTCTGTAACCATAATAATAGTATCTGACTAATTTAGGTGTACTCATTGACATAGAAAGGTAGTGGACAACCTGTCCTCCCTTTATAATTTTATGTGAAGGAACTGTGTGTGTGTAATTGTTTCAATATAATCTTTATATCTCATTTTGGAAATACAGTGTTGTTTTGGACTAACCAAAATTCTAATTTTGTACTAACTTGTGTTAGTACTAACTTTCCTCTCTTTCAAATAGTTCACTTATTTCAGTTCTCAAACATGTGAATCAGGGATGGGTTGTACTTATCTTTACTACCAGTGCGCAACGGGAACAAGCACAGAAGCTTCTGTGCATGCGCAGATCATCCATCATGACGTCTGGGCAGGTTGGTGGAGCCTCATGCCGCTTTTACTACCGGTTTTCTAGAACCAGACAGCAATGCACCATTGCATTGGTGGGAATAGAGAAACAATATGTATGTGTAGTAATCACTTAATTGCATATGTTTGTGGGCAATAAAATTAGTAATTTGACAGGTAAATCTGCTAAAGATGATCATAGTTGTATCCAAATATTGGTAATGTTTGGTTTAAAGAATTTTAAATTTTGAATTAGCTATTTCGCAAATATCTCAATTGGTCATCTGGATTTAAAAGCCAAGTTGGATCTGGTCTATTAGGACTGGGACAGGAATTAGAGAATGTCAGGGCTGTAAAATAGCAAATTTTAAAAACTCTGAAGACTTCCATACTGTTGTCAAGAATTCATACCACCAGGATTGGAGCTCAACTCAGAAAGATATATTTTGGTTTGCGTACATTGATGATACTAAATTAGGCGGTATCAGAAGGACTATCATGGTATTTCTTTATTTTGTATATAGTTGCTGATTTCTGGCTTTGTAAATTGTTTAAAGAAGTCTTTTCAGTAACCCTATGTAACCAGATTATTATTTTTTAATTCTAGTTGTATGCTCACAGTAATCTAACAATACTTTTCCGAACATGTATTGATGAAAAGTCCTTTTTTTTCCACCTCTACATTATTTAACCTTTGGGTGTCATCATTAGTGAATGATGAGACAACTCATCTATTGTGCCATCCATTTCCAATTTGAGGCAGTCAATCAATACAGCAAAGCCTTATATTACAGGCCTTTTAATACTCAGCTGAATACGATTGCTTTGTTAAATTATATTAAAATATTTTGTGTTTTTCTTCAGAATTTTCAAATTTTCAAAACTAAAGATATGCATAACCTTATAATTTGATAATGCAAGTGCAATATTTGCCAGCTTTTTAAAAACATTTCATTGGAATTTGAGTAAAAACATACACATTGTTTGAGTGTATTGTATTGTAATTTGGAAAAAATGAAAGTATATATCTTGAACGGATATTGCAATCATAATTCACTGAAACGTACCTTTCCAAATTGAATTTACTTGTGGTTTTGAATAATGCTTTTATTAATTAATTGAAACTGCTTCTGCACAAATCAGCACCAGTAGAAAAAGCTCATACTGCATAGATTTGGTGGCCAGCTGGAAGTAGTCTGGTATTAGAATCTAATAACAGCACTTTTTAAATATAGCTAACATTATTGCATGCAATTTTAAAAATGTTCAAAAAGAGTGTTTGATCTCATGGGTTGCTTTATTTTGACTGTTATTAACATTTGTAAAACCTAAATTTCAAATTATCAGCAACAGGATAGCGTCCAAGTTTGTATTACATTGTCTTTTTTTTTTTTTTTTTGCTTTAAAGGTATTAATCACTAGAAAACATCCTAAATAAAATACATGCAGTATGCTTTTACCTTGAAGCATAGGTTTAAAGGCTATGGTTATTTGCAGTAAAAGATGGAATTTCATATTGTATTTGTGGATGTAGATACGATTGTACCATGTAGATATGATGCCATCAGTGAATCCAGTATTATTATGCCAAGTGAAATGTATAACTTATATATAGGCCATAGTAAATTTCTTGCCTACCTAAGCCTAGATATTGGAATCATATTTTCAGAATGCTTTAACTTTTGAATTAGATAATACTTTTTCAGAATTTTAGTTTCCATATTCCTAATGCAGAATACACATATGTTTTTAATCAATAAGTGTTTTTCAGTTAATGCAGAAGCTTCTTGGAAGATTTTTGTGTCACAGAGACTAGGATTTATGAAACTGGAGTTTTTCTACATTCTGGCTATGTAACTGTCATTTAACAAATAATTATTAAAAGCACTTTTAGCAATATTTAGTTGTATTTCAAGTGTTGAAGAATGATGAATTTAGAAAGCTTGTTATAAATATCTCTAGTGTCATGTTCTGTAGTTCAGCATCAAGAAACCTCAGACAACACAGTTAAGCGTGAAACCTGGGACAAAGGCAAGAAGTCAAACAAAGTCAGGGCTAACTTCAGTTTATCCCTTCCCCCTTGAGTATGTGTGTTTATTCCATCCCTTGGTGTCCTCCCACAATTAGTCCAATAGAAGCTTCATGTGCATGTGCATCCCACCCCCGACTTATGGTTGCCAATGCTTAACTGTTCTGCCGATCTCCGCTTCCCAACTGATTGCCAGCTATCTGCTTCCCAGCTGACTCCGGGTCTGGAGGCATTCCCGGCAGCGCCCAGCCCAACAGAACAGTGGCCTGTCTTCCACTTGGAGCTCAGCCATTTCACTCCTCAGCTGGGTGTTTACCTGGTGCTCAGCTGCTCCACCTCTCAGCTGACAGCTCATGCGGTGTTGGTGGATTCTCCCTTCCCCAAATGGCAGCCCTGAGACATCTCACTCTTGGCTGGCCATTTCGGGGCTGACATCTAGATTTGAAACTTATTCGGCAATCAAGTTCATATGTTGTTACCTGTTCAAACATAAATGGAAAAGAAGTAGATTGAACAACATTGTGCTATTTTACTTTAAAGAAGAGCGCAGTGGCTCACATGATTAGCCTGCTGGATTGGAAGTTAGCAAGCCTGCGTTCAAGTGCTGCTGTACGGCAGGGTGAGCTTCCATCATTCACTCCAGCTTCTTGATGGGGACATAAAAAGATATGCACAGTTTTCATGGAGGTTCTGTTGAATGCTTTGCTGAAATTAAGATATTTAGTGTCCAGTACATTCCTAGGTAAGGTAAAGGTTCCCCTCGCACATAAGTGCTAGTCGTTGCCGACTCTAGAGGGCGGTGCTCATCTCCGTTTCAAAGCCGAAGAGCCAGCACTGTCCAAAGATGTCTCCGTGGTCATGTGGTCAGCATCACTCAATGCCAAAGGTGCACGGAATGCTGTTACCTTCCTACCAAAGGTGGTCCCTATTTTTTCTACTTTGCATTTTTACGTGCTTTCGAAACTGCTAGGTTGGCAGAAGCTGGGACAAGTAACAGGAGCTCACCCCGTTACACGGCAGCACTAGGGATTCGAACCGCTGAGCTGCCGACCTTTCGATCGACAAGCTCAACATCCTAGCCCCTGAGCCACCATCTAAAATAGTAATTCTCTACTTCTGATACAGTCTGTTCAGAATCTATGGATAGGAACGGATGTAGCCGGATGTGCTATAAGAGAAGAGGGAAACTATTTTCCTCAAAGACAGTCCATAAACCAGTTTTGTAATTTTTAGAGAGGAAAGAAATGAACTGAGCATGTCACTATTTTATAGAAGTCTTTGAAAAGTATTGGACCCTGGACCAAAACTAATAAGATGAAATGTTACATTCATTTATTCATTTTATTCATTTAAAAAAATAAATTCAAATACAGGAAAATTGGTGAAATCTTGGTTAAATAGAAATACATACAAAAAGATTGAGGTCTTGTGGATTAAGTGTAGTGAAGTGTAGTATGGGGGGGAAAAACTCCTAAAAAAAACCCTACTACTTCTTAAGACATTATTTGTAGAAGCGTAATATCCACATCACATAAAACAATAGTTCTACACTATTTTATACTAGAAGAATTGTCCCAAATGTGCTATGGGACATCTCTGGAAAACCCTGATTTAGATATCTAAAAACCAGTGAAATAGATAGACTTTTCCTTGCCAAGAGATTTGCCAGGAAGTGAAATTTCCTGGGAAGTAATGGGTGGTTCTTTGATTAACATAACTAAGGAGAGTAGTCATCTTAAAAACTGTTGTATCCATTCTGCAGTATGATCCAGTATGTTTGAAAAGAAATTCCAAGGTCCCTTCCAACAATATGATCCCACAGCTGTAATATCAGAAAATAATATTTAAATTAGATAGGGACTGATTCAGCATACATATTCTTTATACTAGTTTTGATTATAAATTTTAGATTTGAGTTCTGATTTCATTTTGATCAGTACTGATTTTTTGAAGTCTCACCAAGTGAAAACATTTTTAAAAAGCAAAGGGTTTTGGTTTTTTTTGGTCATATTGGCATTGTATTAATAACATTTGTGAAAAATTTAAAGGAATGTTTCTTTTTCTAAACTGTATCCTATATGACTGCTCTTGAGTTTAGGATACCAAAGATGAACTTTCCTACTGTATACTATGATTTATTCTAGAATAGCAGGAATTTCCCATTAAAAAATCTTTTTGATCAGCTAATAATCTTTCTAGGCATAGAGACAGTTGTAATTAAAATGGATTGATAGTCTGGAATGGCAGTGAAATACATAGGAGACAGTGTATTAATAACAGTACTAAAGAAGAAGCAAAAAAAGAATCTAAATGATTCTATTTCTCCCACAGACTGCTACCTCTCTTTTAGGATTAATTTATCACATGATCCCATGACTAGTCTTTGTCTACGGAGAGAGGGAGGCTGTGAAACCATTGAAGGAGAAAACTGAAGTTAACAAAGCAGTTGGTTTTAGTTTTGACACATAGACTGTAGCCTATGGCGACAGCAAAACCATTGTATGGGATGATAATTTATAGCAATTTGAAAATTAAGCCATTTTTACTTTTGGTGGAGTTCTAGAAAATAATATTTGCTGTAAATAACTGGAATTACAGTATATATAAAATTATTTTGGTATGTAAAAAATTAGAAAGTATTTACAGCTGATATATTGTGTATAGTGAGTGAAGCAGTTCATGAAACAAAGAAAACTAAACACTATAAAGACTAACACAGTTCAGCTATCTGATAACTATGCAACACCCACTGTGTTTAATAGGGAATTAAATGTTCTTAGCTGCAGGGAGAATCTCTTCTCTCAGTGAAGATATATTTAAATAGAAGTTCAATCAAATTTATTTTATTAGATCAAATTATAATAAATTATTTATCTCCTCATGAAATTAAAATAATGGTAACCATCTAATTTTATGAAGAGAAACATGCAGTTCTAAATCTTAAATAAAAATGCTTATTATTTTTCCATTGTAGATATTTTATAGTGAATCATAAGACCTGCATATTACAGGCATTATAATGAATTGGTTCGAGACATCCAGAATATATTTGATGATTATATAGTAGTGGCAATGAAGAAAAAAATCTATTCTAATAAACAGTTTCTGTTTATTTGTATCTTATCCTATCTATCCATCTCTATCCATCTATCTATCCTATCCATCTACCTACCTTATCTCCTTATCTATCCATCTACCTACCCTATCTATCCATCTATCTATCTATCTATCTATTCCTATCTTATCCATCTATCCTATCCATCTACTTATCTACCTACCTACCGTATCTATCTATCTCTTTCTACCTATCTGGTTGATGGAAGTTTTATTTCAGTAAGTTTATTCTAAGAATGAATATGTCTGTACACAATCTATGTTTTGTGATTCTGATACAGTTGTAAACTCTGAGCAGCATTTGATTTCTATATATATTTTTACTATTATATTACTTGATAAACAAAACAAAATGATACTTACTGAGGTGAAATAACAAGTAGATTCACTCCATTCTTTAAAAACAGCTATCTAGTGATGCAAAGACATTGTATTTTTACTGTAATTTCTGAAATTTTTTTGTCTATTTTTAAATTTTTATTGCCACTTTTACTATGGACTTTCCAAGTATATTGAAATTGCTTAATAATAATGGAAAGGATATATAATGATCCTGTGTCTAGCTAACATTTTATGTGTTTTCTAATTAACAAGATTATGCATCATACAGGGGTGTGTGTGTGAGAGAGAGGGAGAGAGAGAGAGAGAGAGAGAAAACCTATTTTTCCGAGTATATTCACAGCTTCCGTGAAAATCTGCATAATAATGTTTAGCCTCAAACATTCATACCAGCATGCTTAATTCACAGCTTAATTTTTTAAAGAAAACCATTTGGCTACACAGCTTTGTGAGAACTGCATATTGATAATGACAGAGAAAGAGATGTATTTTTGTATTTATGTGGCAAATTTATTTGTCTTGGTTTCAAAAACAACTTGGGGATGTTGCTTCGACATCATCTCAAAATGGAAATAAATTCTTAATTATAGAGATTCAATTCTGTCCTAATTTTCCCACCAGTTTTTCCATGTTTCTGCTGCCCCTGAGACTTAAAATATTCTCATTAGGTAGCTGCAAAGGCAACTTGCTTGCCTATTCCCGCATTCTCTTACTAGCTTTTCTTTCCTTTCTATTTTTTTCTTTTTTTCCTTTGCCTTGGGAGTGACTGTGAAGATCATTTGCTGGAATGATTGGCAGGTTAGAGGATTCAATGAGATGAGTTCCTCTTAGTGCAGGTCAAAAAGGCTAGTTAGCAAGAGCTGTCGAAAAATGCCAGCAGCATTCAAAATGGGAAATGTCATGACTTCGAGGCAGGGGGTGCCACCTGGAACAGAAAGCCCCCAGCTCATTAGCAAGTTACAGGATGCATGCTTAACTGGAAGGAGCAAGAAAAAGGAAAGATAATGCCCAATTGAGAAAATTATTGTGAAGTGGAATTGATTTCATGTATAATTTGTTTATCACTAGAGGGTACAATTGCTGCCCATCTGACATATGCAGAAGACTGTGTATGAAACAATTTAGCATAATCTCTAGGTTGAGTTCTGGATTTAAAGAATGCAAGTTTCTTTCTTGCAAACTGGAAATGATTGGGTCATGTTGCATTAATTATACCTGACATACTCTCAAATGGTTTATCTTGGTAGGTGAGGCAAGTCAGCATACATTTGTATATATGGCTTACATTCATTATAAAGCAGGAAAATGTACGGATTTGTGCATCTGATATTTCTCCTCATATTGGCATAGCTGAAAATAAAAACACAACTGTCATAGACTGAATAAAACAATTAAACATAAGGTTCCCAAATATAATACCATATCTTGTCAGTTATCTGCGTGTTTTTTTAAAGTATGTTTGTATTAAATTTGGATATTTATTGGTATTGCAGGCAATGTTGTAATAGCACTAATCTAAATTGAATGTGTTTACACTGACTAAAAAGTTTAGCCTAAACAAAGTGGATAGAGTGCTTAAATTGAAATTGAAACACAGTTCTTGAATTGCCAAATGAAGGACTTCCATTTCAGATCAGTTGGCTTTCTATCTCCATTTCCTCTATTCTCTCTCTCTCTCTCTCTCTCTCTCTCTCTCTCTCTCTCTCTCTCTCTCTCTGTGTGTGTGTGTGTGTGTTTCTCCCTCTCTCCCTCCGTGTGCGTTTAGAGTGAATAACAGGGATTTTAACTGGAAGTATCAGGCGATTGACAATGTGACTGAATAAAATCACATGGTCCATCATTGACCTGTAGCCCCTTCTAGATGTTTTGTTATACAGTGCGTACATTTCCATTGTTATTTCCAGTAATGCAAAACAACAATGGAAATGACAGCTTTCCACTTTTGTTTCAGAACATTTCTATGTTTGGCCAAAATGCAAGAAGAAAATAATGCACTTGACTGCAGGCTAGCTTCATAAAAATTTGTTAGTCAAGAAACCTCATTATTGTGGTCAAAGCTTTAATATAGATAAAGATAATGTTTTTAAAAGTATGACATTGTATTGTAATAGGCAGCTTTTTTTATCAAAATGGATAATTCCTTTAAAATTTCTATACATTGAAACTTAAAATAAGATTGTTCTCCCATCTTTTTTTTTTAAAAAAATCGCCTTCTAAAAAGAGAGGAAATAGTTGCTGGTGACTCCTCCTTTAAATTGCCCTTTTATGACTTTTTGGAAAAAGTCTACTATCTTTGAGAAACTTGATGTGCAAACTAGCATGTGACATGTAGTGGGAAGAAGAAAAAAAGTGTCATTTGCTTTTCTCTGTTTTCATTCACTTCCTTCTTTTGGATTCCTTCTATTTAAAGTAATTTTCCTTCTGACCTGCTGACTCATTTCTACAGCTCCAGTTCCTTCCTCGGTTTTTTTGGGTTGTTTTTTTTAAAAGTTGAAATCTTATATGTATCATTGTTTGCCTCCATTCTTCTCCTGATGATGGCATCAGGAGTGCATTACAACAATGCTTCTCAGTTGGCAAGACGTGCGTTTGGTAGAATGCAACTCATCTTCCCCATATACATTTATTTGGGAAAGAGAAAAAGGAGGGTGGGGCAACCTGTCTCCAGGGTAGTTTGCTGGTTGTGGTCAAATCAATATCATTGCAACAGCAAAAGGGTTGCATTTCCCTATTACATCTCTTTTGTCTTCTTTTGGAGTGTATAGATAACAAATATTGGAAGAAGGTTACGCTTGGGGAGCTATATATGTTTCTAGCCATAATCGCTGCTTGGATAATTGTTAGCTTAGGGTGTGTAGGAATTCCTTTCTTCCATATGAATCAAACAAAAATTTCACTCATTATATTCCAGTATTCCATAGTGGGCAGACATCTTACCGCAAACGCTGGTAATATTTATTAAAATTATATTGCCATTTTATGAACTTAAAACTCTATACAATTGCTAGATAAAATAGGGTTAAAAACATCCTTACTGGAAAAAGTTATTTTGTCCCAATCTTGGCATGATAGAGGTTCTATAATAAAGTGGTTGATGTAATATTAGAAGTGAAAGACAGTAAATTACTAAATTATAGTATGCCCATTTAAAGGAGCTTTAGGTTTAGCCCAGCCACTACATTCCAGCCTGGACTGAGAACAGAAGTAGCCCTGGTTGCCTTAATAAGTGACATGCAGAGAGACTGAGATTGATCCTATCAAATGTCTTAGTAATCATGGACACCTTAGTACTCTTTTGAGCTTGGTTGTTTTGTTTACAGATGTTTTATTAGCCATCCAGGTAACATCTTCAATGCACTAAGAGAACTGCAGATGTTATCTAGTCAGGTAACAAAATGTCTGCAAGCCAACAACTACCAATTTCAGAGAGCACCAAGATCTCCAGAGTTCAACCCTCAGCTACTATACATATGTTCTGTTCTATCATCTTAGTAACCTCTGATATTATATCTTGAACTAGGGACATTTTATTATCATTTTTCTTCTACTTTCAGGTATAATCTACCTGGGCCATTGGATTTCACAATTATGTCAGGGAATGTCACAAGACACCATTTTGTGCCCATTGCTTTTTATTACGGTAATTTTCCTGGGGTAGTCATCAGATTTTGAGCTGAGTACCATCAATATGCTGATGATGCTCAGATATTTAATCCATAATTACTGCATCATAGCAATCTGTACATTTCCTGAACCAGTGTATAGATATAATGATAGGGTAGATGAGGCCAATTAATTTAAACTGAATTCTAATAAAATAGGGACCTTAAGACTGCATCTGAACCATCCAGTCTTTAGTATTTTTCTAATTTTACAGGTAATTATTGATTTACGACCGATCACTTAGCAACTATTTGAAGTTATAACCAACTCAAAAAAGGGGTCTTACAATCATAGTTGAAGTTCTGATGATTGGATCTCATGCATGGTCGCCCTAACCACTCAGTAACATGGCTGTATGTATGGCCATTTGCAGGAAGCTGTAGTTATATGAAGAGGAAACCAGGACTTTCTCTTTTCAGCAAAACAGTAAGCAAAACAGTACCCAAAATGAAACATTAATTCGTTAACAACCACTGTGTTTGCTTAACAAACCCTGTGTTTGCTTTATTGCTGCAAAAAATGTTATAAAATTGGGTCGATTGCATGAGTGACCCATTTTACAACTATCATGACATATGACCATAATGGGCAGACTCCATTCCAGTAGTGTGTCAAGGACTATCTGTACTCTATCAATACAAACAGTTATTGAAATTGGGATACTAAGGTCACTGGTAATTATTAGCTTCAGGTGGTGCACCAAAATTTGTCTTTCCTGGACAAGGGATAGTTTCACTACTGTGATGACATCATAAGGGCCGGTTTAGCTCACGCTGGTAAAGCCTGTTATTAAGAACACAGTAGCCTGCAATTACTGCAGGTTCGAGCCCGGCCCAAGGTTGACTCAGCCTTCCATCCTTTATAAGGTAGGTAAAATGAGGACCCAGATTGTTGGGGGGGCAATAAGTTGACTTTGTAAAAAATATACAAAATAGAATGAGACTATTGCCTTATACACTGTAAGCCGCCCTGAGTCTTCGGAGAAGGGCGGGGTATAAATGTAAACAAAAAATAAAATAAAATACAGAATGTTACATTGAAATCAAGATTGGTATATCCTTGTAGATTTTGAAGATGCAGTGATCTAGAAGTAGCTATGATAAGGGACCTGCATAGTTCAGATAGTTCAATGCTGGCATGCTTGGGCTAAGATTATGATTATAATATCGAGATAATTTTCAGAGCACCCTAATATTGCTTTCTCCTTTTATATTGAAAGTAAAGTTTCTATTATCCAGATTTATTTTAGATTAAGATTACCTTAAATACTACCATCTTTCAGTAAATAAATTTGAATAATACTAGAAGGCATAAATAAAAATAAAAATCTTTAAAAACCACCCAGTAAGAAAGATTAATTGAATAGAAATAAAGTCTATAAAAGCCTTATTCAAAAGCTTAAAAAATAAACATTTGGCCATTTTAGTAAATCTATCGAAACTGTGGAGAATACAATTATTTGAAATTGATGTCAGCAGTCACAAATTATGGTTCTGTCATTGGTTGCTTTATTTATTTAATGTATAGTATACAATGTCAGAGAAATCTACATATGCTAGCTGACTCAGAGAAATCTACATACATGGCCCCACTATGCAGTCACATGACAGCTGGCTGGGGTGTGCGTGCACCTAACCCACTCACACAAACTTTGTGGGACTCGCCCCCACGAGCGTAAACATTGCAGATGCTCAAGCCTCACGCGAGCATAGCGGGCACTTGGGGCCCTGCGCAAGTGCATAGTACTGGGGGCCACAGTCACATGAGCATTGTGGGTGCTCTCAGCCCCACATGTGAGCAACAGGTGCTCACACACGTGACTACCCCTCCCATAAAACCATCCTCTCTTCCCCTCCCTCCCCTCACACTACAGGCAATCTGGAAAGTTTAGGGAACTCTGTCCTAGACACACAATGCAATCCTGATAGCACTGGTGAATTATGCTTTTTCATCCTCTGTCCCATCCCAAATTCTAACCCTAACCCATCACTAACAAATGGCAAATCAATTTCGTATTTACAAATGCGAGATATGATTTTTAGTCTGGATAACAGCTTTGTTTCGGATTCATGTTTTTTGTGTCATAGAAGATCTAAAATACTGAAGATCATCGATTGTTCATGCAGGCAATTGCTATATGTGATGCAGTTACACATTGACTTATGAACACAATCGGAACTGTAATTGCTGTTGCTAAGCAAGGTGGTCGTTAAGTGAATTATGTCTGATTTTACAATCATTTTTGCTACAATTGTTATGTTAATCATGTGGCCATTAAACAAATCCAGCTTCCACCATTGACTTTGCTTGCTTGGAAGTTGATTGGAAAGTTGCAAATGGTGATCATGTGACCCTGGGCTGCTATAAATATCATAAATCCATGCTGGTTGCCAAGTGCCTACATTTTTATCACATGATTGTGAGGATACTTCAACAATTATAAGTGTGGAGGATCAGTCATAAGTCATTTTTCTTAAGGCGGTCATAACTTCAAATGGTCTATAATGGTTGTAAATTGAGGACTACCTGTAGTGAGCTAGTGTTTGTTAATACTCAGGTATAATAGAATGTCTAATAAATTGGGGAGAAATAGATGAGTAATAACAGGGTAAATCTCATTATTGATAAAATATCCATTCTAAATAAATAACTTCTATTTATTTAGCCTTATATGATTCATTACAGTGTCTACATTAGTGATCTTTTACTGTTTGTTCCTATAAAATATGTTTTAAGGCATGGTGTCTGTGATTTTGTAGATAGCATGCAAGGCTATCTATCTATCTATCTATCTATCTATCTATCTATCTATCTATCTATTTATTTATTTATTTATTTATTTATTTATTTATTTATTTATTTATTTGTCACACAGTATATATAAGCATAAGCATGAAATAACTATACAATATATAAGCATATATATAAGCATAAGTATGTAATAACTATATTAATTGTATATAATGAAAGGAAACAATAGGACAGGAATGATAGGCACGCTTGTGCTCTTAGGCAAGCCCCTTACAGACCTCTTAGGAATGGGATGATGTCAATAGTAGACAGTTTTTGTTTAAAGCTTTGGCTAGTAGTCATTGATAGTTCTGTATAACATTACTGATCTCTTGTATATTCATTATGTTTGTATAGAAATAAATGTACATTTTCAGATATGCATATTGTAAATGATAGCTTTAGTTTTTTGCCTAATGTTTGTGGCATGGATCTTGGTTTCTGGAAGTAGTGCTTATTGAGAATTTTTGGAATTATGTTATATTTAGTATCATGGCAGTTGTTTGGAGAAATTTCAAAACAAATTCATGGAGTTATTTTCATTTACAATAAACTTTCTTTCTTTTGGGTATGTTGATCTTATAAATATTAGGATTTTTTAGAGATGGGAAGAATTTAAAACAGATTGTCCCACAAGTCCCACACCATATATTCTCCAGGTAATTTAGACTTTAAGGAATAATAGCAGGTCAATGACTGTAAATATATTTCCAATTTGAACACACACACACACACACACACACACACACATATATATGTCTTTGGTTATTCGGGTTTTCTCCTGCATAAAATTGGAAATGTCTTGGCGACGTTTCGACGAAGTCTCATTCGTCATCTTCAGGCTTCAGCTTCGTGCTTCTGGGAGCAATGTGCGATCGCAGCTGTTTCTTCCTTTTAAAGTTAATGTTTTCTGAGGTGTGTATGTGTGTGTGTGTGTGTGTGTGTGTGTGTGTGTGTGTGTATATATATATATATATATATATATATATATATATATATATATATATATATATATATGTTTTCTGAGGTTTTCGTGGGTGTTTGTATGTAGGTCTTTGGTTATTCGGGTTTTCTCCCGCGTAAAATTGGAAGTGTCTTGGCGACATTTCGACGAAGTCTCATTCATCATCTTCAGGCTTCAGCTTCGTGCTTCTGAGAGCAATGTGTGATTGCAGCTGTTTCTTCCTTTTTAACTGCTAGTGGGGGTTTGAACTGATTGGGTGGGAGCTGCAATCACACATTGCTCCCAGAAGCACGAAGCTGAAGCCGGAAGATGAGGAATGAGACTTCGTCGAAACATCGCCAAGACACTTCCAATTTTACGCGGGAGAAAACCCGAATAACCAAAGACAGACATATATACATATAAATACTGCTTCTTGAGTAACGCTAATCATTTTCTCTGTTTCACAGTATTAAAAATAATTTATATAAGGGATTATAAACAATTCCTGCTGTTTTGAGTAAATTTTTCTCCCTTTTCCTTTTGTCTTCTTTTTGTAAAAGTTACTAAGGGAGAAGACAATAAAAAATTAAAAAGAAAGGACATTTAAAAATGCTGTACAAAGAAAAAAGTGGATTTATGTTCACTCATTTGCTATTATCCTACTTTAGAAAATATCCAGGCAATAGTTAATTAGGTCTAGCTGATTTCTTTTGAAAGTCCATGGCAGGGCTCAAGACCAACTATTATTACTATGAAACACTGAAGTGGGAGGTTGGTTTCCCTGTCAACCAGCAGTTTGGTCTGCATGAAGAAAACAGTGAAAAGCTATCTGGTTCAGAGTAGCCTCAAACAAGGGAAACGTGAATTACATTTGCATACTTTTCCTGGAAAAGGGTTTAATCTGAAGAAAAGGGGCAATTTCTTTATTGTCAGTCAAGGCTTTGTTCAGGATGAAGAGTAGAAGGAAATCTGATGAAGGGAGTCTTTCTAAAAGCTTTACTCTCAGCCTTGAGGTTGTCCTAGCAAAGTTATACATTTGCAGACTGTTTACATACTATTGTCTGCTTTAAGATCTTCTATATTCAAAAGATTCCAAGTATTCCCTTCTGATTGCACAAAAATAGTGTGTGTTTGTGTGATAAAAACGACTTGCACTCCAAAGTTGAAACAAGTTCCTTTTTACTACATATGCAAAATACTCTTTCTCATCAGACTAACTCAAACAGCAGCAAATATTTACAAACCCGAGGAAAGAAAACCAAAACCATAATATATTTTATAAAAGCTTTGTTTTTTTGTTCTTTTTATATATTTATATATTGTTTTTTCTGAGAAAATTTAAGGACTAAAATAACTCTCCACATCAAGAAAGACGTATTTTTAAAAATACTTTCATCGTTCAAAATTTAAACTTTAACCAAATTAAAGTAGCATGTCTGATTTTTGAACTTTCAGCAAATACATTGCTTATTTATACATTATAATAAAGCTATACCAGTGTAAATCAGGATCATATCTTGCTGTAAGTCTAGACAAAAAAATCTTTCAGATTCTAATTCAATGAAGTTATAAGCATTTTCTTTTATTTTCCATAACATATTTGCTCATTTAAATTTTATAAACAAAACAAGATAGATTAAAAGTGTGAAAACAACTTAAAAGAAAAGACTTTGGGATAAAAATCAAGAACTCGTTTCACTGAATACAGATTCAATTTTATTTCTTAGGTTTTTGGGAAGAGAATCCACTTTACGAAAGACCAGAAATTCTATCTGTGGGAGTTTATGGTTATAAAAAAACTAGAAAGAATGTGAAATTCTGAACCAAATGTTACCTAGCAAAATGGCATTTCAAACTCTTTCCCCTCCTCTTCCTCTCTCCCTCCCTCTCTTTCTCTCCCTCCTCCTCTTTAAACTCATATAACTTATTTTAATTGCCATCTTTAATGCATATTTTATGTGCGTTTGTATATATGAATTTCTAAATATGTGTACACACATACACAAACACACACGTTGCTCAAAATCTTAATAAAGTTTTAGCAATGTATCCTTGTTAAAGAACATCTTAGAAAGTCAATAATATATAAAAAATGTGTGTATATAAAACAGCTGTAGCTTTTGCATATCAGAGACCTGCAAGGGTGTGGTAGACATTTTGAAATTTACCATATACTTGTACATCATACTTGAAACAGTATCTAGATTATCAGTGAACATGTCCAATGAGTTTCCTCTGGCCTGCAAATAGGATGCATCACTTTTGTGGGTTGCCTTAATGTTGCCATGCCATACAATCCCATGATGTATTGCTAGAAGAAGAAGAAAAGAAAGAAGAAGAAGAAAAGAAAGTTACGGTAGTTGGTAGTTGGTAGCTGCTCTCCTCATATTGTTAACAACCTTTAACAACTGCCTTGAAAGCAGTTTATCAGTGATACCATAAAGGAGGAGAATTCTAGATATTCTCACAAATAATCCCAAATTTGCCTTATATTATTCATATAATCACTTCTGCTATATGCATATTACCTTCCTTAGGATAACTATACATAGTTAAAATCATTCAGCATTCTTTTAAATTACAGTGCCACTGAATGCCCATGCCCAAACGTTACGGGCATTGCAATGTCTTCTCAGTCATGTGATTGCAATCTGGGTGCTTGGCAACCTGTTCTTATAACAGGTTGCCAAGAGATTGTTCTTATAACTCCACTGAGTTTGCTGTTGTAACAGATTGCCAAGACCCACAATCATGTGCAACCTTCCATGAGGGCTTATCCAGAAACTCAGTGGGGAAGCTGGCAGGGAAGTTCACAAACCACTGTTGCCTGTGAAAGGATTCCCTCTAGTTTCTAGAGCTGGCTAAAAAAGGTCTGTCCCAAAATACAAAAAGAATCTTAGCACAGTGTTTTCAGTCAGGAGGAATGAGAGAGAGAGAGAATCAAAATGTTTATAGTGACTGGCCACAAACATGTCATACTGCAAACACTCATGCTACAGTTCAGCTAGTACTGGAATTGAATTGGATTTAATTCAATACTTTATTTGGCCAGATGTAATTAGATACACAAGGAATTTGTCTCTGGTACAGAAGCCCTCATTTATTCTAGACGGATGCAGGGTGGGGCATTTGCAGTCAATAACTGCAATCCTGGTGCTCCTGGTTGCAATTGTTAAGCAATTTCCTGGGTTATTATGTGGTTGGAGAAAAGAGAACTGCCTACTGGAGGGGCTTAGCACTCTGTGGGGCCAAATTTCTCTAATAGGCAGCCTTTCACTATTAAAGATGCTGGCTAAAAAAATATCTAAAAACTCAAGCAAGATTTTGCCATGGAGTGTTTGCTCTCTGAGGCATTTGGAGTCAGCCCCCAGAGATAAGAGGACTTCCAACAACAAAACCAGAGCAATACTTGAACAAAAAGGTACAAAATCTCATGCAAGTTTTCAATTGATCAGAACTCTTCAGCACTTGAAGATTTTATAATCTGGAAGATTAAATTTTTAAAAAATAAAACTACAATGTGAATTCCTGCTACTGGCCTGAATTTAACAGTGAGAATGTTAATTTTAAAATAGTAATAAACGCAAATGTATTTTCAAAAATATACTCTGGATTCTGAGCAAATTACAATATTAAGAAACTGGGTATAATGATAGTTTATGTATGTTTACTTATCCACAAGAAAAGGGGGAAATTAACATTTGTATATAAAAAAGCTATGTATTGTAGTACTCTCTGTGAATTAGGTCCAGACATAAAGAAAGAACATTATTACCAAGACAATATAAAACCATTATCCAGTCTCTGATCTAAACATTTCTTTGAAACATTGGATGTAGGTAGGATGGTCTTTGAAGAAACTTTTAATCAATGATAATCAGTTATCTCTTTCTAGATAGAATGAACTGCTTTTTCATTACTACTTGTATTTTTATTTCAAGAAGAATGTAGAAGGGGACCAGCACTAAATATACTTCTTTGTTACTGAACTTGTCAAACACACTACTCTGTTCTCTTTCCCACTAGGAAGGTCAGATCGCTGGGGGCCATTCTATTTTCTGAAATGATCCCTACTGTCTGTCCATGCTGTCTGACAGATTGAAACAGTTTTCTGTGTCAGTGTGCTTTTAGTGTTCCTTAAATGCTTCACTTTCCATGAAAGAAAGAAAAAATAAATGGGCAACAAGAGAAGAAATAGTAAAAGACTATAGCCTTTCTTACGTGTTCCCCTATTTTGGTGCTGCTAACCAGTCAAAAATATTTTCCCATACCCGAGAGAATAGATTGCTTCTGCACATTGGGTTTAGATATTTTGTTAAAATAGTACAATAAAATGATTGAATATGCTGCAATTCATTAGCTAAAGTCAAGATGAGGTTCTTTTGTTATTTATATTTCAATTTAATAAATTTTGATCTGAGGTATGTATAAAGCTTGAAGAAATGAGTGCTGAGCTGAGCCTTGAATACTCCAGATAATTGAACTAATTAAATCTTTACCAACATTAACACAACTCTAGCATTCCTTGGACTGTGGTTAATTATTGCAGAAACATGGCAAGTTTCAACTAAACAGATGAAAATAGGGTCTTGTGAAATGGTTATTGAGCTTATTCTTTATTCAGACTTTGATAAGGTTTAATTAAAATTGCCTCTCTTCATTGTGGTGAGAATGAATGTGCTTATTTTCTTAGCGAAAGCCAAATTAGTTCAGCCATGGTTCAGTAATCAAAGCCACGTCAAAGTTTTCAGTTATACTGTAGCTTTGGAGATATAATTGCTGAAAGTCTCTTTATGAAGACATTACTATTTTGCTTGCTTTTTAATTTTTTTAAAAATTTACTTTGAAGAATTAGGGCATCCTTTTAGAATTGCTGTTGTATTTTCTGACTGTTGATATATGCATGGCAAAGTTCTGGATGACTAATTAAAAATGATTTTTTTTTTCATAAAAGTCTTTTCTGATAAAATAGTTAAAGAGGCTATATTATACAGTTGTTATAATTAGTAATTTTATAATTTGCCATAATTAAGAATGCAATTCTTATTAAAATTTAGATTTTGATAATTAGAATAGAAGAACATATTTATGTGCTGAGTTGATATGGGACAGATTCAACAATGTAGGTACACCAGATAGCAATTAATTTTAATGTTAAAGGTGTTAAAATGTATTGGAAAGGAAAATGTATTGGAAAGGCAAAGTGTCTTCGAGAATGCAAATGACTAAGTCAAGGAATGAGGTGTCCATTACATATACATCTTCTTAAAAGATCAATATTTGAATTTAAACAGAAGGCATATTGAGTCTACCTAAGGTTCGATATATATGTAAGCAAAACATTTTTGGCCTGAACTGTTTTGAACTAAAAGACATGTTCTGAATGAAGAAAAGATTATTTTTTGAATACTTGGAAAAATATTTCAAGGTTGAAACAGCTCTATTCCAAATACAAACACACATTGAGCTTGAAGCAGTTCCAAAATCCCAATTTCACACTCAAAATATCTCTTTTGCATTTGAAGTGGGGAATTTTATACTCAAAATGGTGTTTAGAATTCAAAACAATTTGATCTAAACATTTTACATATCCCTTCGAAGGCACTAATGCCCCTTGGTCTTAACTGCCACCTCCTTTTCAAGCAGAAGTTGTGAGTCTAAAATGATCTCCAGATTGCATGTCACTCTTGAGAGAGGAAGTGATTCTTCATCCAAGAGTATGGATGGAAAATCCTTGGACCCAAAGGGTCCTAATATCCACAGCCACTTAGTAGGATTGAACTAAAGTCAGTCCTCCCCTCACTCCTAATCTCCTCCATCAATCCATATCTGCACAACTTGTAGGCACCTCAATAGCCTTCTTGGTCTGCCTGGGACTGAAAATCTAATTGGGTATCATTACCACATTAATGATGCTAAACCCAGCAGTATCAGACTGGGACATTTCAATAATACCACTTAAAATAGATAAAAGATAAATGCTATAAACAGAATGTAATTTGAATAATTTGTATAATCAATTATTACTATAAATTTAATATAACTTTAACTGCATATCTGGACTATTTCATGTGGAATAAAATATCTGCTATTTCAGATATCCAGAGGAAAATTTGGTCCATTTCATCCAAACTCTGCTAAATGAGGGTGCTTAAATACAGAATCACTGTATCCACAAAATATTTCAGTACCCTTTTTCTACTCCCTTAGTTTCTTCTCTTTAGTTTCTCTCTTCTCTGATTAGAATAATTATTTAGCATAATCCAGCTAAAAGTAAAATCACAAGACTACATCTGATTTATTTGGCCATGTCACGCATGTAAATTCATTGGAGAAGTAAAAGATGCTACGAATGGTTAGTAGAATAAGAAGGGGCAAGCAAAGAACAAGTTGGCGTGATAAGATCAAAACTAATATAAAGATAAACATCCTACAACTGAAAGAAGCTGTTTGACAAGGTAGCATGGAGAGTACTTGCCTATAAGTCACCAAGAGTCAGATATGACTGGATAATTAAAACAACAACATAGTCCAACTTACTGCATATCTCTACAGTGAATATAATTATTTAATCTTTTTGCTTGAAGAGCAGTATAGAATTTAATCTTAAAATATGCTCTGCTACCAACATGCCATTTTATTAACTTCTCTTGAGATCACAGTTAAAGATGGTATATTCTGTGATGCCACTTTGACAGGCACAACGTGACCTTTTATGTCCCATCCAGTGGACTGTAACCTGTAGTCTTCCAGCTCTCACTCGGCAGGAATTCTGCAATGTTGATGGAACCTTCAGCTTTAACAGAGTAACTCTGCTGACCTATAACCCTTCACAGTAGTTCTGACAGCTGCCTTCCATGCGTAGAAGCAACCTCACACTCTTAATATTTCTGTCCTGTTTGTTAGATAAATATACAAGATCTAACTTCAGTATTACTTGATACATAAATATTTGAAAAGCAGAACTTGGTATGGGTACAACTGAAGACATAATAACTACATTTTCAATATATGATATAGATTATTTTATAATTTAGACAATAGAGGGCATTTTAGACAAAGAAATTGCTAATAAGTATAGTCCACATGAAATTAATTTATCAAAATTTACTTATGCTTTGATTATTGTCACATGTTTTTCTGGGACTATCATCTCTTCCCTCTTGATTTTCTGAATTTTTGTATATTTTTTAACCATTTAATGTTAGCAGATTCATGTGAAGACATAAATAATATCAGTTTTCATGACTTCCTGGATGATTTTACTATGTTCCCCTGATAGGAGAGCCACTTGAAAAAATTCACTACTGTGCCAGTTCATTTATATTTCACGTTTTATCACTGACTGTAGATTGATTGGTGGTGTCCAGACTTTTAAGAAATTTTGTAACATTTTTCAAATTGACATAAATCATTGAAATCTTCATAAGTTAAGTTAAGCATGAGCTGCTTCTGTACTTTGCATAGTGAATATTATGGTGAGGAAAGCCAGTATTTATAAGATTTATGTAGGATGTCGCTGTTGTTAGTTGCGAAGTCATGTCTGACCTATCCCATGGACAACGTTTCTCCAGGCCTTCCTGTCCTCTACCATCCTCTGAGTCCATTTAAGCTCACGCCAACTGCTTCAGTGACTCCATCCAGCCACCTCATTCTCTGTTGTCCCCTTCTTCTTTTGCCCTCAATCTTTTCCAGCATTAGGCTCTTCTCCAGTGAGTCCTTCCTTCTCATTAGGTGGCCAAAATATTTGAGCTTCATCTACAGGATCTGGCCTTCTAAAGAGCAGTCAGGGTTGATCTCCTCTAGGACTGACAGGTCCGATCGCCTTGCAGCCAAGGGACCTGCACCACAGCACCACAGTTCAAAGCCCTCAATTCTTTGGTGCTCAGCCTTTCCTATGATGTGTATGTAGGATAGGTAGGATAGGGTTTGCCAAATCAGCCCTGATTATTTAATGAAGCTGTTGTGATTGTAACTGCTGCATACTTTAACCTAAGAAATAGAAAACACTTTTCCTCATCTCAGACACAACCCTTCACAAGGGAAAGGTAGAATTTCAGATAAGTCAGACACTGCCTCTTATGGATATAGATTTTTTTCCAGGTTATTTTTAAAGCAAAGGAAAGAACTATGAATTAGGTTGAAAAAGAAAGACTAACATTATTCTCTCTGGCATCTGTTTCAAGTTTTCTCTTTCAAGAAATCTGGAGAAAGTTTTGCAGAGAGGCAGCATCTTATAGGAATAGATAAAAATATTTATTTGGGACTCTCCATTAGGTCACTGATTTTTATTTTTTTGCTTTATGGCAATGCCAGGGGTTTTTAATTCTTTGTACAAAATATGAATTTGAAATTTATGGCCACCTTGAATCGGGCCTCATCAGGCCTGCTAAAAAATATTATTTGTATTTAGAAGGCTTGTTTCATCTGTGATAATTTGAATCCTATTTCAAATGCCTTATAGGGAATTCTGTAGCAGACAAATATAACATGAATACTGGTAACAGTTTGTAGCAAAGATAAGCAGACATTCAGACTCTGTCCAAAATGGGTCAAATACATTCCAGAATAACTATAGGCTCTTCCTGGTAATTTTTTTGAAACAACTGATTGTTTGCTTCTTTTTGAATCAGTATAGTAAAATATAACTTCTTTCAAATTCTAGTTTGAGAAATTTTAAAAAGCATAAATAAAACCAAATCAAATTGTAATAATCTTTGTTGTGAAGTAAATTAAATGGTATATTTAGCTAACAATAGATTTAGTTTTGCTTTGTAACAGTATTTGATATATTTGTATTGTTTTGTATATAATTTGTATACAATTACAATTCTATATTATTTTGTGTATGAATACGTTGTTAGATGCGTGAATGCTTTCTGCACCTTATGTTAACTGCTTAAGACTTTATATATAGTGGATATGAGAAGTCTAATTCCCCTGTTAAAATGCTAGGTTTTGGGGATGTAAAAAAATATCAGACCAAATTAATCACTTTAGCCTTTAATATAGCATAGGTGCGGTACAATTCAATTGAAAAACAAATTGAAATTTTGGGGGGAGGAATAACATTGAAAAACATACATGTGTCACATCCTTAAACTAATACTTTATTGAAGCACCTTTTGATTTTATAACATCATTCACTGTTTTCGGATAGGAGCCTATCAGCATATAACATCTTGCCTTGAGAATCTTTGTCCGCTTTTCTTTCAAAATCATTTCTTTTCTTTTTTTAATTTTTTTTAAATAAATTTTTAACGTTACAAACAAAAAAAGAAAATACATTTTCCACCCTTGTGCTATACATAAAAAAAAAAAGGAAGATTTGGGTCTTCGGATATATCCTCATGATTGCCAAAATCCACGTTCTCGAGGTACAGGTACCGAAGCGTCCAATGTTCCAAGCCATAGTCCACAAATGGTTTCCAAGTCTTCCAGAAAATATCTTCTTTATACACACCATTTCTAATTTTAATATCACATGTCATTTTATCATTTAAAGCTAATTTCCACATTTCAGAATTCCACTCTTCTATTCTAAAAATCACATCTAGTTTCCAATATCTAGCTATTATAATTCTACCTATTATAATCATAATTCTAATCAATTCTTTTTCATATTTTGTTAATTCTATTTCCTTAATTACCAACAATAATATAGTTTCCACTCTCAATGTTATTACTTTCCCCATCATTTCAAATATCATTTTCTCCAATTGTTGCCAAAACTTTTTAACCTTATCACATTTATACCACATATGTTCATAAGTCCCCAATTCCATCTCACATCTCCAACATTTTTTACTAATTTTTTTATCCATTTGTGACAATCTTACTGGAGTCAAATACCATTTCCAAACAACTTTATAATTATGCTCTTTAATCCTTATAGATAAAGTTCTCATAATTCTACTATTCCAATTCACATTCCAATCTGACTCTGGTATTTCAATATTAAGATCTTTTTCCCAATTTGTCCTCATCACTCTTTGTAATTTTTCATCAGAATTTATAATCTTATAAACCCTACTAACGAGTCCCTTTAGCCCAATTTCATCTTTCATAATCCGAGATACTAAATATTCAAATTCAGTTTCACATCTATTTATCGAATAATTTTCCCTTAATTTTTTTGTCCATTTTTCTATCTGTATTTTTTCAAACCAACTTAACCCTAATTTTTCAATAATTTCTTTATTCCTCCTTTCATTTTCCATAACTTTTATCCAATCTCTAATAATTTCTATATTTTCCTCTTTAATCACTTCATTACGTCTTATATTATTTTTAATCGGCCAATTTCCAATTGTCTTCCCCAAAAAGATTATATCCGGAATTAAAATTTTAACAAATTTATTCCACATTTTACTTAATCCCTTTAACCAATAACTTCTAATTACACATTTTAAATTTGCTTTATCTAAAAACCACCTTGATCCAAATTTCTCTATATCCCTTAACTCTAAGTCTCTCCAATGGTTATCTTCACCTTTAAGTATTTTTACCACTATCCGGATACCATATGCACAGTAATAATTAAATAATTTGGGGATTCCTAATCCACCTTCCTTTTGATTTTGATACCACATTTTCTTCACTAATCTAGGTCTTTTCCCACCATTGCAAAATTTGTCCAATTTTTTCTGATATCCTTCAATATCTTTCTCTGTCAAATTTAACGGTAGCATCTCGAATAAAAAGTTAAACTTGGGCAGCAACATCATCTTACACATTGCAATTCTACCAAACCAAGACAACTTTAACATTTTATATTTATCTATCTTCTTCTCAATTTCATTAATCACCACATCATAATTAAGTTTTTTCAATTCTTTAACCTTGAGTGAGAGCACTATACCCAAATATTTCAATGTATTTTAATCCTTATCCCAAATTGCTCTTGCATATTCTCAGACTCATTACCATTACTATCCATCAATAATTCTGACTTTGACCAATTTACTTTCAGACCTGTCATTTCCTCAAATTCTATCAAATGCTTATATATCTTTTCAGGTCTTTCTCTACATTTTCAAAATAATTAAAGTATCATCCATACAAATTTATCTTATACCCCTTATATCCTTCTAATTCTTCATCTTTTTCTATCATTTTTGTCAGGATTTCCATAGCCAATAAAAATAATGTTGGGGACAAGGGACATCCTTGTCTCGTACCTGCTTCTAATTTTATCTCTTCAGTTAATATTCCATTCACCTTCACTCTTGCACTACTTTTTTGATACAATTTTGAAATAACATGTATAAACTTATTACCAAAGCCTAAAGCCTCCACAATTACTTTAATAGCTTCCCATTGTACAGAATCAAAAGCTTTAAAAATATCCAATGATACTATACCAATTTTATCACCATTATATTCAGCTACATCTATAATATTTAATACTCTTCTAACAATATCACTCATGTATCTGCCCTTCACGAAACCTACTTGGTTGTAACTTATATATCTATCTATAAATCTATTTAATCTATTACTTATAATAGCAGTAAATATCTTTGCATCCTGATTAATTAAAGAAATGGGCCGATAGGACTCAATCCTTTCTAAATCTTTATCTGGTTTAGGAATTAGGGATATCACCGTTCTATTCCATGACGAAGGTACTTCTCCACCATGTAATATTCCATTAAATAATTTTTGCAATCTTGGTATTATTAATTCTTTAAATTCTTTATAAAACTCAACAGGTAATCCATCCTCACCTGGAGCTTTCCTAACTTTATTTTTTGTATAACTCCATTAATCTCATCTTGTGTTATATCTTCTTCCATCAATTCCTTATATGTTTGATCAATTTTCACCACATATTTTTCTAAATAACTTTGCAATTTTCCCCGATTAACTGGTTTCTTTGAATATAGATTCTGAAAAAAATTTCTAACCACTTCACATTTCTCTAATTTTTTATAACATCTTATACCTCTATCATCTATCAAAGCTCCAATTTCTCTCTTCTCTCTTTTATTTTTCGCCATCTTTGCCAATAGAGTTTCTGTTACTAAATTCAAAAAAATTCCTATTTAAATATCTCAAATTTCTTTTTACCAACTCTGTATCCTCTTCTATCATTTTATTTCTTAACATATTAAGCTCCTGAAGAATTTTTTTTTCTTTAGTAAGCAAAAATTGATTTTCCAATTCTTTAATCTGATTTTTATCTCTTTCCATTTTAATTTTATAATTTTTATATTTCCTACTTGATAATTTAATACTCTCCCCTCTAAACACCGCTTTCATCGCATCCCAAACAATTTCAAATTTAACCTCCCCATTATCATTTAATCTCCAACTTTCCTCCAATTTTTTAAGTATCCATTTTTTATCCTTTTCATTTTTATACAGTTTCTCCTCATATCTCCAATAACTTCTTTTTTTCTCAAAATTAAAATCTAAATCCACCATAACTTCTGCATGATCAGAATCTTTAAAAATTCCCACATCTACCTTATCCACATTATTCAACAAATCTTTAGAAAGAAAAATATAATCAATTCTAGAATATGTATTATATATCTTAGAGAAAAAAGTATATACTCTTTCAATTCCTTTGACCTCTCTCCACACATCCACCACGCCGTTTCGAAGCATCCACGTATTTAAAATCCCCATTTTATTTGCTCCTCCACAACGAGTGGGGTTATTACTATCTATTTTATCTCTGATTAAATTAAAATCCCCAGCCACAATTACTTTCCCTACACTTTCATTCTCCAAAATTTTTGTTATTTTTTCAAGAAATTCTCTTTGTTTCTCATTCGGTAAATATAAATTAACAAGTGTCACTTTTTCCTCATTAAGATTTCCAACAATTATTACATATCTTCCATCTTCATCCAAAATTACCTGATGTTTTTCAAAATATATCCTATTTGATATCAATGTCGCAACTCCTCTAGATTTTGAAGTTCCAAAAGATTTTTCATATATTTGCATACCCTTTATATATATTCTATTTGAATCTTCAGATTTTTGATGGGTTTCTTGTAAAAATAATATATCTGGTAAATCCCTTTTAATTTTTAATTCTAAACGTTTTCTCTTAATTTGATTTCCTGTACCTTTCACATTCCATGTCATTATTTTTATAACTCCCATTTAAAATATAAATTTTTAATCCTATCCCCGCCTCTTCCTTTCTGTGCCCAAAACCCAACATTAAACTCCCATATAACCAACATTTAGCATAAAGAAAACAATAAAAAAAACAGAAAAAGACAGAAAACAAAACAAACAATAGAAAACAAACAATCTTCTTCCCCCACATCCTCGTCGGTTTCGCCTCTATAAAGAGAATGGGGGAGAGGGGATGTGCCAATGTCCGGGTCACTTCTTTTGGGCTATCTATTTAAATTCGTCACTCAAGAAAAAAGAAAGTGATGGCTGTCTCCCGCATTCGGCTTCGCATTTTCCAAGACTCTTATCTGCTTCTTCTCCTGCTGTATCCTCACGACTTTTCTTCTGTTCAACCAACACAGGTGATATTTCTTTCCTCTTTAACCCTTTAGGGTCTTGCCCCCCGATAGCCCCTTTTTCTTCTTCTAGGGTTGATGTTTCCACGTGTATTCCACCCATCTTAAGCATTTGATCTTTTATCTCCATTAAATCCTCCTCCTTGATCAGTCCAAGCTCCCGTAAATATAATATTGCATCTATGTCTGGGGTAATTGTACGCATCCTTCCTTTATAAAAAAATTTCAATTGTTGTGGTGGCCTCCAGTTATATCTAATTCCATTATCTCTCAAAACCTTTGTAATTGGTTTTAAAAAAAATCTCCATGCCCTTTCTTCTCTTGATATATCCGGGAAGACTTGAATAGTCTTCCCTTCAAACTTCAAAGCATCTCCCATCTCTCTCACCTTGGCCATAACTTCCAGCTTATCACCAAGATTTGCAAAACTGACAAGCACATTCCTGTTGGAACCATTTTGCCTTCTATATCCAATTCTAAAAACACTTGCCAGATCTGCTATTGTAAACGTAATTTGCGTGTCGAGATCATTAATCCATTTTAAAACCCGCTGTTTCAAATTATCTACCTTTTCTTCTGGAATCCCTCGGATAACCAAATTATATTTCCTCATCTCTTCTTCCAAAGACAAATTCTCTTGTCTTGCTGCTCATTTTTGTAAAATATTTCACCAATTTGCCGATCCACTTTTGTCTCATGTACATAAATCTGCTCAAGTTCATCTTTAATAATTGTCATTTCCACTGTTTGCTTTGCAAAATTTTCATTCATTTCTTGTTTCATTTTTTTCATTTCCAATGTCATTTCCAATGTCATATTATCAATACGCTCCGATAATCCTGCTATTTTTTCCCCAATTTTGTTTAAAGCTGCAGCAACTTGCTGCATTTCTGAAGGTTGTTGAGTCATTTTAAAAAGTTTTTTAAAAGTTTTCAAACTAGTATTTCAAACCGCTTTTGCAGAGGGTCTTAATGAAGATCAAGGGACAGCAATTTTTTAATTGGAGCCGAAGCGGCTTATTTTTCACTCGAAAGCTTATCTCTCAACAGCTTGTGACTCATAGTCACTCCACAGAGAGCACAGATAACTTCACAGCTTTTAAACAATAATCAGCACCATTTTTTCTCCACGTCAGCAAAGGAAAAAGAAAGAAAAATTTACTGCTTCATTCCAACTTAAACTTCGGAGAAAAATCCTCTCCTTTATTGTCTGTGATCATAAAAGCACATAAACAAGCTGTTACTTTCCTCTCAAAAAAAATTATCCATCAGAAGACAACGCCCAGTAAAATCCTGCTGCTCCGGTCAAGTTTCCCACACAAAAAATCAATTTAATCTTCAATTAAATTCTTCTCCTTGACAAATTCAGTCTTTAATATTCACACCTTGACCTCAGCAGTAAAGCACAGAACACGATATTTATAATAGCAAAAGCGAAAGACAGCACTTTATTCCAGACTTAATCGTGTCTGCCGGTCGGCTGGTCACCCCCATGCTGTAAAAACTCCATAATTCAAGCAGTTTCAGATGACCTACCAGTTTTAAATTCAGTCTGCTGGGCTGTTAACACTTTCACTTCACGATTTATTAACTTTCATCCGTATCGGTGCATTCCAAACACATAAATCCTCATAAATCTTCATTAATAAGCCCTGTGAAGTGAAGGAAAGGTCCTTACCCCACCACGGTCATGGCCACGCCCCCCTTTCAAAATCATTTCAAATCTAGTGGTGTAGTGGTTAAAATGCAGTGTTAAAGGCAAACTCTGTCCACAGACTGGAGTTTGATCCTGACCAGCTCACAGTTGACTCAGTGTTCTATCCGTCCGAGCTTGGTAAAATGAGGATCCAGATTGTTGGGGGCAGTATGCAAATAATGCTTACATTAAAACTGCCTCAAGTGTGCTATAAAGTGTAATAGACTGTGTATCAGCCTAAATGCTGTAAGTGCTAAATCTGTCAGATTGTGAGGACATATCATGTCTGTAGCCATTTACAATTGGATTCAGGTCTGGACTCTGGCTAGGCCATTCCAAAACTTTGATCTTCTGGTGAAAACAAACATTTGTAGGTCATTTTGGTGTTGGAAGGAGAAATTATTCTTTATAATCAATATTTTTGCAGAGGCCTAAAAGTTTTGTGTCAAAACCAACTGATATTTGGAACTGTTCATAATTTCGTCCAAATAAAGCCTCAGTTCCAGCTGATTTAAAACATCCCCAAAGCATAATAGAATTATGGCCAACCTTGGTCTCATCAGACAATAACACATTTTCTTCTCTGCTTTTTCAGAATTCATGTAGGTTTTTGCAAAATATAGCTGGGCTTGAATGTTTTTTCTTTGTAAGAAAAGGCTTGCATCTTTTATTTATTTATTTTGTCACACAGTATATATAAGCATAAGCATGAAATAACTATACAATATATAAGCATATATATAAGTATGAGTATGTAATAACTATATTAATTGGATATAACAAAAGGAAACAATAGGACAGGAACGGTAGGCATGCTTGTGCTCTTATGCACGCCTCTTTTATGCATGCCACTCTTTCCCACAATCCAGATATACGACAAATATGGGAGACTATTGTAACATGTAGTACACAACCAATACGTCTTAGAAAATCCTACAGCTCCTTTAATATTACTATAGCTTTTTGGCAGCCTCTCAAACCAGTTTTATTTTTCGCCATCTTTGCCAATAGAGTTTCTGTTACTAAATTCAAAAAATTCCTATTTAAATATCTCAAATTTCTTTTTACTAACTCTGTATCCTCTTCTATCATTTTATTTCTTAACATATTAAGCTCCTGAAGAATTTTTTTTCTTTAGTAAGCAAAAATTGATTTTCCAATTCTTTAATCTGATTTTTATCCCTTTCCATTTTAAGTTTATAATTTTTATATTTCCTACTTGATAATTTAATACTCTCCCCTCTAAACACAGCTTTCATCGCATCCCAAACAATTTCAAATTTAACCTCCCCATTATCATTTAATCTCCAACTCTCCTCCAATTTTTTAAGTATCCATTTTTTATCCTTTTCATTTTTATACAATTTCTCCTCATATCTCCAATAACTTCTTTTTTTCTCAAAATTAAAATCTAAATCCACCATAACTTCTGCATGATCAGAATCTTTAAAAATTCCCACATCTACCTTATCCACATTATTCAACAAATCTTTAGAAAGAAAAATATAATCAATTCTGGAATATGTATTATATATCTTAGAGAAAAAAGTATATACTCTTTCAATTCCTTTGACCTCTCTCCACACATCCACCACGCCGTTTCGGAGCATCCACGTATTTAAAATCCCCATTTTATTTGCTCCTCCACAGCGTGGTGGGGTTATTACTATCTATTTTATCTCTGATTAATTAAAATCCCCAGCCACAATTACTTTCCTACACTTTCATTCTCCAAAATTTTGTTATTTTTCAAGAAATTCTCTTTGTTTTCATTCGGTAAATATAAATTAACAAGTGTCACTTTTTCCTCATTAAGATTTCCAACAATTATTACATATCTTCCATCTTCATCCAAAATTACCTGATGTTTTCAAAATACACCCTATCTGATATCAATGTTGCAACTCCTCTGGCTTTTGAAGTTCCAAATGCTTTTTCATATATTTGCATACCTTTTATATACATTCTATTTGAATCTTCAGATTTCTGATGGGTTTCTTGTAAAAATAAAATATCTGGTAAATCTCTTTTAATCTTAAATTCCAATCTTCTTCTTTTAATCTGATTCCCTGTACCCTTCACATTCCATGACATTATTTTTATGACTCCCATTTAAACTGTAAATTTTTCAATCCTATCCCCGCCTCTTCCTTTCTGTGCCCAAAACCCAACATTAAACTCCCATATAACCAACATTTAGCATAAAAAAAACAGAAAAAGACAGAAAACAAAACAAACAATAGAAAACAAACAATCTTCTTCCCCCACATCCTCGTCGGTTTCGCCTCTATAAAGAGAATGGGGGAGAGGGGACGTGCCAATGTCCGGGTCACTTCTTTTGGGCTATCTATTTAAATTCGTCACTCAAGAAAAAAGAAAGTGATGGCTGTCTCCGCATTCAACCGCATTTTCCAAGACTCTTATCTGCTTCTTCTCCTGCTGTATCCTCACGACTTTTCTTCTGTTCAACCAACACAGGTGATATTTCTTTCCTCTTTAACCCTTTAGGGTCTTGCCCCCCAATAGCCCCTTTTTCTTCTTCTGGGGTTGATGTTTCCATGTGTATTCCACCCATCTTAAGCATTTGATCTTTTATCTCCATTAGATCCTCCACCTCGATCAGTCCAAGCTCCCGTAAATATAATATTGCAGCTTTGTCTGGGGTAATTGTACTCATCCTTCCTTTATAAAAAAATTTCAATTGTTGTGGTGGCCTCCAATTATATTTTTAATTCCATTATCTCTCAAAACCTTTGTAATTGGTTTTAAAAAAAATCTCCATGCCCTTTCTTCTCTTGATATATCCGGGAAGACTTGAATAGTCTTCCCTTCAAACTTCAAAGCATCTCCCATCTCTCTCACCTTGGCCATAACTTCCAGCTTATCACCAAGATTTGCAAACCTGACAAGCACATTCCTGTTGGAGCCATTTTGCCTTCTATAGCCAATTCTAAAAACACTTGCCAGATCTGCTATTGTAAACGTAATTTGCGTGTCGAGATCATTAATCCATTTTAAAACCCGCTGTTTCAAATTATCTACCTTTTCTTCTGGAATCCCTCGGATAACCAAATTATATTTCCTCATCTCTTCTTCCAGGAGACAAATTCTCTTGTCTTGCTGCTCATTTTTGTAAAATATTTCACCAATTTGCCGATCCACTTTTGTCTCATGTACATAAATCTGCTCAAGTTCATCTTTAATAATTGTCATTTCCACTGTTTGCTTTGCAAAATTTTCATTCATTTCTTGTTTCATTTTTTTCATTTCCAATGTCATTTCCAATGTCATATTATCAATACGCTCCGATAATCCTGCTATTTTTTCCCCAATTTTGTTTAAAGCTGCAGCAACTTGCTGCATTTCTGAAGGTTGTTGAGTCATTTTAAAAAGTTTTTTAAAAGTTTTCAAACTAGTATTTCAAACCGCTTTTGCAGAGGGTCTTAATGAAGATCAAGGGACAGCAATTTTTTAATTGGAGCCGAAGCGGCTTATTTTTCACTCAGCTTATCTCTCAACAGCTTGTGACTCATAGTCACTCCACAGAGAGCACAGATAACTTCACAGCTTTTAAACAATAATCAGCACCATTTTTTCTCCACGTCAGCAAAGGAAAAAGAAAGAAAAATTTACTGCTTCATTCCAACTTAAACTTCGGAGAAAAATCCTCTCCTTTATTGTCTGTGATCATAAAAGCACATAAACAAGCTGTTACTTTCCTCTCAAAAAAAATTATCCATCAGAAGACAACGCCCAGTAAAATCCTGCTGCTCCGGTCAAGTTTCCCACACAAAAAATCAATTTAATCTTCAATTAAATTCTTCTCCTTGACAAATTCAGTCTTTAATATTCACACCTTGACCTCAGCAGTAAAGCACAGAACACGATATTTATAATAGCAAAAGCGAAAGACAGCACTTTATTCCAGACTTAATCGTGTCTGCCGGTCGGCTGGTCACCCCCATGCTGTAAAAACTCCATAATTCAAGCAGTTTCAGATGACCTACCAGTTTTAAATTCAGTCTGCTGGGCTGTTAACACTTTCACTTCACGATTTATTAACTTTCATCCGTATCGGTGCATTCCAAACACATAAATCCTCATAAATCTTCATTAATAAGCCCTGTGAAGTGAAGGAAAGGTCCTTACCCCACCACGGTCATGGCCACGCCCCCCTTTCAAAATCATTTCAAATCTAGTGGTGTAGTGGTTAAAATGCAGTGTTAAAGGCAAACTCTGTCCACAGACTGGAGTTTGATCCTGACCAGCTCACAGTTGACTCAGTGTTCTATCCGTCCGAGCTTGGTAAAATGAGGATCCAGATTGTTGGGGGCAGTATGCAAATAATGCTTACATTAAAACTGCCTCAAGTGTGCTATAAAGTGTAATAGACTGTGTATCAGCCTAAATGCTGTAAGTGCTAAATCTGTCAGATTGTGAGGACATATCATGTCTGTAGCCATTTACAATTGGATTCAGGTCTGGACTCTGGCTAGGCCATTCCAAAACTTTGATCTTCTGGTGAAAACAAACATTTGTAGGTCATTTTGGTGTTGGAAGGAGAAATTATTCTTTATAATCAATATTTTTGCAGAGGCCTAAAAGTTTTGTGTCAAAACCAACTGATATTTGGAACTGTTCATAATTTCGTCCAAATAAAGCCTCAGTTCCAGCTGATTTAAAACATCCCCAAAGCATAATAGAATTATGGCCAACCTTGGTCTCATCAGACAATAACACATTTTCTTCTCTGCTTTTTCAGAATTCATGTAGGTTTTTGCAAAATATAGCTGGGCTTGAATGTTTTTTCTTTGTAAGAAAAGGCTTGCATCTTTTATTTATTTATTTTGTCACACAGTATATATAAGCATAAGCATGAAATAACTATACAATATATAAGCATATATATAAGTATGAGTATGTAATAACTATATTAATTGGATATAACAAAAGGAAACAATAGGACAGGAACGGTAGGCATGCTTGTGCTCTTATGCACGCCTCTTTTATGCATGCCACTCTTTCCCACAATCCAGATATACGACAAATATGGGAGACTATTGTAACATGTAGTACACAACCAATACGTCTTAGAAAATCCTACAGCTCCTTTAATATTACTATAGCTTTTTGGCAGCCTCTCAAACCAGTTTTATTTTTTCATCAACTTTGGAAGGACATCCAGTTTGTGGTAATGTCACTTAGGGTGCTATATTTTCTACATTTATTGAGGACTGTCTTCACTGTGTTCCATGGTGTATCCAATCTCTTGTAAAATTTTTGTACCTTCTCCTGATTGAAACTTTGCATCAATGAGATCCCTTAGATGTTTTATAAATTCTTTACAGAGCATGTAAGAGGCAACTGAATAAATGTCAGAAAAATCCTACTAAACCTACCAAACTTTATTTTGTTCATCTATAAGTATTTGATTAAAATCTATGAAAGAAGTTAAAAGTTTCAATATTAAAATTAAATTTTAAAGCGCTTTTGGTTATCATTTTATTAATTGATTTGTGAAATAATATAGTAAAATATGTTTTAGGAATATAGGAACCTATGATGAAATATATACTTCTCAATAAATTGAAATCTCTGTAATTTAAATTGATATACATTAATTTGTTAATCTATATTAAGGGCTTTACTTTTACTAACATAATCTGGATCAATTTAAATATAAAGAAATTTCATATTATTTCTATGTCCCTTAAATTTAAATATTTTGAAAATTATTTTAGCAAATTAAATATTTATGAAGCATTAGATTCGTGGAATCTAGGATTCATGGAATTAGATCCACCATCTTTTTCTCTCATTCTCTCATTCATACTGATATGAATTACACACAAAAACACATACACACAATTCTAGAGTATCCAATTACTGTTAGCAGAATAACTTAGCACATTTTTAAACGTAGTCCTAAAAAGTTTGTCTTGGTAAGGAAATTGGATTATTAAATCATTACTTTTTAAAGCATTTATTGTTAAAATCTTTAATACATAATGATGCAGTTCTTGACCTGTATCTTAATAAATTAGGTTGCCTTGCTTATCACAGGAAATAACTGCTGGATATAATTGTAACAGCATGTGTCAGTTTTGCACTCCCCATGAAAACTCTTCAGGTAGCTTTTTAATCTATCTCTTGTCTTAGAATGTTTACACAATGTCTTTAACCCATTATGATTGCATATCTTGCATATAACAGGCTTCTGCTGACTCAAGAGATAAGCTAACATTCTTGAGCCTAGATTTTTATCCCATTCCATTCTACAGTATTCGTTGTCTGCTTCATATTGTAATGACCTGATAATCTTTCTTTCTCAGTGTGTAAAATTTAGAGAAAATGTTTGCTATCCTATAACAAAAAAAGAAAGGAGGGTTCCCCCCCCCCAAAAAAAAATTCTTCCGTCTCTTAAAAAGAAAATCTATGGCATTGTCTTCTCAAAAGAAGAGAATCAGTTTTCAAAAATTGCATGCAGTATTCATTGTAGAAGAAAGTTATCACACATTTTTATTTACAGCAAAATCTTTTAAGTACCTTGTATTTGATTATGGTTTTCCTCAAGGGAAGATATTTATAATTGTACACCAATTCTGTCATATCCCAAACTACAGACTTCCACATCATATTCAACCGTCTTTTGCAAAATTCACCTAGGTAAATTATTAGTGCAAGACTTAAAGGCTTTTTTGCACTATTTTGCATTTTATCTGCAAATATTCATTTGGGCATTGAACAGTTAGAAGTAAAACACTGAATTCTAAAGAGGGGTTAGAGATATCATTCTATTAGATATATATTTTATGATTTTCAAAGGTGTCTCTTCAGATATATCCCATGAATATAATTTATTTTTTAAAATTATGATGTAGGTAAGCCATAGAATATTTTCATATAATCAGAATAACTCAATGCATATTAGTATCCAGTTTTTTATTATTATTTATATAATAAAAGTATTTAAATTTTATTTAACTATTTTTAATTAATAGTTAATAGTGTCTTAATATTTGAGAGCTCATTAAACAGCCACATAGTTTACACTAAAATTGTTAAATTCAGTATCTATAAATTAGTTTTTCAAAAGCAAAGTTCTATTAATGGTAATAAGTTATTACATAATAAAAATCAGTATGGTTTCATTTACTGCCTGCTATACTGTCTAAGTGAAGCTACGAAGCATAAGCTTTTAGCATGCTTTGGCTTGTTGAAAAGGAAGTAATGAATATCTTTGTTCAAAATAACATCATTATGACTGTTAAAAGAGGGAGCCAGAAATAAGAAATCATGATTCATAATCTTTATTCAATGTTGGCAAAATATTTACATAATTTATACAAAGGAAATATTCATCTTTTCCAGTGTTCGAGGATATATGTACCCCATGTTCACCTTAACAACCAGTGCAGTTGGTTAATGACTGCATTGGGAAGAGCAGGAATTGGAGGTTGTAAATGAGGCAATCACATGGGCCACTTAATGCCTGTCACAACTTCTGACTATAATGGGCAGGCTCTATTACAGTTGCGAGTTGAGGATTATGTGTACTTCATTTTAGTACTCTATTTCCCTAATCTTAAAAATATGGTTTTCCTCAAGGGAAGATATTTATAATTGTACACCAATTCTGTCATATCCCAAACTACAGACTTCCACATCATATTCAACCGTCTTTTGCAAAATTCACCTAGGTAAATTATTAGTGCAAGACTTAAAGGCTTTTTTGCACTATTTTGCATTTTATCTGCAAATATTCATTTGGGCATTGAACAGTTAGAAGTAAAACACTGAATTCTAAAGAGGGGTTAGAGATATCATTCTATTAGATATATATTTTATGATTTTCAAAGGTGTCTCTTCAGATATATCCCATGAATATAATTTATTTTTTAAAATTATGATGTAGGTAAGCCATAGAATATTTTCATATAATCAGAATAACTCAATGCATATTAGTATCCAGTTTTTTATTATTATTTATATAATAAAAGTATTTAAATTTTATTTAACTATTTTTAATTAATAGTTAATAGTGTCTTAATATTTGAGAGCTCATTAAACAGCCACATAGTTTACACTAAAATTGTTAAATTCAGTATCTATAAATTAGTTTTTCAAAAGCAAAGTTCTATTAATGGTAATAAGTTATTACATAATAAAAATCAGTATGGTTTCATTTACTGCCTGCTATACTGTCTAAGTGAAGCTACGAAGCATAAGCTTTTAGCATGCTTTGGCTTGTTGAAAAGGAAGTAATGAATATCTTTGTTCAAAATAACATCATTATGACTGTTAAAAGAGGGAGCCAGAAATAAGAAATCATGATTCATAATCTTTATTCAATGTTGGCAAAATATTTACATAATTTATACAAAGGAAATATTCATCTTTTCCAGTGTTCGGAGGATATATGTACCCCATGTTCACCTTAACAACCAGTGCAGTTGGTTAATGACTGCATTGGGAAGAGCAGGAATTGGAGGTTGTAAATGAGGCAATCACATGGGCCACTTAATGCCTGTCACAACTTCTGACTATAATGGGCAGGCTCTATTACAGTTGCGAGTTGAGGATTATGTGTACTTCATTTTAGTACTCTATTTCCCTAATCTTAAAAATATGGTTTCCTAAATAACATATAGAAAATGCCTTATACATTGTAAGCCGCCCTGAGTCTTCGGAGAAGGGCGGGATATAAATGTAAAAAAAAAAAAAAAAGTTTTCCATATATTTAATTTAAAAACTTGAATTAATATTTTAGTACATAGAGTCATTTAAATATTATTGCTCTGGCAAGTCAATATGACGGATATGTGCAGTTCGTTCTTTATTAGTACTATTACTATAATATGTTAAATCTTTGCTTGAGTTACATGCAACTTCATTTCAGTCTGCATTGAAAATAATAGGTGCAGTTAAATGCATCAGTTAACAAAAATTATCTGTTAACAGAAACTACTGACAGAACAGGATAATTCTGCCTGTTAATCATGTATAACCATTGGAGTTAAACATGTATAATCATTGGAATTAATTATGTATAATTATTGGGGGAAGAGACAAATGACTTCATATGCCTCATGAAGCAATCATAGTCATCATGCATTATGCCAGATCTCTGTTGCTATAGTAAATTTCCTGTTATCCATGATTTAATTGTGGAAGAGAAGGACAGCCTTTTGTTTGTATTAAAATCTGGTTTGGTATTAGGGGTGATGGTGGAAGTAGTAGTGGGTCCCATTTCTGAAATACACTCTTCTGAATTTCAAGTTGTGCGTTAGCTCTGAGCAAGAGTGAAGATATAGCTGTATTCACCCAGAAATTTCAAGTGTCCTTGGAGGGAACTGGTACAGATCAGAGACTATTTGTAAAGTTGACCCAATAGAATCAAATGAAATTACTGCTAGCTTACCTGCCTCATTGGCAACCCCACTCGAATTCTTCAACTCCATGGCGAGGTTGACAGTGGAATTTTTAATTGTTGGTTCTGAGGGGAACTTATCTGTGCCAGAATAGCTCAGGACTTCATAGTCACTATGGACCTAGGCTAGATTATTGGGAAGTACTAAATCATGGTGGAATAAATATGTGTGATCAGATTTTTGCCTCAGAGCTCTATAGTTTATAGACAAATTCTGGGAAATGAATTGATACAGCAGATACCTAAAGCATCAATGCTAATATGACCTGGTATGGTTCTTTTATTGTAGCAGTATAAGAGCAGCAAAATGGCTTTGCTTCTCTATTATTATTAAATTCATAAATAGCCAGTTGGAAGTCTTGTTTTGGATATTCAGGTTCCTTGCTGGATAATTGTGAGGGTATTCTAGAAATCTCTCAAATAAAATCACTCAAATTTGCTCTGAGTTAAAGTCACTGGAAAGGTTCTGTAAAAGAGACTTTTGTTCAATTAACTGGGAATAATTTCAGTTTATTAGTCCTGAGGAAGTGAACAAAGTCTTTTGTGCTATGAATTCTGCCACTTGTGTTCTGTATCCATGTCCCTGCTAGTTGGTCAAATCTTTCCAGGGAATAGCTTGAGATTGTGTTCAATCAATGGTTAATACCTTTTTACATGAACAGATAATTCTATCTGCTTTGAAGGAGTCGGTTGTCCATCATCTCTCCAGAGGCCATCTTTGGAATCAACAGTAGTTGGATAATTTTCATCCAGTGTCCAGTCTTTCCATTTTGCAGTAGATTATTGTTGTAGGTACTATGCTTCAATGTGACCTGGAAGAAATAGATTGTCTGACTTTTTTTCAGTCAGGGTTAGGAGCAGTTATTATATATAATTGCATTGATTGTATTTGTGGATACCCTTTAGAGGACTTGATGTGAGAGTAATATATTTTAAAATCTTTTAGAAACTTTCTTAATAAAATTTATTATGTAATATTTAACAGCACTGAAGATTTTCTTGGCACCTTCCTTCAGCTGCCACTAAATCCTGTAGTTTTTCATGTAAATTGAAATTTGCGAATCCATGAAGATTACCGTTATAGGAAAAGCCTTGGCAGGGCTAGTCAGGGCCTACGCCAAGCCTCCCAGGGCCTCCCTAGGGCCCCTGACGTACCCCATGTTCACCTTAACAACCAGTGCAGTTGGTTAATGACTGCATTGGGAAGAGCAGGAATTGGAGGTTGTAAATGAGGCAATCACATGGGCCACTTAATGCCTGTCACAACTTCTGACTATAATGGGCAGGCTCTATTACAGTTGCGAGTTGAGGATTATGTGTACTTCATCTTAGTACTCTATTTCCCTAATCTTAAAAATATGGTTTCCTAAATAACATATAGAAAATGTCTCTAAAGTTGATCTCCCATATAATCTCTAAAACAATTTTTCACATTCCACAGAGGGTAGAGGAATGGTTTGAATTGTATTATCTGTCTTGATGTTTGTAGAAACATGTGATACACACATTTTTTTAACCATTTGATTAAAACTTCACATAAAAAATATCTAGGAAAGAATCTGTTATATCTTTTATAACCTGACATATACATCCCTTATTTAAACTATAGATATGTCAAATTGATTGTAAAATTTAAAACATGAAAAAAAATTCATGTTTCATGATTTCAAGGCCTAGTTGGGAAAATTGAAGAATAACCCAAACAACATTTGAAGGAAGTACACTATCAACCCATTTCTGTATTAGTCCAAAACAACAAGATTTATTTAACTTTCATCTGAGGAAATATGTAGAAACTTATCTTATCTGAGGAAATACGTAGAAACATTCAGGTTCAGTCTCTTACAGTTATTTATTTATAGTTATATTCAAACAGCATTGAATATTTTTATTTATTTAATAGCTTGTATAGCCACCTTCTCATAAACCATGATGCTAGAAGGAGAAGGAGAAGGAGCAGAATACATAAAAATAACATCATAAAATACTAAATAAAACAAAGCAAAAATTCCCACAAGATTTTAAGAGAATTACTTAACATCAGACAACCATTCTGTAGGAGATATGATTCCTACGTTTGATGGAAAAATCACATTTTGAGGACTTTCTGGCAGGCAGGTAGAAATGAGACTGATCTCACATCAGGGGGTTCAATAGGACAGATGCCACAGTAGAAAAGGCATGCTGCCTGAGTCTCACCAGATGTAACTCCTTAGTAGATGAGACCCACAACATATCATTCCTGTTTAGCCTTATTTGACAAGTAGATATAAGCAGCATTGGCTCAAGTAAACTTGTCTATGGTAGACCTATGTAGAGCTTTAAAAATCAAAACCAGCACCTTGAATTTGCACTTAAAAGCAAACTGACAACTAATGTATCATGGAACAGAGGTATAATGGGCACTATCCCTGGATGCACATAACTGCCCATGAAGCCACATTCTGCACTAGCTGAAATTTCTGGATATACTTCAAGGACAATCCCATATGGAGCACATTGCAGTATTCCATTCTAAAAGCCACTTGTTTCTCAAGCAGAAATTGTGAATCTAGACGGGTCTTCAGATTGTGTCCTGGGTCTGTTTGGGGCAGTACCACCCCATCCAGAACCAAAGAGGATAAAATCTCAGATCCTAGAGTGACTCAGTCTTTCCAGGACTCATCTGAAACCTGTTGTTCCCCATCCAGGCAGGTCTTCAGCAGCATCACTTAATTTGCCCAGAGTGGAGATGTATAATACTGACTGTAATACTGTAAAACTGACATTTTGAAGTAATGTAAGTAATGTGTCATGATATATTGATGAAACCTTATCCCTAGGAACAGATAATTTCATCTAATAGCTTCATATACATGTTAAATAGGAACAGAGACAATATCTAACTTTGGACCCCACAAAGAGGTTAATGATGGGATGTGTATATAGACTGGTATTGGCCCATCAGGGGAAGCAAATCAGAAGAATATTTTGCCATACATACCCTACCTGGAATGATCTAGAAGGATACCATGATAAATACTGTTAAAAGCAGTGGTGAAATTAATTTTTTTGACCATCGGTTCTGTGGGCATGGCTTAGAGGATGTGGCAGGGGAAGGATATTGCAAAATCTTCATTCCCACCCCACTCTGGGGCCAGCCAGAGGTTGCCAGTTCTCTGAACTACTATCCATTCTCCAGAACCTGTCAGAACCCGCTGGATTTCACCCCTGATTAAAAGCTACCAAGACGTCAAGAAAAGCAACATCAAATGATGGTAAAGATTCTAAATCATCCAGGTCATGGTTGCAAAAGTGCTTTTTCAAAAAGGCATTTGGACTTCCCTCAGGTGTTTTTTTAAAAGAAGCTGAACTGAAGCAGCTTCTCAGATGAGAAGTGAAATATTTCAAAGAAAAAGACCCCCCAAGAAAGTCCAATTGCCTCCTGGAAAAAGCACTTTGGGACAAGAGCAAGGACAGCAAAACCCCTGTGGTGCTTCTGCAAGAGATCATCTAAAACATGCCATGCAACTATGCAATGCTTTCTCTGTCCAATACCCAGGCATGAAGTCTGACTGAAAGGGATCCAAATAATTCATCTAGGGCAGTGGTTCTCAACCTTTATAGTGCTGCGACCCCTTTAATACAATTCCCCACAATGTGGCGACCCCTTTAACACAATTCCCCACAATGTGGCGACCCCAACCGTAAAATTATTTTCGTTTTGAATTTATTGCGCCTGAAGCCGTATTGGCTAGCGATCTGAACTGCTTGCGATTGCCTTGAGGACGGATGCATTAAAGCGGAGACTCCTCCCCTATTAAGTTTATCGCGCCTGAAGCCAGATTAGGCTAGCGATTGGGAGTGATTGCAGCTGGCTTGAGAGGGAGACATCAGAGCAAAAATTTCTCTCTTTTTTAATTCATTGCGCCTGAAGCCGAATTCGGCTAGCAATTTGAAGAGCCTGCAGCTGGCTTGTGGAGTCAATCATTGGAGCGCGATTCTTCGACTTGCAAGTATGCTTCCGAGTATACTTAGGCGACCCCTGGCAAATTGTCATTCGATCTCCAACGGGGTCGCGACCATAGGTTGAGAACTGCTGATCTAGGGCCTGCTGCAACTTTTGTCCAACTATCTTCTCCATAACCTTCCTCCTAAAAAGAGTGATTAGATCTTGGAAAAAAATTGCCCACCAGCCAGATCCAACAATGGTTTCTTGAACAGTTCACCAATTATCACTACTAAATGCATCTATTAATTCAATCTTGCTGGTAATATTTCTACAGCTTCAAAGGAAAATCTAGCTACTGTAAATGTTAACAAAATTATTTAAAACTCCTTGAACATTAAGCAGAATAAGAATAACATTACTTTTAACAAGAAATTCATAAACAAGCAATTGTAGTAACTAAATATTACATGAAACATTTAGTATTAAATAATATATACTATAACTAAACAAAAATTTCCAGAGGAAAGAGGACAATCTTTTGATAAGTTGGACTATCTGTTTGTAAAGAATATATAAGGCAGTGTGCTGCTCTACATCAGATATACATCATAAAATGGAGGAGGGAAGCAGAATTGATTAAGGCTAGCCAGGTTTAATTTGTGTCTGCTTGTATTTAGCAGTTTAAGTTTCTTACATTCAGTTTGTTCAGAAGCATGATGAAGTAAGTGCTTCTCGCCTCTGTCTCAAATCAGAAATGCATGAAGTACAGCTGCAGAGATAATAAATTCCCCCCAAAGGCCTTGGCTGAGCAAATTAGGTGTCAATGGGGTGCCTGCGCAGGCAGTACTCTCTCTAATTAGTCTCTGGAGCCTGGTTGGTGGCTAGAATAAGATGATCTAATCAATTGGTCTGTGTCTGATGGTACGTGTAAAAATCCTACCAGGCAGAGCTGTCTCCCATAGGTCACTCACCTGCACAGCAGGATTACTCATTTTCATTTTTCATCTCTTCCATCACATGATGCTGACAGTTGGTTTTAAGAAAATTAAATTTAAAAAAAAAAACTGGTTCACAGGCCAATGTGGGTCAGAAAGAAGTTGTGTTATGGGAATTGGTGATTAATTCATTAATATGTATTGCAAAAAAAAAAAAACCTTGCATGGAGTCAAAAATAAAATTATTTTCAATAGCACCAAAGATGTCTTTAGTAAACTATCAGCAAAATAAAATTACTATTGAGCATATCAGGCATAGTGGCATTTACAGTGTGCCTAACAGAATCTAATTGGGGAGCATATTAAATACAGGAGAAATATGGCATGTATTTGTTATCAGTTGCTTTTTAAAAGAACAATAAAATCTGATTGCAAGATGCAGCAGTGGTACTAAATAGGCCGCACTGTGAAAGTCGTGTGTGTGTTTTGCATGCTAAGCCACTGGGACAGCCTTGCCCCATTCAATTCTTCGGGGGCGGGGGAAGAGGAAATACCAGATAAATTCTGTTTTAGAAGCTATAGTTGTGCAAAAAGAGCTAGTAAACTCTAGTTCTAAAACATTTTTAAGCTGGTGGCAAATATTCTGAAATTAATGTCTCTTTTCCTTCTTATTACTTCAACTAATATTAATATTTAAAATCAAATCCTTTCTCTCCATTTTGCACAATAACACAGCAGTATTTTAACTATTGTTTAATTTGTGAGACAAATTGTTTTGTGCTATAAAATGTACATACACGATTTGATAGTTTTATAAATTGTCACTCCATCCACTAGTAAGTAAAATGTTATGTTATTAATGAACTGTATTAAACAGACAAAATGAATTATACAATATACAAAATGAATTATACAATGCTCTCTACATAGGGCTCCCCTTGAGGAGCACCCGGAGACTTGTTAGTCCAGAATGCAGCTGTGCGGGTGATAGAGGGAGCTGTTCGGAGCTCCCATATAACACCAATCCTGCGCAAGCTGCACTGGCTGCCTGTGGTCTTCCGGGTACACTTCAAGGTGTTGGTCACCACCTTTAAAGTGCTCCATGGCTTAGAACCGGGTTACTTACGGGACCGCCTACTGTCACCGTTTGCCTCCCACTGACCTGTGTGCTCTCACAGAGAGGGACTCCTTAGGGTGCCGTCGGCCAAGCAGTGTCGGCTGGCGGCCCCAGGGGAAGGGCCTTCTCTGTGGGGGCTCCTACCCTATGGAACGAACTTCCCCCTGGACTTCGACAACTCCCTGACCTCCGGACCTTTCACCGCGAGCTTAAGACCTACTTATTTGTCCGCGCGGGGCTGGCATAGAATTTTTAGATGTTTTATGGGTTTTATAGGTTTTAATTTTTAATTAATTTTTTTTAATTTAAACCCAAATTTTTTGGGTTTTAAATGTATTTTAAATCTGGGCCAAATTTAAAAAGTTTTTTAGCTATTGTTTTATTTGTATTGTGTGTTTTGATTGTTGTTTTTATATGGCTGTTCACCGCCCTGAGTCCTTCGGGAGAAGGGCGATATACATATTAAAATATTATTGTTGTTGTTGTTATTATTATTGTGACAATACAGTAATGTGTGTGTGTTTGTAGTTTCTTACTGTATTGTCACAATGTATAATTAATTCTAGAGGAAATAAACTTTGGAGGGGAAAAGAAAAAAAGAAGTTCCATATAATATCAATATAAAATTAATTCAACTTTTATACTTATTATTAACTCTAGATCATATTTCTTTCTTGAGAATATATTTCTTTTTTTCTTGGCACTTGGGAATTTCTTACATTTTTTGGCAGAGCAGATAATGGGGCTGACCTTAAAAGCAACCTAGGAGGATCAAGTATTCAGAATGGAGAGGCTCATATAGTGACAAGAAGTTACTGTTACTACGGTATATCATGACTCTACTGCTAGAACTGCACTGGTATCAGTTTGGATGCAGTTTAAGATATTGGTTATTTATTTATTTTTACTTTTAACACACTTTTTTTAACTTTTAAAACCGAACCTTCAGAAGACCAAGATATTTACGGGATTGTTCTCTCAGTGACTTCTATCTGCCTAATAGAATTGGAAATGGTGGAGTCCCTTGAGATCTTGTCCATGAAGGAATGTCTGGGTTGTTTTTTTTAAACAGTGTTCTTTGTATGATTAGATTAGTTCCCATCATATTTTTTTCATAAAGTCATTAAAGCCTGGCTTTTCCAGAAAGTCTAATAATCATTTGGCAATGAAGGGACCCTCCCTACTACAAATTGAATGTTACAACTTTCTTTGGTGAAGAATTGTTGCTTCAGGTTTATTTGATTGATGGTTGGCTGACTTTTATTTTAACATTGTGGAGATGGAAATGGTTTCTGTGGTAAATTATTCTGCGGCTTATTGAATCAAGTAACATATAAACTATAGTTAATAAATAAAATATTGCTGTAAGTCTAGAGAATTGGGCATTTGGCTTTGAAGAGAGGCTTGCAAATTTGAATCTTGTCCTCAAATTTTTTAATGTTTATTTTGGTTAATATTAAAAGAACAGGATACTGTTGTCTTATCATTATTGAACAACTTATCATCATAATGTTTACTGTAATTTCTGTTGTTTTCATTATAGGAATTAAGATCACCAGACTAGAGAAGAAGAAAAACAAGATATAGTCAACATTATAAAGGCACTATTATCCGCTTCCTTTCTTGGATTTCAATCAAAAGAAAAATTATGCTGACAAGATCTGGTTCCCCACTCCTTCTCAGTTTATTTAAAGTACTGCACGTATTTCGATACATTGTGATTTGAGAGACATTTGTGAAGATTAAGCTATTTGCTTTATTGATGTGTGGCATAATTGGCTTTTTTCCCCTCAGTCTTTTGTGTTTGATTTTATTGCTTTTTCTTCGCTGCAGTATAAATACTTTTGTGAAAATATTTAAGTTTCACCAGCAATGTCTTAAATATAGTAAGGCAACACCTTTGGTGTTCATAACTTCCTTTATATTATCTGTAGCTAAAAGGCAGACATGGCATGAAACAATGTATGTATTCATTGGGAAGTTCCACTCATTTCACATTCATCAAAATTTATAAACTGAAACAGATTACAGGTTGGTTGTGACAGTCAGTGTCTTATAACTTTGCTCATTTTTTTACTGCTAGTAAACGTAATATTCTTTAATTTAACTATGGCAATAAATGCATCTTAGCTAGAACTTGGGTACTCTGCTTATGTTGAATAAAGTGGCATAAATGGATTTATATATATATATATATATATATATATATATATATATATATATATATATATATATATATATATATATATATATATATATATATATATACACACACACACACACACACATATATATATAAATTTTCAGATACTTTAAACCCTTGTGAGAAAAGGGGCTTATTGTTCTACTGTTTTTGTGATTATAGTTCAACTTGTTCATATGTCTTGCTTCAACAATATTTTCTAAGAAGGAAACTAGAAAAAATGAAGGTAAAAATGAGTTTACATTTGGAAAAGCACTATGACAGTGCTGAGTGACACTATGACTAGTTGCTGAATGAGCCATTAAAAATATTAGCCTTGAATATCTATCCAAATTCAAAATACTTTCTTTTTATAACCAAAGGACTCTTCAAGTTATTTTTCTAAGATATTAAGATGGTAGGGAGAAAAGCACTATATTATGCATCTTCATACAGCTGATTTTCCTGTGTAATTTGCAAATCGTTAATAAGGGATTACTATTCTCCCTGCCTTAAAAGAAGGTGGAAGGGAAATGGAACTAATGACAGCAGTAGTTGGAATGCCTTCTACATACCACCCCTAACATGACTAGTACAATGTTATTATAGATGGGGGAAAATAAATTCCCCTGAAATAAAAGAAAATTACATTATTCCAAAGTATAACAGATATTTAAGAAATTCATTCATTCATTCATCCATTCATTCATATGAATTCGATTATGGCATCTTAATGCTTTTATAAATAAAAGCTGGAAAACAGGGATACGTTTTATAGTTTGCATTTGCTTTGTAAACTGAAAGCATCTTATTACTGGGATCTAGCGAATACTTGATTTTGCAAAATAATAATTTTTAATGCAAAGGAACTTTTGTCAGTATGGTTTTATTATTAACTATTCCCAACAATTATATATAAATTAAAATAAATTTTCTGTCCTGCCTGAATCAGCTTTGCCACCTTTATTTAAAACTTTATATCCATGGAAACAATAACCACAAAATCCAATGAAACATTTTGAACTTAAAAAAAATGCCTTAATCTTTATTTTGTTTTCAAATTTGGTCATATATTCACTTGGCTATTTCAAGGTGACCTGTCTAAAACAATCTCAGCACTATAAAAAAAATGGAATAGGAAAGAAAATTTGAGAATTAAACAAAACTATCAAATGAAGATAGATTTCTGTAAATTTCTGTAATAGCTTAAAGAACAATGGAAACCATTTCTCTTCATGTTAAAACATATGATGGTTTCATATAAAAAGTAACTCACTGATTTATTTTCTTCAATAGGCTAAATGCTTAGCACCTTATTATTCACAATAAATCAAATGTTTTGGATCTATGCTTAGATTTTCTGAGATTCTTTCAAAAATAGTTGATGACGCCCTTGAACATATTGGCCAATGACATTAAAGAGCTGCGGTGGCTCAATGGTTAGCAGGCAGTACTGCAGGCTACTTCTCCTGACTGCTGGTTGCTGCAATTTGGCAGTTCAAATCTCACCAGGCTCAAGGTTGACTCAGCCTTCTATCCTTCTGAGGTTGGTAAAATGAGGACCCAGATTGTTGGGGGCAATATGCTGACTTTGTAAACCACTTAGAGAGGGCTGTAAAGCACTGTGAAGTGGTATATAAATCTAAATGCTATTGCTATTGCTATCAGCTCTTACGGATTGAAAATAATTAATGAATTTCATTTCTAATATAAGTTCTTGATTTAAAAGGATTGGAGGGGGTGGTTAGAATTGGGAGGCTGGAAGTCCATCTCTTAGAGTAGATTAATTTGTAATTCAATTTCTACTCTTAATTAACCAATTTTTTTTGTGGGAGCAGCTGTTTAAGCTACAAATCTGTGTACTTTGGAATGGGCCTCGATATCCAACCAAGAAACGTATGAAAAACAAAAAGAGGAATCATTGGTGGCTCTTTTTGCAATCTTCCCCGAAGCACAATGACAACCCTTAGAAGTTAGCACAACTAAAGCAATCTACAGAAAATAAATCACAATTTATTTGAGGTGATTTTTTCAAAACTCAACAGAAGGCAAGATTTTGGAATAATAATACATGGAAGATGATATGTATAAAACACATTCAAATTTAGAATCCATACATTTTTCAGTATCAGATCTATTTTATTTGCCCCTGTTCTTTTCTATAGAATCCATATTGAATCCAGTGTTATTGTCTTTAGTATCAGTCCACATTTATACACTAAAAAGAAAATGATGCACTAGCAAAGTACCCTGTATTTTGTTTCTTAAAGTTACTGTATGATTTTCCTTAAGGTACTAAAATTGTGGGAGATCATCAATTACTTGAAGTGGATAAATATCAGTTAGCTAGGTTTTATTATAGTTCTAATTTTAGTGATAGTGGTGAAGAATTATCACTGGAATGTAAATAAAAGTATGTACCTACCATATAATGCAATCTCCAACATTGTGCAGTGCAATCATGAAACTGCGTTGGGGAGTGGGAGAAATCAGTGTTCTTATCTCTTCCAATTTATGATTTGGCAAATAGTAATTATGCAATTTTATTTTCACCTCTGTTCTCTTTTAGCGCATGATAGAAACTTGCACAAGTTTTATCCTAAAGTACCTTCCAGGTTATGCTCAAAATATGGATACCTCTTTCATCCTGCCCTACATAGCCATTTCATCACTCTGATTCCTTTGCAGATCAGTTTAGGCCCGTGATGACAAACCTATGGCATGTGTGCCAGAGGTGGCATGCAGAGCCCTCTCTGCTGGCACACGTGCTGTTGCCCCAGGTTTGATCTCTGTGGTGTTTCTTTCGTGAGCTTCTGTTTCCCTGCAAACGAGGAAACAGAAGCTCACAAAAGAAGATCTTATCTCTTGCCGCGCTGCCGGTGTTGGGATGCCCCGCCTTCCGCCAGCCAGCTGGTCTTTGGTTTTCTGCTGTGCATGCGCACGTGCATGTCCGCACATGTGCTTGTGCATGTGCACAATTGCACACTCATACACCTTTCAGTTTGGGTATGCACATGCACAGTTTGGGCATTCGGTGGATAAAAGGTTCGCCATTACTGGTTTAGGCAAAATCATGTAACTCTTATGTTGGAGATAAAGGCAATTCTGAATGGTTCTGAACAATGCATAACAAGGGATTTTATATTTTGCAGCTACTTCCACTGTGATTCTGCATGGATTTTGCATCTAACGCTTGTGCTTTTGACTACAATAGGAATGGATTCTAACTCTAAAAGATCCTGCCATATCATTTGTACTTCCTGTTTTCTCTGATTATGTAATGCTTATGACAACTCTGAGCTTTCAGAATTTCAATAAAGCCAAAACCTAATGCAGTTTCTATCCCTTTTCAGGTACTTCAAATTCAAGATTGCATATTTTTAATTTTCCATGTATGTGTTAATTGTGATCTGGTATATATGTTACTGAGGGACGCGGTGGCTCGGGCTATGACGTTGAGCTTGTCGGTCGAAAGGTCGCCAGCTCGGCAGTTCGAATCCCTAGTGCTGCCGTGCAACGGGGTGAGCTCCCATTACTTGTCCCAGCTTCTGCCAACCTAGCAGTTTCAAAAGCACGTAAAAATGCAAGTAGAAAAAATAGGGACCACCTTTGGTGGGAAGGTAACAGCGTTCCATGCGCCTTTGGGGTTGAGTCATGCTGGCCACATGACCACGGAGATGTCTTCGGACAGCGCTGGCTCTTCGGCTTTGAAACGGAGATGAGCACCGCCCCCTAGAGTCAGCAACGACTAGCATGTATGTGCGAGGCAAACCTTTACCTTTACCTATATATGTTACTGAAATAATGTTCCCATAATTGGGTTCCCTATTTTTCTAATAAGACTTCAATGATTAATTGGATGGAGACTTAGCCCATTTGTAAATACCACCTATGAAGTCCAACCATTCCACATAATAGTTTGAAGTGCTGTTGGAATGGCTAGGAAATTAGTAGTGGAATATGGAAGCATGGAAAAAAACAACCATGCAGCATTGGACTTCTGTGATTGGTATTAGAAGAAAAAATGCTTTTCAATTACATCCAATTCTTTTAATTAAACTCCTCCTTATTTTAGAAAGCTTCTCAATGAGAAGAGAGGGAATACTTTTGAAACCTAAGAAGAGAAAATGAACACCTCATAATGAAAGATAAGAGGAACTCCAGTATTTGAAGAATGTAGAAATAGCGATAGAAAATTGGTCTACAGGGTTTTTGTTACCAATGTTACATTGGAAAATTGGTTCAATAGGATTCCCATTTGAACAGCTCAAATATGCAGAGCACCTGGGTCATTGCAAATAATGTGTGCTTTGTCTCTTAGGAATAAGGTTAAACAAGCACAGGAAATATATAACAATGGTTGGGGAGGCTTTGGACCCGTCTTGCTTTCAATGTGAATGACCTTTGAATAGACATTTCCAATTTTTTTGATTAATTAAAGAGAAGTGTTGCGCTTCTCAACAGTGAAGGCAATGTGATCTTTTGAATGTGTGCAAACCCATGCACATAAATGTATGGTGAATATAGAGTATGTATTTCCCAAAAATATATTATTATTGTTTTTCTAAAGTAATAGAATAAATGACATTTGGACTGTACAGATTCATGTGGAATATGGAGACCATATAAATAGAATTACATTCCATTCTTCACCAAATCATGACACAAATCTTTCTCTCTTTTTTTTGACCAAAAGGTATAGAGGCACTTATCTATGTTATTGCCTTGCAATATTTTTTAAAGCAAAAATTGAAAGATTGCATTAAGATATTCCCTAAATGTGGTCTCAGAACATGCAGTTCTGCAGCGCTACCTACAAAATTTCCCTAGTTGGGATTCTTTATACAAGGCACAAAAAGATGCTCTTTTTAACAGGGATTTGTTAATCAAACAATATTAATATTAAGTATGTATACATAATATAGCCACATGCTTTAATGACAGCTTAGTCAGCAGTATGGTTAAGTAAATGTTACATTGTATTCAATGTGTAATTTGTCTTACTATAAACAATGTATGGTTTGTCAAGTGTCAATTGTTTTCATTTAATATGATATTTAATAAAGTGTAACAGGATTTAATGTTCCATGTGATTTTTTAAAAAAAAACCATGATAATTCTGAGGGTGGGTTTTTTTTTTAATGAAAATGTTCTTATGCTACTATAATAAAAAAAGATTCTTGGCAGCTTACATAGAAGAGATATGAATTAAAATATATATGGCAAAAATGAAGCAACTACTAACAATACAAAAGCATATACAAAACTATACAATATGAAACAAAAAGTGTGACAATACAAAACTATACAATAGGAAACAAACATAATTAATCGTAGAGATGGCAACCTACACATTAAGGAAAAGTTTTTAAAACAATTTGCTTTCAAGATCTTCCAAAAGATCCGCAAAGAGAGAACCAGACTGATCTTCCCCATGCCAGAGGCGCTAGAAATTGGCAGCATATAAATTTTGTAAATTATAATTACCATCACCATAATCATCTCCATAATAAGACTCTTCCACCAGATTGACACTACTACAGAAAAGTTGTATCACCTCACTTCAACCCCTTCCTTTCAAACTGCCCCAAAGGACAGGATTTGCAAAAGTTTCTCCTTGGGAGATCTAACTGGTGAGATAAGATATTCACAATAGGCAGTGTTCCTGAAGATATCTACAGTCTTCTAACATGCAGATCCTGCTAGAATGGTCTATATTCTCAATGCAAGGAGCCTTAAAAGATGGGGCTGCTGTATTTTTGACCAACTGTAGTTTTTCAGTATCTTTAAAAGCAATCCAAGTAGGGTGCATTACAGTAATCTAACTGGAAGGTGATATGGGCATGACTTAAGGTTCTTCTGTTCCAGGAAGACCACACCTATTGGAGCTAGCTATTAGCCCCTCTGGCCACAGCTTCTACTTCCTGACCCAATAGAACTCATGAGTCTAGAAGGATCCTCAAGTCTGAATCTGTTCCCTGATGCATAGTACCTGCCCATCAAGGAATATCTCCAGTGACCGAGGACTATGATGTAGCAACAGAAACTTTATTTTCCCAAGGATTCAATTTCAGTCCATTCTGCCATCTGGGCACTGACAGCTTTCCCACCCTCCATAGCCTGGGGAGATGTTGTAAAATTGAATATCTTCAGTGCATAGATGATCTAACTTATTTGAAGACTACTATGAAAGGTAGAAAGCAAAAGAAGTATTCTTAATGTTTCTTTTTAATTGAGAAAAATAATTTAAGTGCATATAGTAAAGCATAATATTTGGATTTATATGATAAATCCCATTACATCAAATTAAAGAATTATCAATGACTAAGCACAAATATATTCCTAAGAACACGGGTTTTTAACCAAAGGGATATTCTGATTTCAATTTGTTTCTTACTAAGAATCTTCCTACCCTATTTATTCCCAAGTGGCCTGGTTGATAGCAAACCATGTCATCTATGAATTGAAGTTAGCTATCAGAGCTTTGGTCCTCCCCCCAAAAAAGCTAACACTCAGCTTTTCAGAATAATGCCCACCACTGTCAGTCCTACCAGAGTGATCCACATTGTAGCAAAACAGTCTGATACCACTAATGGGAATTTGTACTAGGGCATTAATTTTGAGAAGCTTATACTGTATATTGTTTGCTGCATAGAAAATGAGAAAAAATAAAAGGTACAAATCAGGACACTAGGATGAGCCTTTTTATTTGTAAAAAAGCATGCACACGGCACGCACACATTATGGCCAAATACTTATCATTCATTTTCCTTATGAATAATGTTTGTATCAAGTTTATTGGTAGTTATTCATGCTAAGCACCGTGGTCAAAGAGACAAGTTCCATCATGGATTTTTCTCAGAGATTCCAAGTAGCATATGCTATTTCTCAAAAATAGACAGAGATTTGAGATTATCTGGGCACCTAATATTATTATTCTTGTTAGGTTTTCAAAGGCAAAAATGTAATTGGAGAGGACAGCAGAAGAAATCTTCTTTAACTAGTGGGCACCACAAGTCTTTGTGATGTAGGGACCATACTCTCCTTGTATTCTGCTGTAAACTTTGATGCTCAGATTTAGTGCAGCTTAACTCTATTTTTATACATCCTTATCATAAAATGTAAAAAGATTAACAGTGAATGGCATCCTTCCTTGTGTTCAGTTCTGGTGGAAATTGTGGCTGAAGACAAAAGAGGATGCTCAAATTCAACACAGCCACTTGCTATGTGCTTCGCTGCAATGCCAAAAAGTTCAAGTAAAAGGCTTTTGTTTATGACTGCACTACTTCAAATTCAGGTGGATTTCAGTTTCCTTGGGTTATTGCCAGCAAAAAACTTTTCCTGCACTTGCTAGGTAATCTCCAACAATAGTAAAATTCTAACTTTCAGAAGTGCTGATATTAGCACCGAAGCAAAAATATGACAAAGTTTTTATAGAACTGAGGCGGGAATGAAATCCAGACAACAATTGAGGTCCTTAAAAAGGATACAGGAGCAGACCTGCATCAGTTCTGCCTCTTATCTACTTGTGCAAGATGCTGTGACATCTCTGCCTATAAAGTTAGTCCTCACTTACTGACCAACTTGTTCAGCATGACAATACTGAAATATAATATAAACAGAGGCGTAGAATCAAAATTATGTGAAGTATTAGTATCCGCTTTATAAAGCCTTAGTCTGGCCACACCTGGAATATGGCATTCAGTTTTGGTCACCACATTACAAAAAAGATGTTGAAACTTTTGAAAAAGTACAGACAAGAGCAACTCGGGGGATTAAAGGCCTGGAGACTGAAATATATTAAGAATGGTTGCAGGAATTGGTTATGGCCAGTTATGGCAGTATTTGAGCTGCCATAAAGAAGAGAGGGTCAACTTATTTTCCAAAGCATCAGAAGGCAAGACAAGAAACAATAGATGAAAACCAATCGAGAGAAGCAACCTGGAATTAAGGAGAAACTTCTTAACAGTAAGGACAATTAACCAGTGGAACAGCTTGCCTACAGAAGTAGGGGCTTCATCTCTGGAAGTTTTTAAGGAAAGACTAGTCAGCCACCTATTTGAAGTGGTATAAGGTCTCCTGCTTGAACGGGGCTGGACTAGAAGACCTCCAAGATCCCTTCCAGCTCTATTCTGCTGAAACATTCAGACTTACATCAAGTGCCTTTTTGCTCAGTTTTATAATCAACTGAGATAAAGGGTCTCCAATTCTCACTTACCTGCTGGTGCACCAGATGTGGGCCTTGACACTGCAGCTTAAAATGCAACTCAGTAGTAGTAAAGTTTTAAGCACAGAACTGAGAAAACAACCATCTTCTTCCTTGCATAATTATGCATAATCTTCTACCAGTGGCACAGCCGTCCTTACACTCAAGATAACAGTAACAGACTTGGAAGGGACCTTGGAGGTCATTTAGTCCAACCCCTGTTCACGCAGGAGACTTATACTAGGGATTTGAACTGCTGAACTGCTGAGCTTTCTGATCAACAAGTCAGCATCTTAGCCACTGAACCACCTAGCCAGGTTAGCCAGATCTTGCAGAACTCAGTCAAGGGCCTCTGGTGGCTCAGCAGACTGTCTGTTATTAACACAGCTGCTTGCAATTACTGCAGGTTCAAGTCCCACCAGGCCCAAGGTTGACTCAGCCTTCCATCCTTTATAAGGTAGATAAAATGAGGACCCAGATTGTTGGGGGCAATAAAAGTTGACTGTATATAATATACAAATGGATGAAGACTATTGCTTGACATAGTGTAAGCCGCCCTGAGTCTTCGGAGAAGGGCGGGATATAAATTCAAATTTAAAAAAAAAAAGAGCTCCCCAAATACTTGTTTACATGTGTCTACATGGAGGAAGGTGTGCATGGAGACATCTCATTGTCCCAGGCCCAGAGTTCTTCAACATTTTTATAAGTGTCTTATATGAAGAAGAAAATGATCATCGAATTTACAAATGATGCAAAACTGGAAGAAGGAGCTTCTAACAGTTCAAAAGAGAAGCTAAACATCAAATGGATCTTGATAGACTTCAACATTGGAGCCTATTCAACAAAATGCTATTAAAAATGCTAAGGAAAAAAAGTTAGGTTCTGCATGTAGCTTTAAAAAACAGGTGCACAGGAGCTTGGAACTTCAGGCCAAACACGATGCATTTGAATAGACTGTATTGTGGAGAAGTATCCAGTTTAATCCTACTTTTTTATTATATACACTTATTGCCAACAATTTTGGATTAAATAAAAGAAAATTAGAAATTCTACCTCTCTCGACATTGTATTAAATTAAGGGTGACAATATTTTATTTGTTTTTCTAAATTGAACTCAGCCCAATTACTTTATTGTGCAGTATTTTGTGAAAAGCCAGAAATAAATGAATTCTATACACAATGAAGTCAAGTGTGTACAGTATGAATGTGACACGCCTGCAATGGGGCTATATGTTATCTATTTTATAAAGTTGTTATAATATGTATGAAGTGCTTAAGATACCTGAAAGCGCATAAATAATATTGCATTTTTGCAATTAAGAATTCTAAACTACATGTATTTATTGGCCAAGAGAAGCCAATTAATGTATTCTTAAATTAGCTTTTGTGTTACATAAGGAACAACCAAGGTTCAGTTCCTGGCTGAGTCAGGAAGGTCAATGGATAACTCTAGGCTTGTCATTCACTCTCAGCCTTGTCTTAACTTTTCCATAAATGCATACTTTAGTTTTTGTCATGTTTTCCCTATTTGCTGTACTAACTGATAAGATTATGTGGCTCAGGTAATGATACAATGGAACGAGGCAAAAAGAGAGTTAACCAACTTTTTAAGCATATATCTTCAGTATTTGTCCTTCCTGTAAATTTGCACACAAACACAAAAAGGGTTTGTACTAAAGAATTTCAAACAGAACAAGTCATTCTGGTATGCAGGGCAAAGAGCTTTCTTTTGCCCAAAGGCAGGAAACACTGTGCAGAAACTAAATTGTGAACAATCAAGCCAGTGTTTCCAGAATAAGGGTCATCACAAAGAAAATACGGAGATATGTACGAGTTTTCAGAATCCAGTCCCCGAATTTCCAACAATGGCATGCAAACAAGCTGTGCATTTTAACAGTCCTAAGTAAGTTGATGGTTTGTGCCCAATTGGGCATTTGGGAATTGCCTGTTGACCGCCTTTTCCTGCTCAGAACATCTGAATAATTAGAAGAGTAGTTGATGTCTGAAAAAGAGAGGATAGGAGGGAAGTAATGGCATCTTGGACAGAATGAAAGTTAGGTGAAAAGTTATATGAGGGAATTGGGCAGCTACAAAATAAAGATGATCAATTTTGTAATCCAGGAAAATAAGAAAAGGATAAAAGAGTACAAAACTAAACTATACTGGTAAGGCAATGTAGCAAAATAGGCCAAAATTGCTATAAAGACTTAAGCATTCAAAAATATGATAACACTAATGCAAAGAGAGGAGAGAAAATGAGAGTGGAGCCCTCTGCATTTCCTCAAACAATTAATACTCTAACAAGCTTTCAGCTAAGAAACCATTAAAGCCACTCCAAATATCAACTCATACAATGGTGCTGTGATCAGATTTATTCTGAATTTATTGATATTTACCAACATTGAAGACTCACAATTTGTGGTGGTGTATCAGGTAACGCAATGGAAAGAATACATTCTTTGATACTACTTTGAGTGTCAAATCTAATCTTCATATTTCTTCCTTCCTCAACAAATACAAAACACCACCATAAAAGTTAGATTGCTGCCTGTTGTACTATGCCATGAAGAGCCACATTAATAGAGAGGACAGACAAAGCTGTATTATTGACTTATTGTCTACAATATTAATGCATTGATAAATTACTATTCTCATCAACCACCAACACTAGCAGACAAACATATCTTAGTGCTATTGCACGTAATCCTCGACTTACGATCACGATTGAGCCCAAAATCTCTGTGGCTAAATGAGACATTTGTTAACTGAGATTTGCCCCATTGTACAACCTTTCTTGTCACAGTTGTTAAGTGAAGCAATGCAGTTGTTAAGTTAGCAAAAAATTTGTTAAGTGAATCTGACTTTCCCATTGATTTTGCTTGTCAGAAGGTCACAAAAGGTATTCACATGACCTCAAGATAAGGCAATCATCATAAATATGAGACAGTTGCCAAATGTCTGAATTTTGATTATGTGACCATGGGGATGCTGCAATCATCATAAGTTGAAAAACAGTCACAACGGTCTTTTTCAGTGCTGTTGAAACTTTTAATGGTCACTAAATGAACTCTTTTAAGTCAAAGACTATCTGTATATGTGGGGATGATGCAGTGTTACTCTGTAAGCATTAGTCAATTGCTTATTGACTTATATCATGAGCAGATTCAATTGCTTAAATACCATGCATAGTTTTTTATGCCAGGACCACACGCAGAATGCACAGAGAATGTGTAATACAAAATGCCCAGACAATTAGGCATCACCTGCAACCAATTTTCCATAGCAAAAGGGGTTTTACCACATTCCAAATATACAGAGACCAAGTTAGAGATGTTATTTAATGCCCAATCAAGACTATATAACTCTTTTACACTACACTATACTTTATTTAGGCCAAATTTCTCAGGAACATATTTCAATTCTCCTATTATGCCTCAAAAGTTGTTCTTCTCCATGCGATTGGCACAGTAGGATCGAGTCCAATGCCTGGTTATACATCTTCATCTTTTGGATCAAAATGTTCTTTGGCTCTGTAGTTCTAACATCTTGGATTCTGATTGACAATGTTACCCTGGTCCAGAGCAATAGGTAAAAAAATTGGAGCTCCCTGGATTTTAAATATTCCAACTCTGCATATTCAGCTATAAGCATGTAATAATAATATTTAAACAGCAAATTAAAGATAATTGCTTTCCAATTAGATCTGTCATTTCTCCCCAAGGATATGGTCCTACTCAGCTTGTTCACCTCCTAAAACCTTACAGTTACTTAAAGCAAACTGCAATCCAAAATATAGAAAGTTATTCTCTGTGGTTTGATTTGTGGCCCATTCTACTGCAGTCTTAGAAGGAAATACAAAGACTGAGGATTTTGCCTAGATGGTGGCTATGAAAACTATAAAACGTATTTTATTATATTACTCATTTTATGGTGGCACATATTTAAGGAACTGTTCCAATATGCTTTATCCACAAATGCTTTTCTGAACAATCATCTTTTTTCAAGCCAGCAACATATTTACATCATACATCCATGCCCAAACTTTAACATTCTTCAGTGTTCTTGCCCACAGAGGTTTGGGAGTGCTAAATATAATGAAAGATGCTCTATACGTTGACACTCTATCTCCTGTGGATAAGGATTATTAAAACTATAGCTCATGTTCTGCTATACTATATCTGCTAGATGGATTTGTTGGCCTACCATATAACTTCTTACCTAGCACAACACCTGAGAAATTGTGATTTTATGTATAGTTCTTATCAGATCCAGATGATTTAATTTCCTTGAAAATAGCCAAATTCTGTTATACTGTAAAATGAGGAATATTCTGGTTGTAACATTCTTACTGTGTTTTGTGTTTTTATTCTTTTATTTTGAATCCTGATCTGTGATCATGATAAACTGTATCCAATTACTTCTGGCGAGCCACACTGATTTTCTTCGATGCAGGCAAGGCCTTTGACAATTTGAACAGGATGCTCTTGTTCAAATTCTGGAAGATATGAATTTTGGAAAGAACTTTATAAAATGAGTAAGATCGATTAACACTTCACAGAAAGCATATGTAATTGTTAATGGAAATTTAACAAAATTATGTGAAATACAAAAAGGAACAAGACTGAGATGACCATTGTCTCCTCTCATTTATTTTTAGTTCTGGAAATATTCAAAAGAAATGTAAAAATGATTATAGAATTGTAGCTAATACCTCTTAACTAGGAAAGCCTTTGATCATTGTTATTAGCTGTGTGTGCACCATATCCACAATATTTTTCAAAATGAGGATTCAATAAGTAAAAGAATTGTCTCTAAGCACTCACACTTTCAACACCTATACTCACAAAGTTATTTCTCTTTCTGTCTTCAGTTCTATGAGTAAAGAAACTAGGGCCAAGTTTTCTAACCTTTTATTATCAAGAAATGCCACTGAGTTCAAAGGGAATTCTTTATATGGAAGGGTTTTTTTCTCTGTCAGTCTCACATTGCAAAATTACTGCATTTCTCAAGGGTTTCAACTGACAACCTTATTATATAGTGCAGAATCTAGAATCTGTGATATATACAGGTGATACGAAAAGTCAATCTGATTGAAATTATCATGGTTCACCTCAACAGAAAGTATGAGAATTTCTTCCTCATTGGTGATAATGTGTCTCACGGTGTTTCTCTTTCTTGAAATAATAAGTTTTTCAAATCTCTATTGTATAAATCCTGATTATTTACCTTGATACTTCTCAATCTGAAGGGCTAAAGCTATGAACTATTACTGAAAAATGGTTTTGTTTTGTTTTTTTGCCTATTTTAGATATTCCTGGATCTGTTTGCTGGATGATGATGATGATGATGATGATGATTAATTAATTCACATTTTTATACCGCCCTTCTCCGAAGACTCAGGGCGGTGTACAGCAAATAAAATGACAATAATACAAAAAACCATTTAAAATACCATAACAAAATTAAAAATCTAATTAAACTGCTGTATACTTAAAACTATTAGGTAAAAAATACAAAGATAAAACCCCTGTTAAAAACCTGCTAAAATCCCCAATTATTAAAATCAATCAATCAGGCCAGCCCCGCTTGGTGAAAAAAGAAAGTCTTGAGCTTGTGTTTAAAGGTCCGAAGATCAGGGAGAAGACAGAGTCCCACCGGCAGCTCATTCCACAGAGCCGGGGCCCCCACAGAGAACGCTCTTCCCCTGGGGGCCGCCAGCCGACACCCTAAGGAGGCCCTCCCTGTGAGAGCGCACTGGACGCACCGGACAATGGGAGGGAACTGGCGGCAGCAGGTGGTCCCGTAAATATCCTGGTCCGATGCCATGGAGCGCTTTAAAGGTGATAACCAACACCTTGAAGCGCACCCGGAAGACCACCGGCAGCCCGCACAGGAGAGGTATTACATGGGAGCTACAAGGAGCTCCCTCAATCCCCCGCGCGGCTGCATTCTGTACCAGTTGGAGCCTCCGGATGCTCTTCAAGGGGAGCCCCATGTAGAGAGCATTGCAGTAATCCAGGCGGGAAGTGACGAGGGCATGAGTGACTGTGCATAACGAGTCCCGGTCCAGGAAAGGGCGCAATTGGCGAATCAGGCAAACCTGATAAAAAGCTCCCCTGGCGACGGCCGTCAAATGGTCTTCTAAAAGACAGCCATACGTCCAGGAGAATGCCTAAATTGCACACCGATTCCCTGGGGGCCAACGATTCGTCCCCCACAGTCAGCAGTGGGGTAAGCTGACTGCTGGGCTGCCGGCATCCACAGCCACTCTGTCTTGGATGGGTTGAGTTGGATCCTGTTCGTCCCCATCCAGACCCGAACAGCTTCAAGACACCGAGTCATCACATCGTTGGGGTGGTTTGGGGTGGAGATGTACAGCTGAGTGTCGTCAGCATACAGCTGACAACTCACCCCAAAACCATGAATGACCTCTCCCAGCGGCTTCATATAATGTTGAACAGGAGGGGTGAGAGAATCAACCCCTGTGGCACCCCACACGTGAGTTGCCTAGCAGTCGATCTCTGCCCTCCTGTGAACACCGTCTGTGAACGGTCGGAGAGGTAGGAGGAGAACCACCGTAAAATGGTGCCTCCCACTCCCAAACCCCCCAACCGTTGCAGCAAGATACCATGGTCGATGGTATCGAACGCCGCTGACAAATCAGGACAAGAACAGAGGAGCAACCTCTGCCCCGTGCTCTCCAGAGATCATCAACCAATGCGACCAAAGCCATCTCTGTGTTGTACCCAGGCCTGAAGCCGGACTGGCACGGGTCTAGATAAACAGTTTCCTCCAGGTACCGGGGGAGCTGCCAAGCCACCACACTCTCAACAATCTTCGCCAGAAAGCGGAGGTTGGAGACTGGACGATAATTAGCCAAAATAGCTGGGTCCAGGGAGGGCCTCTTGAGGACAGGTAGTAATGTCAGGTAGTTCAAATCTGGTCATCTAAAAGCCATTGTATGTTTGCTGCTTCTTAGCTATCATATTAGAAGAGCAATGTTCCTCAAATTTGATAATTCAAGGAACATTGAGGAACATTGAGCCCCATATTAAGATGTGTAGTTTTCAATTCTCGGAATTCCCCAAACAACGTAGATTGGAATCGAGAATTAAATTCCTAAGTACAGCAAGTAAATAGGAACAAAGTATCTACATTATTCCTTTCTCATTCACTGTGCTAATGGAACAAATATAAATACCTAACCATTAAACCTATTAATCATCCATGTATGTCGTGTGTCCCCTCCCCCACATACATACATTTCTCAGAAGAAAACAAAGATATCTCATCTCATCACAGTTGGTAGCAATGATCGCTCTGAAAATCCCATTCTTTCTAAAGCTGAAGATTGCAGATTTATTTATTTATTCTATTTGAAACATTTATATAGCTGCCCATCTTATAGACAAATCTGGGCAGGTGCCCCTTTATAGTATTCTCTATTGTATAATGGGTCCCCTGATCCATGCATTCAAAAATCCAAAGCTTGTTGTTTTTGCTTGTTCCAAGAGATTGTCTTACCATATTTTATCAGCTGCTAATTATTAATTAGCCACCACAGTGCTTTATTCTTTGAGTTTATTCTACATTGCCAGCAATGGGAGTGAAAAATGTTTGCCTGCAACTTTCTAAAACTCCTGCCAGTAGGTTTTGACAACACGGAGATAAATGGGCCATTGCCTGAAAGCAATCTTCTACTTTTGGAAATGCCACAATGTTTGAGCATGCATATTTCTATGTATGCATACTAAAGACAAAATGCTTTGATTACAAGGTTTTCACCCTCAGAAATCTAAAGACTCTGGAGAAAAAAAAATGAACCCTAAGAATTACAAGTGAAGTAATTCATGTAAACACTGTTTATACCAAAACAGTAAATGGCAAAGATGAAGATCAGCAGTTTTCAGAGACTAGAAAAAAGTCTTGTGCTGGAAAATATGGATAATTGGGGAAAAAATTGCCATATGTACGCTTAAGAATTTTTATATTCTGGATAATGGTCTTTGTTCTTCTCTCCCTTTAATATATTACTATTCCTGTATTTTTTGGACTATAAGATGCACCAGAGTATAAGACCCACCTTAGTCTTTGGAAAGGAAAATAAGAAAAAAAACTGATTGGGGATGGATTGGCCTCCTGGAATATCTTCAATCAGCTGTTCCCAGAGGTAAATTTTAGCAGCAGATTCGTTGGTTGTGAGCTCTGCACCTTGCTTTTTTTTTTCAGCCTCTGAAACGAAGGTTTTTCTGAAGCTTCATTTCAGATGCTTTTTTTCTGAAGCTCTGCTTCAGAGGCTTTTTTTAGCCTCTGAAACCTCCGTTTCAGAGGCTGGGCAGGGCTACATTCAGAGTATAAGACAATTTTCACCCTCTTTTTTGGGGGGGGGGGAAATGTGTGTCTTATACTCCAGAAAATCCGGCAATTCCGAAGTACAGTAAGAATTGTGAACTAACGTATTTGCCAACTACAATCCTAATGTCTTCTCCTCTAAAAAGCACTACTTTAATGAGGAATGACACGTGGTCATGACATACAAATATCTTTGTCTTCTCCACTTGGACCTTATGATTTTTTTCCATGCCAATTAAAAATCAACCAAAAATCAATCAGCCAACAATCCCAGGCACTAGACTTTCCATCCTGTGTTCTTTAAAATGCTTTTATACACTCTTATTCATTATGATAAGTTTTAACAAATTACATTACTGTTTATACAGCTATAGTTTTTGGGTGGTAGAGAAGTTATATAAATGCATAAAATAACATCAGTCTGTATTTGGAATCCTGCTCAGTCAGCTGAACCAAGACTCACGACTCAGTCTATCACTATAGTCAAGGACCCAGTGAATTTTCTGGAACTGCAAAAGTAGATGAACGGCCTAAAAATCAAATAATTGACGTTTAGAATAGTATTTTCCAACCTCACCAACTTTAAGATGTGTGAACTTCATTCTTACCTGGTAGCTGGGAATTCTGGGAGTCAAAGTCCACACCTTTTAAAGTTGCCAAAGTTAGGAAATTTAAGAAATTAGTCTAAATGCAAAAAAGAAAATGAAATTGGAAAAAGAATAGCTACGCTAAGGTAAATCAACTGAGAGAACAGAGTAAAATCAAAGGCAAGTAGCAGTAGCAAATACTAGCCTAGGAACTAAGGTGAACAATTCTAGGAGCTAGAAAAATAAAGATAGCTATCTTTCAATTAGAAGGGAAGAAAAAAAATCTATTTTTTTTCCAACAAACAGTGGCAAACATCATCGAACTAAAAGATAAAAGAACAGCCCTTCAAACAAACTTCATTTTATTAGCATAATTGAATACCCTAAAAGTTTTGAACATCCTAAAAATTAAAATTTTTGAGGCTGACACACATGGAAAAAAAAAACTGCAGCAGTTTTTTTTGCTGTTTATGCTTTTCCCTTCCTGCCCCACTCCTTCAGGCAGCTGGCTGAGCTGCAGACACAAGGCGCAGACAGAGCTGCAGCATGCATGAATGTTAAGGAAGCTGTTTCCCTAGTAACAATAACTGTGTAGCAAGTCTCAGAAGTTCCTGCTCTTCCTTATGGGATTCTGTTTGTTTTTCCTGGATCAAGTAGAATTGAAGCAAAAGGGGTGGGGGGAATCCAGGAGCTGTAGAGTCAGTAGAACTAGCTGAAAGAGATCTCCCCTCAGCTTGTTTGTGGCCTTGGAAAGGTTTGGAGGCTTAAACATGTCAAGTAAGTATGTTGAAAATGTTAAGACTGACTGTCCTAACAAAACAAAGGAAACAAAATGAAAACTATCAGGAGATCCAGATCGAGTCCAATCCAATTTTTTTCCCCCTTGCTTGGTTCTTCTTCTTTTCTTTTTTAAATTCCAGCCTAATCCCTATATGCTTCCTTGATTGTGGACAATTCCTTTAGCAAAGTTGCTGTTTCTGGGAGCTTTATCTTCAGCAGGGGAGTCAAAACCATGGTGTGGATTGAATATGGCTCCCCAAAATCATGACGTGGCCCCTATTATCACTAAATGTTGTATTTGCTGTATAAGAGGGAAACAATTAAATACGTGACCACAGAGTAATAATAACACTGATATGTAATTCTACGGCATTTAAATATAAATTAAATGAAACTAAATTGTCAGTTTTCATGAATATCTTCCTGAATATGCCATCAAAGGTTGAACGTGGTTTTCAGGTCAGAATAATATGTTGGTCCTTCTGTAGCTAAACAGTATGTGTCTGGGGCTGAGGCTATGTTGCCACTAGGTGTAGGACCACACAGGGAAAGATCACAGCTCCTTTAAGATTAACATCCCAGATAAACAACTATGCTCAGTGCTAGTATCTGATTCTCCAGAGAAAGTGCCCAAGCCTTGCATTACAAATTAATAACTGAATCCCATATTTTGGATAACATAATGGCAGTAACAGTTAGTCTCTTGTTTCAAATTTACTTCAGCTAGTCTTCAGCTAGTTTTTATCAAGCTAGTCTCTGGGATATTGTATGGAATTGTCAGGCATGAACAACCAAACCCGCACACAAAGTGGTCAAGTAGCCACTTTATTGTTTATACCTATTTCACAACAATGTTCCCAGAATGGCAATTTGCACGTAGATATGGCATTCAAGAAGGGTCAGATCGTGCCCTCTTGTGTCTCCTTAATGACTCCGGACTAATTCTGTGCTTGACTCCACTCCCTCTTATCCCCAGCTCCGCCAGTCTCTTTCCAACATAAATTAAACTGAAATCAGACTCTCCTGATTTCAGACCTTTGAGATATACTTGCAAATGCCGAGTTTAGACAATGGATAGAGATCCACTGCTTATTCCTAACATGGTAACTCTTCAGATGAAACAGGTTTTTATCTCTGTGTAATGGAGTGAAGTAGTCCTCCTTATTTTGAATCCTACTATTGTAATCACATGACTATATGTGCTACTATTATAAATATTTTTGTGGAATTCAGTATAACCTGAGTAGCAAAGTATGTGCTGACTTCAGATTAAAACCCTTTCTATGAAATAAGCCCCAGAGGCTCAAGGAATCTGTTGTACTTGTTCTGCCAGTTATTTGTTCTTCAGGGCCAAACAGATAATTACTCCAATTCGCTCCAATTGCTCCAATTCGCTCCCCTGCTCTGCTTCATTGTCAGTCTATTATATTATAGTTGACAATTTGCTTTTGGCAAATAAGGAGGCTTATTTTTGAACATGTGAATAAAAGTTGCTTTTTGTTATTAAGGTGGTATTTTTAAGGCTTTGAAATGCGATTTTTTTTTAAAAAAATCACTTATTGTTCTCATATTCCAAATGACTTGTGAACCTATATCATTCTGAAGAAAAAAAGCTCAATCATCTCCCAGATTCATAATTTAGAATGTTGAACACATTCTCCTTTCTGATAATTTTCAATGCTGGGCTCTTCTCTCCACTCATTCATAATAAATAGCAATTCCACTTGCATCATATTATTTTTCTAATCAAGAAGATCTCAGATGGCTATGTTTTCTATTATGCAAAATGGAAAACTGATAACTTCAGAACAACTGTATAAGAAAGAACAGAGGGCAGATGAGGCCTCTCTTTCTTGCTACCTATTATCCCTTGCATGTACTGTATGTGAGTGTATACATTTGGTTTAGTGTCATGCATATCACTATCTCTTCATTCTCCCTTAAAATAGAAATTTCAGGAGAGCTTAAATTCTTCCTAATTTGCTACTTAGTCAACATTGGCTGATTTTGGAAAGCTAAGCTCATCCTACTTAGCACTTGGAGGGAGAAAAACTATGAATGCCTGAACTGTTGAGTAGATTGGGAAGTACCATCATCATCATCATCATCATCGGGAAATAAATCAGCAGCAGTGATTAAAAAACAAGAACTTTTTTTTTAATGCTGGTAAGAAAACTGCACAGATGCATTCAATAGGGATCAAGCATGACTTAAGAGGAACTTCAGTTTTAGGGTAAAAGAGGCAAAGAACATGGCATGCTCTAAGAATGCTAATTCATAAGACCTGAATGTGACCTCAGCTTTGCTTTGTTCTCTGTCTGAGAATCCTTTGACAACTAAAGTTAGTTCTGACTTCTTCTGAAGAAATGAGAAAGAAAATAAAATAAAAAGAATATTGTTTACCTCCTGTCAGCTTTGGACTCATCCATCATAGCTTCAATGTCTAACATTGTCTTCATGCTCTTGAGGGAATGCAGGACTCGCTAGAAAACAATTCCCTTTTTACCATCTTCAAACAAAAGTGCTTAAAGAAGCAAACAGTGGTAATTAAAATATATTGCACTAAATTAAAAACAGATATACACTCCTTTCCTAATGGAAAGTAAGAAATGAGAAACCCAAGCAATAAAAATTGGATTTTAAAAGGAAAATAGAATAAAATTACCACAGTATTATTTATAAATATACTATCAGAAATCACACTGAGAGCTAGCAGGTATTCTTTTGGTGATAACTAATATCCAGAGAACAAGGTCACCTATCCACTCTCACTGCTCAGTAAATTTCCATACCATTTCTACTTAATTGAAACCAAAAAAATCACAGAGATTTCGCTTAATTTCTTCTTTTTATCTTGCAATAATTTAGTCTTACTGTCTTTGAGGCTGACTCTCAAGTCAGGAATTGACTTTGTGCTAATGAGGAACTTTTTCTCCAATAGGTATTACTTAATATTTTAATTATTAATAAAGTTATTACCTTGATACATGCGACTCTATTGCTTTACTTTGTTTCATCTATAATAAAAATCCACAAGAAGCATATTGTTAGCACACCATGAATAATTGTATAAGAAAACGAAATACAATGATTGGAGGACTGGTTTCTACAAAAATCTTTCTCACTTTTTTTATTCCCCTTCCTTGCTTTTCTTATCAAAAGTTCAGCTACAGTAATTCTTCTTGTCTTCCAGCATTTAGTTTTACCTCATATTATAGAATATCATTTTTTTAAAGTTAAACAGGAATTGATCTCTAATTGAAACTCAAGATTAAATGAATTTGTCTTTGATTGACTTTTGCTAAGTGACAACATCAAAATATGTAGCACAATATTTTAATTTTTGTTGTTAGTTTTATACCCTGTATTCGGTTCTGGGAAGTCCCGGGGGGTGTGGGGAGGAAGGGGAAGGGAGGGGGAGGGGGGATGAGGGTAGAAAATGGATTGATGGTCAATGTACAAAGATGATCGAAGACGTATAATTAATGTAAGATCGGAGCTGCCTGGCTACCACTTCAGAATGATGGGAAAGAAGGAAGTAGAAGAGAGAAGGAGGTAGGAAAGAGAAGAGGAGGAAGAGGAAAGGAAGGAAGAGGGATAGAAGAGGGAGAAGAAAGGAGTAGGGAGGAAGGAGGAGAGGATGTAGATAAGAGAGGGGGAGGATGGTTGTGGAAAATAGAAGAAGGTAGAGAAGGGAAGAGAGTTAAAGGAAGGGGGTGGTGACCGGGCAGGTCCGATTAATTTTATATGATGGTACATTAAATATGTTATTGGATATGAATGTTAAAATAAAACTTTTTTAATAAAAAAAAAAGATATGTAGCACAATACAATCTCTGGCTTATTATGAAGAAGATCTGTTTCCATTTATAACAAGTACTACAGATAGTCCTTGACTTACAATAACTACCGTTAGTACCATTTGAAAGTACAGCAATTCTCAAAAAAGTGACTTTTTTTTTTAATTTTTTTTCCTTTTTTTTTTTCCCAACTCATTTTATTTAAACAAAAACCAGAAGCAGTTTTATTCTAAGACAGAATCTTTTATATATATATATATATATATATATATATATATATATATATATATATATATATATATATATATATATATATATATATATATATATATATATATATATATATATATTTTAAAGTTTTATTTTCATTTTCCAACAACCTATTCAATATACAGTCTCTTATTCAACATTAATCATTAACTTTCATTTGTTACTTATTCGGACCTGCCCAGCTACCACTTCCTTCCTTAACAAACCTTCCTCCTCCCTTCTCTACTTTCTTCTACTTTCTTCATCCTTCCTCTCCTTCGCTTTTCTACGTCCTCTCCTCTTTCCCTACTCTTCTCTTCCACCCTTTCTAACCCTCTCTCTTTCCCCTTTCTTCTTCCTCTCCTTTCCCCTTTTTCTACCTCTCTCTTTCCTACCTGCTTTCTTCCTTCACTCCCTCCTCTCCCTCTCCATTCCCTTCTGAAATGGCAGCTGAGCAGCCCCGCTTTCATTTCAAATTATTTCTATTTCTTAATTACATATCTTCAATCATTCCTTTACATTGATCCTTCATCTCCCCCCTCCCCCCTCCCACCCCCCGAGACTTCCCAGAACAAAGTACAGGGTATAAAATTAACAATCATAAATTAAAATACAACATAAGTCAAGACCTTAACTCCCCTTCCAAAAACAAAAAAAAACATTCTTCTTCCAGTCCATTATATATCAGTCCATTCCACTCCTAAAATCTTCAGAATCTTCCAATTAAGTTAGTATTTTCAGTTCATCAATAAAATATCTTCATCAATTAAGACCAAATATATATCCAATCTTCATCGATCAAGACCAAAACGATATTCCATCTTCCAGTATTCATCAAAAATTCTTCTATAATATACCTTTCTTCCTTAACAGTGTCCCAAACATAATTCATATTTCCAGCTTAAATTCTTAAATTTTTATCCAATCTCCAAAAGTAAACAATATTCTATCTTCTCATATCTTTAATATCACTTACCTAAATCAAATAACATTGCTAATATTAATATTTCTTCAATTTACCTTACAATTAAACCCTATATATATATATATTAAAAAAAAAGATACCATCAAAATCACATCTTAAACATTCTCCTTCCCCTTGTCTTCTATCTTACACATTTCCTTACACATTTTCAATCTCCAAAAATATCACTTACATAAATCAAATAACATTACAAATATTAATATTTCTTCAATTTACCTTACATCTAACAAATAACATTATTAAAATTATAACTTATATCCAAAATATATCAATTATAACAATTAAATTCTATTTAACCAAATACCAACATTACATCCATAAATTTTTCTATCTGTCCTCCAAAAGTTAAACAATATTCCATCTTCCCATTCCTTTATACCTCACATATATCAAATAGTGATATACCCAAAATAAGTCAATTGTAAAAATTAAACCCTATGTATATATATTAAAAAAAGAAAATACCATCAAAATCACCTTAAGCATTCTCCTTCCCCTTGTCTTCTATCTTACACATTTCCTTACACATTTCCTTACACATTCTCCTCCAACCGCTCACCCAATCAGCTTAACATCTAACAATAAAGACTTTCCAATCCTTAATATATTGGTGTAAAAATCTCTTGTTTAAAAACTTATTAAGAAAAGATAAGCCTCCAAAAGTTCCTATTAAAAAAAAAAGAAGAGAATAAAAAAAAAAAGATCCATATTTAAAATAAAGAAGTTTGCAAGATTTTAATAGTTAGTTCTATTTGCTTAAGAGCCATTCATAAACTGTAAAATCTACCAAAAAAGAAAAAGAAAAATTTCAATAAACTTTTCTTCTTAAACATTGTGATAAAGAAAAAGGAAAAAAGAGAAAAAAATCATTAACAGTTCTTGTTCATTTCATTTTAAAAAGTAGCTTGTTATGCTCTTCTTTATAGCTTCGCTTTCCTTTGTATATTGCAAACGCCATTTTAAATCCACTCAAGTTGAAAGTTAGTTCAAAGGAAAGCTATTTAAGAGCTGAAGTTAAAATTTATTACTTGCAAATTCTCTATTAAAAAAAAAAAAAAGTTTCCGTATTTAAAATGAAAAAGTTTGCAAGATTTTAATAGTTAGTTCTGTTTGCTTAAGAGCCATTCATAAACTGTAAAATCTACCAAAAGAGAAAAAGAAAAATTTCAATAAACTTTTCTTCTCAAACATTGTGATAAAGAAAAAGGTAAAAGGAGAAAAAAATTATTAACAGTTCTTGTAAAAGTAGCTTGTTATATTCTTCTTCTTTATAGTTTCGTTTTCCTTTGTTTATTGCAAACGCCATTTTAAATCCACTCAAGTTGAAAGTTAGTTCAAAGGAAAGCTATTTATGAGCTGAAGTTAAGATTTATTACTTGCAAATTCTTGCTAGTCCTCCTGCTCTGTTCTGTCTGTGTTGAATTCTCTTTTAGGAATAAATCTTGACACAGAGATGGTCGCGGCTTCTCGTTCTGTGGAAACAGAAGCACCCTGGGCACGGAGCTTCGTCAGGCTATAGGGGAGCTCTCACCCTTCGATCCCCTGGTTAAATTCCAGGGGATCCCGGGGAGCTCTACCCAAATCCTGACCACTCTTCCCTCCCCCTTCATCCGGGGGAGGGAATCACAAACCGTTTGACAGCCCATGTACGCTGTCAGGGACGGTTTGACGAAACCCAGGGCAGACGATCCCAAGGAAACGTCCGCGAAGCCTGCGTTGCCAGCGGAAGTCTCTCTCAAAAAAGTGACTTTTGACCATATTTCATACTTATGACTGTTGCAGCATCTCATAATCATGTGATTAAAATAAAGAGGTTTGGCAATTGACTCATATTTATGACAGTTGCAATTTCCCATGATGATGTGATCACATTTGCAATCTTCTGATAAGCAATGTAATGGGGAAGCCAGATACACTTAACAGTAGGGTTATTAATTTAACATTTGCTGTGATTCACTTATTGTAGCAAGAAAGGTTTGTGTAACTTGCTATGGGGCAAAACTTATTTAGCAAATGTCTCATTTAGCAACGGAAATTTTGGGCTCAATTGTGGTTGTAAGTCAAGGACTACCTGTACTTGAGGCTTAACCAATGGCTACTTAGGCTTGACCTGCTAAATGAGGTTCCTGTTCCTTCTTTATTTATTTATTTCATGTTTATATTAGGGAAAAAAATCAGGGAATATTTTTTGCTAATTGCTATTAAAAAGCATTCACAGTAAAATATGAAAAGTAATAAGCCATCCTGAGTTTTAAAGAAAAATTGCAACTGGAAAATCATCTGCTTTTTGCAGCCTTATTTCACTAAATTTATTGGGTAGGCATTAACAATTTTTTTCTATGAAATACATATGTGGGTTACATTTCCCAAAGACCTCGAGTTTTCATCATTAGTTGGAATGTACCCAAAGTCCCACACAGACCTCTAAATAATTGAAAAGTGATCTTCATAATTCTTTTTTAATTACAAATCCAATTTCTAGTTCAAATTGTGAATTATTTGGCAATATTCTACCGCCATTTTTCAGCTTTTAAAATCTTTGACAATTGTAATTCAGTATTTTAAACAACTAAGTTATATACTCATCTCTGTATGGTATTTCTGCTTTTAGTAAGTTACACAAACTGAGAGATGCCAGAGCTGATTTTGCTGGTGATCTAATTTTGCTATACCTGAACTAAGTCAAATTGCCATAAACTGAGTTTATATGTGAACAAACTGCTCTTTATTACAAATATCAAGGAAAAATAAAAGGGGGGAACATTTACAGTACAAAAACACACCATTTAAAGATCTTGGCAAATTTTCAATAATTTGACAATAATCTTTGTGCGCCACTGAATTAAATGTAATAACATTTAGAGACACTGTAATCTCTAATAAATAATTAATATCATACACACACACACACACACACACACACACATACCTGTCCTTGTTAAAAAGGAGCCAGGTGAAGAATGACATGCTCCTCTAGAATAATTGGAATAAAATTGTCCTGTTTTTCTACACTGTCTGTATTACTTGGGCAGTAGCATCCAATGTGTGAAATTCTTATTATCTCTCTTCCAACACAGCTATGTGAAGACATCAAAACAAACCAGGGTGAACACTCTGGGATTTCTTTTGGCATGGTACAATAGCTTGCTGATTTCAGAGAATTAACCTAGATGCCCAAAATACCATACTGGGCACATGACTTAGTTCTATTTGCCAGTGTGTAGCATGTATTTTGTATTTAATTGCCCTCCAGGCTTCTTCCTACGTCAAACATCCTGCTGGCATTTCTGGGTTCTTTCTAGGAAGGGTTCCTAGGCATTTCTATTTCTTCCACACACAATGACTTAGCTTTAATACAGCTGGAGTCAACTGAGCACCCATTCTGAAGATCAACTGTTGACCTTTGACTGTGGTTGAGGAGTTACATAATTTAAGTGAGCTTTGCTGCTGCTTGTAGCAGATATTTAAAAATATGAGACTAGATCAGGATAAGGGACAACTTTGCAAACTTTGCAAAACTTTAGTCTTGTATAATTTATTTCTCATGCTTCTTTTACAAGAATAAAAGAGTAGGCAAACCATGCCATAGCCATCAAATACATGCCCACATCGTGAGAAGTTGGGTGTTTCTAAATTCTATGAAATTTATATTTAAAGAAAATGCAAATGGGGTTAAGCTGTTTTTTGCTCATTCTTTTTAATTACTTAATAATTTCAAATGGAATATAGAGTTCATTCAAATCCCCCAAAACCAATCAGCAAGAGAAGCATGTTCAACGCATACATGCAAAACCTGTTGCCAGCTGAATGAGACTATTCAGGGACATTCCCAATTTATAATATAGATTTTGTCTTGAACACAAAATTTCAGTTAACATTTCAATTTCATCTTCCTGCAATGAATTCACTGTAATTCACATTGGACTTCCCTCATGCAGAATAATCCTATGGAAAAAGAATGAACACAGAACTTTTTGGATGAGAGAGGATCTGACTGAAGGTCTCCTTGGTTCATTATTCTAATCTCCCCCACAAGCTGGTTTCCATGACAGCAAGGCCAACTACTAACTAGACATTTTGGATCCTATGATTTCTGCATCCAAACAGTACTCCTTGAGTCTAGCAATAACCTGTTATCCATTTCTATATTGGTTAGTTACAGACTATTTTAAAACATAATTTGCCTCTGAATTCATATCCATAATGCACATGTACAGAAGGAAGGGGACAGTTCTACAGTAAGATGACAACCACAATAGCGTGGTTGAAGCTCTGGGGTTTGCTTGTTTTTTATGCGCAAGGACATCTCAACCATTTTTTAACCACAATTTGGATACCTCTCCTTGCAGTATTGTGTTTCTATTCAAACCTTGAGCCATAGGCTATCCTGTGTGGTCCAGATCACTCCAGTTAGCTTTGTAATTAGTCATAAGAGAGTTTTGAATTACCAGAGGGTCTATAAATGACAGGCTTTGACATGGTGAACATGACACTTGCTTATGGAGCACAAAACACTACCATTAAGTTATCAAGCACTTAATTTGAGAAGCCAGTTCTTTTTGTGAACTTATTTGAAAACAACATGCTGAATCAAATAAAGAGAATTAGAAACACCAATCTATTCAGTTTCCTAGAGTCCTAAACTTTCTGTACAAAATGTACAAAAAAGGGTGCCTTTCATTGCATGCAGTAATACCTTCCGTCATTCATTTATAGATTGCCTAAGCAGGGGTTTGGACCTGAAGACTCCAAGGTCCCTTCCAACTCTTTTGTTCTGTTCTGTTCTGTTCCCTTCCCTTCCCTTCCCTTCCATTATTTATCTCCAAATAATATAAGCAAAATGTTCTAGCTATTTATTCTTTCAAACTACAATCACCGGATGTAAGCCATATATCAAATTAACAGATTTTATTGTAATACCATTTAGATTATTTCCATGTGAAAGTCAGCCTACCTGAGGAGAAAGTTATTTGAACCAAATTGGACCATACTTCTGAGAATGTATGTATTTTGTTGCAAAAGATTCACATCTTGGTCAAAGTAAGATGGAAAAGTCTCTATATATTTTATTGGAATATATGCTCTTATTTGTGATTTATTATTGTTGTTTGTAAACAAATAGTGATCTTGAAAAAATACAGTGCTAGGAAAAATTAGGTACAGTGCTAGGGAAAATCTAATTATCTAGAAAATTAGAAAAGCAAAAAAAAAAAAAGGATTGGAAAATTTATCAGGTCATGGACAACTCCCCCAAAAGAAAAATATAACCTCAACCAATGCTTGCTCTCCTATGTACAGTAGTGTGACTTCAGGCTTGTTTTATTGCCACCATATAGGTTTTTGGGGATCCTACTATTAGTCCCTTGCTTGGTTTTTTCCAAATATTACAACAGGAAATGTGGGGATTTGGAGAAAATCATGCTAAAGCAAAAGTAGAAGCCCCTGATAATTACCTAACAGTATCTCTCTGAGAAGCACACCACAGAAATTTGAGCTAATTTATCTCACCTGAAATTTTCCCTCTGATGGGATTGCTGCCCAATGAACTGAATTCTGTCTATATGCCAGTTCAATGAACAAAAGTGATCGAAAGCAGCATTTTGATAATTCCCACCCATTCTAGCATCAAGGTATAAGACCATGATGACTTCTGCCATTTCTGACTGCACACGAATCATCTTGCTTGGCAATAGTCTATCTCAGCATTCAGACTTTTTAAACCATGGAACATCAAATGAACAATCTCTCCATCTCTGCTATAGGAAAGCTATGACTAAAGAAACAAAAGGAAAGGGAATGGCAGAGTCCCTTTTACTGGAGGCTAGATGATCACCTGTTAAGAATACTACTAGGGAAGGAGATAGCTCTAGATCAGGGATGTTAAAGTCAAGGCCTGAGAGTGATCCAGCCCATGGGGTGCTTAAATCTGGCCCATGGGAAATAGCAAAGGACCAGCCTGCGGTGCCACTGCCAGAGAAAATAGTCTCCTGACCTCCGATTTCGACTGTGATGACTTCCTGCAACCCTCTGCCAGAGGAAATGGAGCTTGGGAGGGTGCCCCCAACACAAGTGACATCAAGATGGACACACCCTCCCTGGCCCTCCAAATTCAAACACAACCGTGATGTGGCCCTCAATGAAATACAGTTTGACACCCCTGCTCTAGATGATTACCGAATTCATTCCTTCTTTATAAAAAAATATAATATTGAAATTAAACCTATTTTAATAACGCAGTTTATTTCTACTATATTTTATGAAGATACTTTGAATGGAAAGACATTTTTGAAGTTTATTTATTTATTTATTTATTTTGTCACACAGTATATATAAGCATAAGTATGTAATAACTATACAATATATAAGCATATATATGAGTATGAGTATGTAGTAATTATATTAATTGGATATAACGAAAGGAAACAATAGGACAGGAACGGTAGGCACGTTTGTGCTCTTATGCACGCCCCTTATAGACCTCTTAGGAATGGGGTGAGGTCAATAGTAGACAGTTTTTGGTTGAACCTTTGGGGATTTTGGGAAGAGAACACAGAGTCAGGTAGTGTATTCCAAGCATTAATAATTCTATTACTGAAGTCATATTTTCTGCAATCAAGATTGGAGCGGTTAACATTAAGCTTAAATCTATTGTGTGCTCGTGTATTGTTGCAATTGAAGCTGAAGTAGTCTTCGACAGGAAGGATTTTGTAATAGATGATTCTATGAGTTAAACTCAGGTCATGTCGAAGGCGGCGTAGTTCTAAATTTTCTAAACCCAGGATTTCAAGTCTGGTGGCATAAGGTATTTTGTTATATTCAGAGGAGTGGAGAACTCTTCTTGTAAAATATTTCTGGACACGTTCAATTGTATTGATGTCAGAAATGTGGTATGGGTTCCAAACAGTCAAGCTGTATTCAAGAATTGGTCTAGCAAATGTTTTATATGCTTACATAATTATTATGTAATTATGTAATAATTATGTAAGTTGCTTACATAATACCTTCAAGTTGTTTGAGGAACCTTCTTTAAAGGCTCCACTATTTATGAAGCATCTTTACTATTGTGATGGATTCTGGGAAACTCCCAGAATTCCAAGCTGGCATGGCCTGATCACTCATTCATCCTTTGTCATTGGGAAGAACCGACTAGCTGACTTTTAACCTTAACAGATCTGGAGGTTTCCAAAGAAATCTGGCCTTGATTATAAAATATCTAAATTTATGGGTATGCTTGAAACAGAGGCTGTCTGTTTCTTACAGAAACAGATTACAAATTCTTACCTATGGTTAATTTCCCCATATTTACTTAGTTAATCAAATTTGTGAAATCACATGACACATTGAACTAACCATATAGGATGTGTTTGCTAACAAATTAAAACTCTAATCCAAACCCAGTTTGTGGTTTGGTGTATTATATGAACTCAATCAAAGGTCAAGATACTTGGTATATGTTTTAATGGTAATCTGAATCTATTCAGTTTTGCGCTTTGCTATCTTGGGTCTCACATTCCAGAGTTGCTTCATTGTGAGGTGAGTGACATATTAATTTAATAAATTATTAAATTTGAAAGCATTCAGACATATCTGATGCTAGTGACAGACCCAACAGCTGAGTCTTTATGTAAATGTTTAGATATTGTTTACTGGACAATGGTTTGTTTAATGCGAGTTTCTGAATTTTAATGGGAAACTATGCAAGCCCACTAGATTTTAAAAAGACACGATTAAACTATGCTTGACTTAGTCTATGATTGCACAATAGGGTTCCATTTGACATTAAACTTTATTCCTGTATTTTGAGGAGGGCTTGATCTTTAGTTCTCAGAGTTATCTACTCAAGTGAATCTTTCAGTCCTCATTAATGAAATTTCTGATGTATTTTCTAATCAGGGGGAGAATTTGTCATTTAAATTTAAATTTCTGGGGAGAGGTCATGCCATAAAGTTTCTTAGTTATTTTTTTTCAAAAAGGTATTTGTTTCATTTTTATTTCGTTGAAGAAGGACAAGCGGGAAGCTGCCCTAGTCAGTTTCCAAACATTTCAAATAAAAACATTTAGGGTTTTAATTTTTTTAATTTTTTAATTTTTATTTTGTCATATCAGTATATAATAGGCATTAACATGAAATGAAATATCCATATAATATATAAGCATATATATGAGCATAAGTATGTAATAACTATATTAATTGGATATAATGAAAAGAAACAATAGGACAGGAACGGTAGGCACTTTTGTGCTTTTATGTACGCCCCTTACAGCCCTCTTAGGAATGGGATAAGGTCAATAGTAGATAGTTTTTGGTTAAAGATTTTGGGATTTTGAGAAGAGACCACAGAGTCAGGTAGTGTGTTCCAAGTGTTAACGACTCTGTAACAAAATCATATTTTCTGCAATCAAGTTTGAAGCGGTTAACATTAAGTTTAAATCTATTGTTTGTTTCATTCAATATACCAGAAACTTTCCCGATTGCAAACTCTTTTAAACTTTTTACTCATAACGTTACCTATAATCTCATGCTACCTCTTATCCTCTCCTTTTAAAATGTATTTTATTCGTGTACATTTTTCAGGCAAAAAAGAAGTTTGCTTCCATGCCTGCTCCCCGCACTCCTTCCATTCATTAGCTGCTTGCAAAGTATGGGGCTAACTTTCCAAGATTTTCACCACCTTTTTTTTTTCTTTCTAAGGCAAACCCCGCCAGCATTGACCTCCTTTCACAACCGCCCGTTCCTGCTTTTCGTGTCTCGCAGAAGTTGGACTGGGTCACGAAGGGAAGTGAAGAAGAAGAAAATTATTCTGTAAGCGGCCACCTCCACTTCTACTGCGTTCGGAAGCGCGAAGAAATATTGGGCGACGGTCCCTAACGCAGGCAAACTTAGGCGTCGGTTTCAAGGCTCCTCCCTTTTGGTGAAAAGCAGACTGCGGGGTGCCTGGAAACCGGTTCGAGGAAGAGAGGGCTTGAGGGATTGCCACAAATGGTTAGGCGGCAGCGGTGGCGGAAGAAGAGGCGGCGGCGGCCGCAGCAGCAGCAGCAACAAGAAGCAGAGCAGCTGGATCTTCTGCGCTCTGCCCGGCGGAGAAGAGAAGGTTGGCGGCGCAGTTGAAGAGTGCGCGGCGGCAACAGCTGCTGAGCTGGCTCCCTCCTGCCTTTCCTTCATGAGTCTCAAGTTTGCGCTGGCAGGAGATCTAAAGCGCAGCAGCAGCAGCAACCCGGCGGGCCGGGAAACGTCGTCGATCGAAGCAGCGAAGGCGTCAGGAGCCAGCGAAGAAGTATGGCCGAGAAGTGGAGTCGGCAAGTTTGCAGCGGAGCCAAAGCAGCCTCGCCTTCAGCAGGGGGTAGCCAGGCCCTAGGGCGCGCTCCCTGGCTTTTCCTGCTGCTGGCTGTGCTGCTTGTGTGGACAGAGGCTCCGATGCTCTCCGCTCGGGGCCAGGCGCCACCTCAGCCGCAGTACAACGGCGAACGTGGCATCTCCGTGCCGGACCACGGCTATTGCCAGCCCATTACCATCCCGCTGTGCACGGATATCGCCTACAACCAGACCATCATGCCCAACTTGCTGGGTCACACGAACCAGGAGGACGCGGGTCTGGAGGTGCACCAGTTCTACCCGCTGGTCAAAGTGCAGTGCTCGGCGGAGCTCAAGTTCTTCCTTTGCTCTATGTACGCGCCCGTTTGCACCGTTTTGGAACAGGCGTTGCCTCCCTGCCGCTCCCTCTGCGAGCGGGCGCGCCAGGGTTGCGAAGCGCTCATGAACAAGTTCGGCTTCCAGTGGCCGGACACGCTGCGCTGCGAAAAATTCCCCGTGCACGGTGCCGGAGAGCTCTGCGTGGGCCAGAACACCTCCGAGCGCGGTACGCCCACTCCCTCTCTGGGACCCGAGTTTTGGACCAGCAATCCTCAACTCAGGCCCGGCGGCGGGGGCGGCGGAGGGAGCCACCTGGCGGACCGGGCGGGCAGGTTCAGCTGCCCCCGGGTGCTCAAGGTACCCTCCTACCTGAATTACCGTTTCCTGGGCGAGAAAGATTGCGGAGCTCCCTGTGACCCTGGACGCCCCCATGGGCTCATGTATTTTGGGCAGGAGGAGCTGCGCTTCTCTCGGACCTGGATTGGTATCTGGTCTGTGCTGTGCTGTGCCTCCACCCTCTTCACAGTTCTCACCTATCTAGTGGATATGAAGCGTTTCAGTTACCCCGAGAGACCCATCATCTTCCTCTCGGGGTGCTACACTGCCGTGGCTGTGGCCTACATTGCAGGGTTTCTGTTGGAAGAGAAAGTGGTGTGTAATGAGCGCTTTTCTGATGATGGTTCCCGAACTGTGGCCCAGGGCACCAAGCGAGAAGGGTGCACCATCCTGTTTATGATGCTGTATTTCTTTGGTATGGCTAGCTCCATCTGGTGGGTCATCCTGTCTCTCACCTGGTTCCTGGCTGCAGGCATGAAGTGGGGCCACGAGGCCATTGAGGCTAACTCCCAATACTTCCACTTGGCTGCTTGGGCTGTGCCAGCCATCAAAACCATCACTATCCTGGCCTTGGGACAGGTTGATGGTGATGTGCTGAGTGGTGTCTGTTTTGTGGGCATCAACAATGTAGATGCTTTGCGTGGCTTCGTGCTGGCACCCTTGTTTGTATACTTATTCATTGGTACTTCTTTTCTCCTGGCTGGATTTGTGTCTCTTTTCAGAATTAGAACTATTATGAAGCACGATGGCACCAAGACAGAAAAACTGGAGAAGCTAATGGTGAGGATTGGGATCTTCAGTGTTCTGTATACAGTGCCTGCCACCATAGTAATTGCCTGTTATTTTTATGAGCAAGCATTTAGGGAACAGTGGGAAAGGAGTTGGTTTGCTCAAAGCTGCAAGAGCTATGCCATTCCTTGCCCCAGTAACTACCATTACCCCCCTATGAGCCCAGACTTCACGGTCTTCATGATCAAATATCTCATGACCTTAATTGTGGGAATCACTTCAGGCTTCTGGATCTGGTCTGGAAAAACACTCAATTCCTGGAGGAAATTCTATACCAGACTTACCAACAGCAAACAAGGAGAAACTACAGTGTGAAGTTCAACATCAGCTTGTTGTTCACACATCAACTTTGTTGTTTCTCCGCAGCCTGACCAGAGATTGGAAGAGCAGGCAGAGAGAGAGAGAGAGAGAGAGAGAAAGAGAAATGCATATACCCTGAAATCATCTAGGTCAGAAATTTTTCTCCCCAGCCCACAGAAAACCGATCCTAAGAACATTGATAGAGGCACATGCTATTATTCCCCCTTGTCTTCATCTGGATTAAATTTGTCCTGAAAGTTGGAAATGTGATTTTGAGATTGTTGTAAATAGTCTCTGTAAGATTTTGTAAGTATGTTTGTATTTAAGTTGCAAAGCGTTTTCGTACATATTTAAAACATTTTTAAACTCCTTTTTCAGACTTTTCTGTTTTTAAACACAAGAAAACAAATATTTTATGTTCAGTGCAGCATTGAAAAATAGAAGTTAAGAGACCTTTTTCTCGTAAATCCAAGATTAGATTTTTAATTGACCCTAACGTTAGAGCCATTTACAATCAGGAACCGTTGGTTTCAGGAAACCTGCCTAGTAGGTTGTTGGTGGCACACTTAATGGGATTTGTGTTGCACACCAGCTGCAAACAAAGAGTGGACCAATCTTTCCTCAGTGTAACCTGAAGAGGAAAGAAAACAAGCCATTCTACCTGTTGTAGGAATATTGTGGGAGGAGCTTGCTGAAGAGAACTGTCTCACCTAACTACCTGTTTTGTCCTTGTGGAAGAAAATTTCAGCCAGCAAAAGGGTTCTTTCTAAGCTATGTTTAAAGTTGTGTCCTATGAAGGTGCAGAACGGAATAGCTGGGAGTCAAGTATTCTTACCATCTCCCAAATATATTTGATAGATTTTAAGGAACTGTAACTTTTCTCCTAACTTTGTAATATATTGAGCTTACAATTTGCTTTGTATCTTCTGTAGAAATAAGTCTCTTGGCTGTTGTTATTAACACTGCAGTGAGCAAGAAGGCTGTTCTCTCTCTTTTTTTATTGTAATTTGATACCCCATTTATTAGCATTGTTCCTTGGTAGATCCCCCCCCCAATGAATTTGCTAAAAAAAAACCTGCTGAAAAGGCTTTTGCAAATCAGTTCAGTGTGGTCAATAATAAAGGTTTGGGGGAATAAACAGAGTAAAAACTCTCAACAATTTGGATTATTTGCATTTTTGAAATATGTTTGACATTGACATTTTTATTTCTGCAAATCTTTATAACTGTTGGATTTCATTTCTTTGTGTTAATAGCTGACCAGAAAGAATGATGATTTATGCTACCAGGAGGGGAAAAAATGTTTGAAACCCAAAAGAATCAACAGCCTGATGTTTCAGTGTAGTCATTTATATGTAAATCTGCAAAAACTGTCTATGATTGGTTGATAGTCTCTCTATAAACTGTTACAGCTCATACTTCTGTAATAGGTTTATACAAGATGTGTCAGTTTTCAGTGACAAACTCATTTTCATATTTAATCGTTTCTATGACACAACAGACTTGGTACTCTAATGATGTATCGTTTCAAACTTTTTATTTATATTCCTGCCAAAAATATAATCTTTGACTAATCATATCCTAAAATGAATAACTGTGTCAATTTGGTACACATTTATTTCTGTTCACTATGTCAAAATCATTTATATTTATAGAACAATAGAAGTTTATATATAAATATATAAGAATACCTATTTTAATTTTTTAAATAAATTGTTTTGTACAGAATTATTTCGTTCTTTTAAAATTATTTACAGACATTTCATTAGCATTAATTGCACCTATTTAATACTAGAATTTAAGGTTTTGTATTTCTTTAAATGCCCACATTATATAGTATTTTTGCCTTAATTCTGTCGGTTAACGTAGATGCCCCAGATTGCGGTAAGTAGTATATAGGAAATGAAAGCAGAATAGCTGATGGTATCACTGCAGTAGAAGGTAAAAGGCTTATAATAGGTTGTTTCTTTTAAAAGACTGATTGAAAGGAGCTTTTTCTCCTATGCTGCTACCGTATAATAAATGTAGAAAATAATCAGCTGTTCAATAACTCTAGCTGAGTGTTGTCAAAACTATAAACACATATGCAGTAACATGACATTAAAAAGACATTAAAAAGAGATAGCATAATTAAAAAGAGAGAGATACCTATCTAGATACCTTTCCATACCCTGAGTTCATAATTCTAAAATGGTAAAATACATTTGATTGTAGCTTTGTAAATTTTAGTATCAAAATATATTTTAAAAAATGAAGTGACCTTAAATTTATTGGGTATGTCACTCTGTTCAGGTGAATTTTACAGTTTTAACTGAATAGCATGTATTTGACCTTTTTTATTCAAAGCTAAATGTATGCATATAGATAGAGAAGAAAAACTCTTGAGATGATTTTTACTCCTAGAAAATGTGATTTCGGAATAATGACTTGATATGTCAGGACTTTAAATCTTATTATCACTCAACACTTTTTAGTACAGTTATTTTTATATTTTTACTGTTATTTACATACACATATTTCAAGGATCTTATTTAATATGAAGATATATTGTGTTTTGCAGCCATCAAAAGCTAAGCTCATCTTGAAAATTTTTCCCCTAAAAATCATTTCACCACTGATTTAAAAATACAAGAGAGATGACAGGAATTTAGACAAAATGCTATTGTGTCTATGAGGGGACAGTGAATTATCCATTTTGATTCCTCATCTTAAAAATAAGCTATGGGAATGATTTAGATTTAAAGAATGAGAACTTTTATTCTTCAACAATTTGTTTGATACGGAGTGGAAAGATACTTTATTTTTTGTCAGATTTTTAGAATAAGGAGAAAACCATTAATTTCTCATCCCACCACAGTAGTACTGTTAAAGATAAAAACTATTTTTAGCTTTATTTTTTATATTTTTAGCCAGTTTGGTTTAGTGATTAAGGCACTAGGCTAGAAAGCAAAAGAATATGAGTTCAAGTCCTACCTTAGCCACAAAAGCCAACTGGAGGGACTTTGGGCCAGTCACTCTCTCTCAATCCAACTCACCTCACAGGGTTGTTGTAGGAAAATAAGAAGAGGAAGGTGTGTTGGATATATTTGCCTCCTTGAGTTATTTGTGAAAATAATAAAGGGATAAAAATAAATGAGTAATAATTTTACAATCTTCAGTGAGATTGCATTTACTAAGAAGAGGAACATTTAATACCTGACTAGTCTTCCTGGGAAATCAAGGTTCATTTATAACATTGCTTGTGGCTGCAGCTTCATACCTTGGGTAAATTTAATTGAATTCAGTGAAATTATTCTTGAGTGGATGCATGAGAGAATTGTATCACAATGCAATAATTTTCTAGCAAAGAATATATAAACCTCACACTACTGCCTATTGCAAATCCCATTCATTTCAGTCAGGGGAACCCAGCCTCCTATGTGATGTTGTAGCCTTTGTTTCTACGAAAAAAGAAAAACTGCCAGAACCCTTTGCTACCATCCTAGCAATCTACTTGGATTTTTTCACGTTTCCATAAATTTCACTGGAATTAAAATAGCAATCTTCCTCATTCTTTAAAAAGAAATTTACTTGCAAATAAAGTGATAGTGGGTGCAAAGTAATTTGATGTTTGGAAAAAGAAATTGTATGAATGGATGTAAAAACACTGACTTCCCCTCAAAAACAGGGCAAAGGAAATAATTCATATACCAATGTTCTTAAGTGCAATTGATTTTAAATTGCAAAATTTAGGGGTGCTCACCTATTTTTAAAACAGTTTCTTCCTGTGAAATTTTTACGCAAAGGAGCTTTATAAAAGGACACAATGAAAGTCAGTGCTTCCAGACAAGCTTTTTAATGGAATTGCTTTGTCTTGCCTGCAGAATTGTATATCTCCATTCCTTCGTAATATTTACAATTCTCAGATTCTTCCTGTTCATGTTTTCCAATCGTGCACAAAAAAGTATTCATGAGAAAGCAAAGAGGGAAAAAAACAATGGATTTTAAATCCATCCAATTTCTAAAGCCACCCACTACCCCAACAACTAAGACACCTTGGAAGCAATCTGGCAACTGAATGTTTTCCTCAGAATCTTGATTCTGACAATTGTGTGGTTTGCTTGTAACTCTGATTTCACAGCCTCTTTTGGAGTACCTGCAGTTTATTAACAGACAGAGTTACATATTTTTCTAAATTCAATCACTGGAGGAAAGCATCATTCCATTCAGTTTTCCAGACATTCCAGTGGGCTGGCTAAACACAGCACTGTGTATCAGATTGGCAGTTGGTTTGGCTTGCCTTGTTCCATGTTTCTAAAGTTGCCAGCTTCCAAGAGAGAAGACTTCAGTTCCCAGAATTCTCAGAAACGGCTATGCCATCTGGAGAATTCTAAAGTTGGGACGCCATTTCAGGAGGTTGGAAAACACTGGTCTAGTTGCTCAAACAGCCATTGTTTTATCAGTTTAAATTGTCTCATTCACACTGCAGTTCAATCCTATCTACTTAAAGATGCAGGGTGTCAATAGTTGAATGTTTGCATGCAAATGTTTAAAATGCTAAAGGCTAATGGGATAGCAGCTCCCTTGAGGAATTTGCTGCAAATAGTGCTATCCATTGTAAAAACGGTCAGCAATAAAGGTGACATCAAGTGTTGTCACATTGATTACTGGTGCTTGAATGTTCGAAGGGACCTTTCATGTTAGAACCAAGGACCATGAATCCAAGATCCACTGTTCTAGGCAAATATTCTTTGGAAATCATCCAACAAGACATAAAGCAATGGTATTTCTATGTAACAACTAGGTCACCTGGCTTTATGACAACTAGGATTTCATAATGTGCCTCCTTAGATCGTAAACTTTGTGGGAAATAATTATGTAACTGCAGTTCTTGGCACCCTTCCTAGACCTTCGATTAAACACTTTGGTGGCAGACCACCAATTATGTCATTGTGTATGATGGAGAATGAAGTCATTCATGGTGTCTGGTGCAGCATCCGTGCCACCCCGTATCTGGTAGAATGCCAGAAAATTGTTCCATTACCCTTGCAACTTTAATGGATGCAATGTGGCTGCCTAACAGCCACTGGTAACTAACTCATCATATCTATCTTGTTGTTTTTTGCTTTTAGGCAAATGTCCATAATGAATTTTTCAGCAGTAAAACCCTTAATTATGTATTATATATACTTCCTTCTGTCAGGTCTTAACATAGACTCAATTTTACTGAATATACATTTCTACAATATTATGAGAGAGAAAGCTCTTGAGTTTCTCTATTGCAAACTTAATAAATAGTGTGTATTTCTATGTATGTGTGCATGAATGTGTATGTTTGTGTATGTAAATATAATATACTCAGGTGGATTAAGGTAGACAGAGTCTTTCTTGAACTAAGTTTAACTCCTGGAGGCTCTGCTGATGTCCTTGCTGATAAAAATATAAAATTGTTTTTTTAATGGAAACTTTTATTAATTTTAAAAACTTTTTATACCTGTAAATACATCTTATTTCTGGTGAAGGAACACTGATAAAAAAATCCCAAGTGAATTACTACAATGAGTTCTACATGGGCACACTTGAAGATAATTTGGAAGCAGCAGTGGTTCCAAATGTGGTAGTGTGGGCAGTTGTGGGTGTTCCATGGTTTGTCCAAAGGGCACCACCTTTTTCTGAACTACACTGGCTTCCAATTGCTTTTGTAATTAAAGGTTCTGTCTATCATCTTTAAAACTCTACATGCCATAGGCCCTCATTATTTTTCAGGACTGTCTCCCCCCATCTATCCATTCCACTATGTCACATAGGGTAGGGAAAGGATGCTCTAGGATCCTTTCCATACATTTTGTTATCTAATAAAGCCTCAGAAGTGTTCATTCTCTGTAACTGCCCCTGCCCTTTGCAGTAGCCTCTTACCAAAGATTTGAATGGCCACTAGCCCTTTAACCTCTCAGAAGGCCATGAAAGCCTGGCTCTTCCCCCAAATATTGAGACAGGATTGGGCTGGACTCAGGAAATTAAAGTTAGAATTAATCTGATACCTGATGGGAAAAGCTGTTCAGTTTTAACTTGTTTTATTGGTTGTTGTGAACCACTTAGGATTATTATGTGAGATAGCCATATATTCTAAGCAGTAGTGAAATACAATTTTTTTTACTATTGGTTCTGTGGGTGTGACTTGGAGGGCGTAGTATGGCTTGGTGGGTGTGGCAGGGGAAGGATACTGCAAAATTTCCATTCGAACCTCACTCCGGGGGAAAGATACTGCAAAATCCCCATTCCCTCCCCATTCCTGGGGAAAGGATACTGCAAAATCTCCATTCCCACCCCACTCTGGGGCCAGCCAGAGGTCATATTTCCTGGTTCTCTGAACTATTCAAAATTTCCACTACCGGTTCTCCAGAACCTGTCAGAACCTGCTGGATTTCACCCCTGATTCTAAGTTATTTAAATAAAAAAAATTGCATAGGGCATTTTACCAATCCTTATAGAATTTTTTTATTGGCCAAGTGTGATTAGACACACAAGGCATTTGTCTCCAGTGCATAAGCTCTCAGTGTACATCCCAAAGGTACTTTTTCAGGAGGCAACTGGACTTCCTTGATATATTTTTTTTGAAGACATTTCACTTCTCATCCAAAAAGCTTCTTCAGCTCTGACAGGAAAGTGGAGAACAGAAGGATTTCTATTCGTTGCAGACAGCTGGTCATCTGCATCCTTTTAGAGGGTCGTTGAAGCACATGCAGGTTTTTCTGTGTCCTCAGGATCACCTGAGTGATGCAAATGGTTCCTGTAGTCTGCAATTTTTCCTCTAGAAACCCATCCCTACTTCGACATCATTCAAAGGGTGTAATAGCCTTTGAAATTGTATAGCTAAAAGTGAGTTGAAGAAGCTTCTTGGATGAGAAGTGAAACATCTTCAAAAGAAAAAACAAAGTCCAGTTGCCTCCTGAAAAAAGTTTCGGGACAACCGTGGGCCACTATGAACTGGCTTCTCAGTGTACATATAACAATAGTGATAGATCATTATCATAGTCACTGTAAAATACATTTATCATAAAACATTAGATACAAAACTTAGTGATAATCATGGACACTAAGAATCAACATAAATCATACTGGGATACTAAGTAAACAATATAAATCATAAGATATAAGCAACAAAGTTATAATCATAAGAAACTAAGAAAATGATGTGAATAATGATGGTTATACTCCCTTTCTAAATAGTTTGACAGTGTTGTGGGAATCAGTTATTTAGCAGAGTGATGGCATGGGGGGTGGGAACTGTCCTTGTGTCTAGTTGTTCTGATGTGCAGTGCCCTATAGCATCGTTTTGAGGGTAGAAATTGAAACAGTTTATGTCCAGGATGCGAGGAGTATATAGATATTTTCACAGCCCTCTTTCTGGTTTGGGTGGTATACAGGTCCTTAATGGAAGGCAGATTGATAGCAATTATTTTTTCTCCAGTTCTAATTACTGAATGTTTGTGCTTGTCTTGATTAGTTGTTGTGCCAAACCAGACAGTTATAGAGGTGTAGATGACAGACTCAGTAATTCCTCTATAGAACTGGATCAGCAGCTCCTTGGGCAGTTTGAGCTTTCTGAGTTGGCGCAGAAAGAACATTCTTTGTTGTCCTTTTTTGATGACGTATTTGATGTTAGCTGTCCATTTTTGGTCTTGAGATATTATAGAACCAGAAATTTGAAGGTCTATACTGTTGCTACTGTGTTGTCTAGTATTGTGAGTAGTGATAGCGTAGGAAGGGTTCTCCTAAAATCTATCATTTCTACAGTTTTAAGTATATTTAGTTCAAGACTGTTCCAGCCACATCACAAGGCTTGTTGTTCAACCTCCTGTTTGTATGCAGATTCGTCGTTGTCTCGAATGAGACCAATCACTGTTGTATCATCTGCAAACTTCAGTACTTTAACAGACGGATCTTCTGAGATGCAGTCATTGCTATATATTGAGAAGAGAAGTGGAGAGAGCACCCAGCCCTGCCCTCCCCCGCTAATTGTACAGGTATCTGATGTGATTCTGCCTAGCTTCATCTGTTGCTTCCTGTCTGTTAGAAAACTTATAATCCACTTACAAGTGTGGTTAGGCATGGCTAATTGGTTTAGTTTAGCTAGAAGAATATCTGGAATGATTGTATTAAATCCCGAGCTGAAGCCTACAAAAAGGATCCTTGCATAGGTCTTTGGAGAGTCAAGAAGTTGTAGGATGTGGTTCAGAGCCATATTGACAATATCATCTGCCAATCTATTTACTCGGTAGGCAAATTGCAACAGTGGATCCATGATGGTTTTTAAATGGGACAGCACTAGCCTTTCAAATGTTTTCATAACTACGGATATCGGAGCAACTGATCTGTAGTCATTCAGTTCCTTGATGGAAGGGGTTTTTTTGGCTCTGGGATGTTAGTAGAATGTTTGAAGCAAGAAGGAACATAGCACATCTCTAGTGATTTATTAAAGATGTAGATGAAGATGTGGGCCAACAAGCTTTCAAACAAGAAAGAGTTATCTTGTCAGGGGCCTGGTGCCTTTCCAGGTTTTTGTTTGTGAAATAGACCATGCATATTATTTTCTGTAATTACCAGAGATGGGGCCCCCAAAGAGATGGGACTAGTTATAGGAGGCTTGGCTGTTGTTAGTGTATCTGATATGGAGATAGTGGAGATAGGTGACAGTGGTTTCCTCTCAAACCTACAGCAAAACACATATATTTATATGTTTAGATCTCAAATAGATTACTATGGCAAGTTGCTTTGTCAACATCACCTTGTTAAAGAGATTAAATAGAAGTATGTTATATTAAGCATACATACAAAACCACCTTCTCATACCAAAACACCTGATTGCTTCAGATGATTATACAGTCCTATGAGTAACCAATTTTGAGTTAATAATAATCAGTATATGATAAGCCAATAAAGATTATTCAGTTGCTCAGAGTCAAATACTGTTAAGTATTACTGATAAAATAGGTCTTTATGGAATTATTTGCGATTAGAAAGGAGAAGAAATCTATAATATTTTGTCCTTGGAAACTAGAAAAGTTTTATGCGTACAACTGACCATTGTGTAAATACTACTTTAATGATCAGAGAACTGTTTTACTTCAAGGTGTGCCTGAAAAATATTTATTCTTGAAGTAGCATAAAACATGATATGAGCTATTTAAATATTTAGATAATTATAGATAATTAGTATCTTTCTTTCAAAAATCAATATTTTAAATTTTGTTGTCTCTTTAGATTGATCCACGGAAACAAAAGGTTCTGATTTCTTCACATAATTAAATATTATATTTATTCCTGTTTAATCTATTTTATTTACTATTCAGGATCAAAATATCAACTGTAATAGAGTGAAATAAATAAATGAAATAAATAAATGTTTGCTTACAAAAACAGAATATGTTCACTATCAGCCTAACACAATCAAGAAATTAATTCAGAATGCTCTTGATGATTAAGATGGTGGCATATTGGCCCATACAAAGCTATCTTGATCACACCATCCAAGAGAGACAACAGAGACAGTCTTGTGGTGGCATATTCCTGAACTTTTCCTTCAAGACCATAGATGTACAGAAATGTCATTTTCTGTAGGAAGTAATTAGGTAAAGAGAAAGTTTACCACAAAACCTTTATTACTGCAGTAATAAAAAGTTCTGGTCCTATATCTCTGCAAATCCAGATCAAAGATTTGCAACTTAATTCTAGGATGCCTTAATATCGCCCTAACTGTGCCAAAAATTGAACTGCTGTGTCACCATAGTAGTATTATTCCAAGAAGAAGATAATCAACATTATCAACAAACCATCTAAGGAAGATAACTTTCACCAGTATTTTGGCTGATAGTTTATCAAGCAAACTTCTACAGAGGCAATGCCAAATTCCAACTGAAGAAGGGTTGGCATACAATAAAGAATTTGAAGCATCACTACTTGGTAGAATGTGGATTGAGTTGCTTCTAATGTTCTTTTTTCTTTAGAAATGCAAAGTTGAACTCTATAAAGTTGAAGATTCAATATCTTGGCTCTGAATTTCTGCCACAAGGACAAAATTATTGCCACAGTTAAGGCATTGGAAGCTCTCTCTGCTTTAGTTCAGATTTATTTTGTGTTGCTTTTTTCCTAAACATAATACATGATTCAGAAGATACTCTTAGATACAATTTTTTTTTATTTAAGTGGGAACTATTTGTTTTCCAATTTGGAATATTGATAATTAAGATCAATTATATTTACAATAATGTCCCATTTTTTTCTTCATGTATTGGTAATTGACTGTAATAAAACACTCCATTCATTGATAATTAATTAATTATCAATTAATTACCTTGGTACACTCTGAGCCTGGTAGTTTTCTTGCAGATGCTGTATTACCAAACTAGGTAACATCATCAGGAGCACTTCAATGGACTTTGCAAGCCTTAGCATCATTTTGTTATAAAGAAAAATGGAATGAATGAATAAACAAATCAATTAATCAAACAAACAATCAATTGATTAATTGGTTGGTTGATTCATTAATTGATTCATTTATTCATTCCATTTTTCTTTATAACAAAATGATACTAAGGCTTGCAAAGTCTATTGAAGTGCTCCTGATGATGTTACCTAGTTTGGTATATACCATCTGCAAGAAAACCACCAGGGTCAGAGTGTACCAAAGATCACACAATTATTCTACAATCATACAATAAGCTACAATTATTCTCTTCTATTGGTACCATTGAAGTGTACCTCTTTAGTGGTAGTGTAAATGGTGAAAATATGTGAATTGGTATTCCATAAATAAATGAATATATATATATATATTCTGAGGTTTTCGCGGGTGTTTGTATGTAGGTCTTTGGTTATTCGGGTTTTCTCCCGCGTAAAATTGGAAGTGTCTTGGCGACGTTTTGACGAAATCCCATTCGTCATCTTCAGGCTAGGTGTTTACAGCTTCATGCTTCTAGGAGAAATGTTTCTCCTAGAAGTATGAAGCTGTAAACACCTAGCCTGAAGATGACGAATGGGATTTCGTCAAAACGTCGCCAAGGCACTTCCAATTTTACGCGGGAGAAAACCCGAATAACCAAAGACATACATACATACATACATACATACATACATACATACATACATATATATATTTCACTTCTTTCTGGCTACCATCTTTCTAATGATTACTATTATACTAATCAGTTAATGTAAAAGAATAAACTTATTTTATGTGAACCAGTTATTTTATCTGACTATAAACCCCTTATGATTTTTTAATTGAGTATTTCCAGATCATAAAAGTTATCCAATAGCATTGTTTAAATTAAGGATAGGTAATTTGCTTGAAAATATTGGTTAATATCTGCTACACTTTTTAATCAATATTTTTGTCAACAAGGGAGGCAAGATTTATAGGGAATATAAGGATATTAATCTGTTATGCTTGCAGACAGAATTTTCAGTCCCTTCCTTATTGTTTGTTTGTTTGTTTAAAGTTTAGTAAGATTGGGTTGTTAAGTCTATCAAACCTATGCTATGCTGTTGTTGTTGTGTTTTAAAGCAGAGAATTATGAGGCTCCAGCCCATGGATTATGTTTCATTAATCACTGGTTCAAATGTTTCATTTATAAAGATTTGATGTGAAATAATTTTTTCCTCACATTTAGAAGTAAAATAAACATGAAATATAGCTCGTTGTCTGGCTTTCTACTAAAACCACCAACATACTCAGAGTGATATTTTGTATCAAACCATGCCAAACAGATTTGCATTAGCACTGTTAGGTAAGTTACACTAATTAACTAACTGCCCATTGACTTAAGATTCTAATGTAGAATCTAGTTTTATAGGTTGTAGTTATGATTACCCATCTAAAGAGCATGACTTGCTGATCTGCCTGCTGCCTGCTCTTTTGATTGGTCACTTTAAGGAAAACTCAGTTTTTTAGAACTTGATTTAACAGAGGATACACCCTCCCTCTAACTCATCCATTAGAATGGTGTTAAACTGACTGCTTTTAGGGTTGCTTGCTTGACTTGGCAAGCTATATTATATGCATTGTGGAAGTCAACAACTGAATAGTACAGCCTATTGCAAGATCATTTCAGCAGAGGATCAATATGATATTGATATGATATATCAATATGATATGATATATGATATTGATATATGATATGATATCAATATCAATATCAAAAACCTTGGAGTTTTCATATCAAATGACCTAAATGCCAAAGCCCACTGCAACTACATAGCAAAAAAAGTTCTAAGAGTTGTAAACTTAATTTTATGTAGCTTCTTTTCCAAAAACTCTACACTACTAACCAGAGCGTACAAAACATTTGCCAGACCTATTCTTGAATACAGCTCATCCGTCTGGAACCCATACCACATCTCTGACATTTAATACTATCGAACGCGTCCAGAAATATTTTACTAGAAGAGTTCTTCGCTCCTCTGAAAACAACAAAATACCTTATACCACCAGGCTTGAAATCCTGGGTTTAGAAAACTTAGAACTCCGCCGACTCCGACATGATCTGTGTTTAACACATAGAATCATCTATTGTAATATCCTTCCTGTAAAAGACTACTTCAGCTTCAATCACAACAATACAAGAGCAAACAATAGATTCAAACTTAATGTCAACCGCTTCAAATTTGATTGCAGAAAATATGACTTTTGTTAAGCTTGGAACTCACTACCTGACTCTATAGTCTCTACTCAAAACCCCAAAATCTTCAACCAAAAACTGTCTACTATTGACCTCACCCCATTCCTGAGAGGACTATAAGGGGCGTGCATAAGAGCACAAAAGTGCCTACCATTCCTGTCCTATTGTTCTTTTCATTATAGTATTATATGCATACTTTTACTTATACTTTTACTTATATATATTTTTTCTCTCATGATGGGTTATTGTTTATGTTGATGATTGTATATACTGTTGTGACAAAATAAAAAAAATAAAATAACCTGTAATATGACACTGTAATAATCATGGGAGAATTCAGAATAACACTCATTATCCATTTAGGAAAAGCTCATCTTTGTTATAGTATTCTTTTGGGGAAATCAGTGTGTAGAAGTATGGAGATGGCTTGAAGAAGATATTCAACAGCGATTTGGTAAATACCAGGTTGGCTCTGAAAATGAGGGCAAATGAGGAAGAAACTCAAGATTGCCCTTCACTTGATGTAAGGGAGGAGAGGCAGAATCTCCACCAGGCTTCCAAGAGTGTACATTACAATAGTCCTGGTGTGGCTGGTTTCCTGACCAGCCTGTAGCAAAGACTCTTTTATTTCTGTCAGTGATAAAAAAAAAATTCTTTCAAAATCAGGCACTTGTACTGAATGGAAGACTGGAAAGAAAGGGATTTATTCTTTCTCCTCAGCCTTCAATTTAAACTGGAATTTTCAGGAAAAGGGGTTTTCCAATGATAAATTGATACAGTAATAACATATGGTCCAGGGCTAGTCTAATCTCTAGTGGAATAGGGAAAAGTTGACCAAGAATTATGCTAAATTTAATCTCTGTATTATTTATGTTATGCCTTCTAGAATTTATATGCTTAGTACATGCTAAGTAAATTGTGTGTTGTTATATAAATTGGAACATCTTTACAACACAATCTATCTAAATTTGGGGCAGTACTATACAGTCCAGAGCCTTATATTTACTCTCTGTGATTTGAAAAATTATATATTTTATGTCCTCCACCACTGAATGTTTTGCATGTGACTACTTAAAGTCAAAAAGGATTTTTTCACATTCTTTCTTTCTTTTTATAAAATCTGTTCTATTTATAACTTGTCACATGATGACTGTATTGTATCTCCACAGAAGGGCTAGAGATGATTTTCATCGCTTAGTGCACAGGACCAGGAGATGATAGTATATATTTATTTCATTTCTCCTCTACCCCCTCTCCCCACCACTAAGAGTAGACAATGGGCCCCCTACAACTGTCACTTATCAAGGTGAAGAAGAAGGTTGGACATGCATCTAAAAGAAAAGTAGTGATACCAGTAGCTATTATGCAACAAAGCAAGGCAAGGAAGAAGACTGAACGCACTTGTGAGGAAGAAGGATGGAGACCTCCAACTTTTCAGTCTATAGGTATATAAGCTTCTGTCATTTAATGTTAAAATTATATTCACTGGAAATTCACTGTGGAAACTTAATTTCCAGAGAGTAAGAAAATTGAAACAATGGGGGGAAGGGAGTTGTGGCTAGGGTGACAAATTTTGTAATCCAAATGCACTAACAATTTGTAAGATTTAGACCTTGTTTTGAAGCATTCAGAATTTGTTTTCTTCCTGGTCTTGTGTTCTGTGTGCAGTAAAAGCATTTTCTCCATCTTTTCTATAGCTAGACTTTTAATGCACATGGGTAGCAGGGCAGACCTAAAGACAGCTCATCGTGGCACCACAAATCAAATTTTTCAGTATGTTGCATCCAGTAGATTTACCCGGGATAAATGCTCCTTCTAGGGTTAAGTCTCCTTCATCAACTTTTGCAAGATGTAATATAGCCAGCTTTGTTTCACATGTTAAAGATGTCATTTTCCTTTTCATTTCAAGTAAGTGCCTTATCGAGTTAATAGGAAACAGGATGCACAATTAGAACAACTGCATAATATGATGGAAAATGAATGAAACATACTGAAAAATGAATTTTTCAAGATGTTGCATCCAGTAGATTTACCCGGGATAAATGCTCCTTCTAGAGTTAAGTTTCCTTCATCAACTTTTATAAGATATAATATAGCCAGCTTTGTTTCTCATGTTAAAGAGGTCATTTTCCTTTTCATTTCAAGTAAGTGCCTTATTGAGTTAATAGGAAACAGGTTGCACAATTAGAACAACTGTATAGTATGATGGAAAATGAATGAATACAGAAAGAAGTTTTTGGGAAATGTTCAAGAAGTTTTGGAATATTTCTAGACTGCTGATGCAGATAGACTGCTTACTACACTGATAATAAGAAATTGATTATTCATGTTTTATTTGTGGGATAAATTTAAATGAATGCAAAATACACTCATGCAAAATAAAAAAGAGTTAATCTCAGTGCAATTAATTATTTACCTCATTGCTTAAACAACCAAACAAGACTTCATATTGTACTAAAAGAACATTTTTCTCTAATGACTTCCTATTCTTATATCAGACATCGCTTCCCTCCCCCAAAATAATGCATCACAAAGTGAAATAACAATTAGCTTGCATTGGTATTACAAAGAACAGAAACATTGAACCAGTGCCAAGCATATAGCTAAAACGGTAATATTTTGTTCATTACAAATTATATGCTCTGCATTAGCAAATCTTGTATTTTTGCACAAAATAGTTAGTACATGCTAAGGATACCATACAATGCCTAAATGCAGGATCTGTGGAGGAGCAATACTAGAAGGTAAGTTCCATGACAGAGACATGGAAACTCCAAATTTCCACATGCATTGAAATTCCTCAACTGGGTAAGCATTTTCTCAATTGACATGCTGATCACTCCTGACTGTAGCTGCAGCTGGTAGTAATCCAAAATGCCTGCAAGCAGATAGCCAGAGTGACCTAGTGTATTTCTAAATCCAAAATTTACAGGTGTACTCCTTTATTTTGCTGCCATCTGAAACACAGGAGAGGAATTGAAACTATATTTTCCTTGTAATTGTGAAATCTCCATGTCACCCTGTACTTCTTCCCAATTACTGTGTCAACAACAATTGACCCAACCTGATGGGGGTCATTTGCTCATTTTTATGAGCCAAATGAATAATTCAAAACAGAATTTAAATGTAAATATAGGTCATGTATCCTGTTTTGTAAAGAATAGTCCTCTGCTTAGGAGATGGCTAGGGAAAACATGCTTATTTACTTTAAAGACATCCTCTGTAGTTGAGTCCAGCTTAAATATAATGACCCACCCCAAACAATAGTAATAATAATAGACACAACTGAGTTGCTAAATTAATCCACTGGTCGTTATATAAAAAATATAGCTTGCCTGTATCCAAAAAGTCATGGGAACATAAAGTGGAAAAAGTTATAGGAAATGAGAAGGTGAAGATCTTGTGGGACTTTTGAATACAGATGGATCGTCACTTGGAACACAACATGCCAGATATCACCGTTGTCGAAAACTGAAACGTACAATTTATTGACATCATGGTTATAGGAGGTGCCAGAGTCAAAGAAAAAGAACTGGAAAAAATCATGAAATATTGCAACTTGGCCATGGGAACTACATAGCTATGGACGAAACATGTAACAGTGATACCCATTGTCATCGGTGAACTTGGTACCATGTCCAAGAGTTTTATAAGATATATCAACAAATCGCAGCTTCCTGCAATAATACCAGCAGAACTGCAAAAAACTGTGCTGCTTGGAACATCATACATCTTAAGAAGGTACTTGGTTGATACCTAGGACGCTGGCAGCAACCCTTATCAACCATTAGTCAATGGTACCAGTCAATGGTACCAGTCAATGTTATTTGTGAATACCAATCAATGGTATTTGTGATGCATTTTTTGAATGTTCAGTTGACTGAGTTTCATGTTTAATGAATAAAGTAAATAATAATAATAATAATAATAATAATAATAATAATAATAATAATAATAATAATAATAATAATAATAGACAAACCATCAAGTGCCACCAACCTGAAGCCTGTAAATACCTGGGCATACTGCAGCTGGACAACATCAAGAATGGGCAAGTGAAAAATGTGGTCAGCAAAAAATACATACAAAGGATCAGGAAACTTCTAAAAAGCAAACTGAATGGCGGTAATACCATCAAGGCTATAAATACCTGGGCCATAGCCATCATCAGATATACTGCTGGGATTGTAAACTGGACACAGGCAGAGCTGGACAGCCTGGATAGGAAAACAAGAAAACTGATGACCATACACTATGCGCTGCACCCGTGTAGTGACATCGACAGGCTATATTTGCCCAGAAAAGTAGGAAGCAGAGGACTTTTGCAAGTGAAGCAGACAGTCAAAGAAGAGAAACATGCACTGGCAGATTATGTTAAAGACAGTGTTGAACCAGCTTTGATGGAGGTCAACAAGAGGAAGCTGCTAAAAGTACAGCAAACCGAGTATCAGTATAGGAAAACAGCGATGCAAACTCGAGTTGACAGCTGGTGTAACAAAGCACTGCATGGATAGTTCCTTGACAAGATCCAAGGGAAAGTAGATAAGGAAAAGACCTGGTTATGGCTGACCAGTGGAACACTGAAGAAAGAAACAGAAGGCCTGATTCTTGCAGCCCAAGAACAAGCCATCAGAACAAATGTAATTAAAGCCAGAATAGAAAAATCTGCTGATGACCCCAAATGCAGACTCTGCAAAGAAGTGGATGAAACCATTGATCACATACTGAGCTGCTGCAAGACAATAGCTCAGACTGACTACAAACAATGTCACAACAGAGTTGCTCAGATTGTCCACTGGAACTTGTGTAATAACTACCATCTGCCAGTAGCAAAGAACTGGTGGAACATTAGCCTGAAAAAGTTATTGAAAATGAGCATGCAAAACTACTGTGGGACTTCCAGATACAGACTAAGTTTTGGAACACAATACCCCAGATATTATGGATATTACGATTGTGCGGGGAAAAAGGTGTGGATCGTCGACATTGCCAAACCTGGTGACAGCAGAATCGACGAGAAACAACTGAAAAAACTCACCAGTTATTAGGACTTGAGAATCGAACTGCAGAGACTCTGGCATAAACCAGTGCAGGTGGTTCCAGTGGTATTCAGCACACTGGGAGTTGTGCCTAAAGACCTAGGCAAGCACTTAAAAACAATTGGCGTTGACAAGATCACCATTGGTCAGCTGCAGAAGGCCACCTTACTGGGATCTGCTCGCATAATCCGCCGATACATCACACAGTCTTAAAAGCTTGGGAAGTATTTGACTAGTGATTAGTGATACGAAATCCAGCATAGTTATCTTGTTTGCTGTGTATACTGTCATTTTGTGTATTATAACAACACAACAACAACAACAACAACAACAACCACCACCTATTAACTATTAACAGACACAGAGATCCTTGAGGTAGGATAGGATGTATAACATTTCCTGTAACGATTCTATATTTTATATGTACATAAATTTAGCACCCATAAATTCTAACCGAAGGCATTCCATCCTTTATCCTCAATGTAGAATGTTTTTTCCTTTATTAATATTGTGGAAATGGTCAGCTTGCAATATTGTGGAAATGGTCAGCTTGCATATATTCATATGCACACAGCTCGTGTGCATATGAATATATGCATTTACGTAAGAGTTTGAATGTACATGTCTGTATAGCTACAAACACATTGAACATACATCAGGGTTTTATTGCATTCCCTAGAGTATAAAAGAAAGAAAAATATTTTTTGCACCTAAATCTGAAATCCCGTTACCGTCTAAATCATGGGGTGTGGGGAGGAAACGGGGGATGACTTTTTTCCTTTTTTTCCTCCCCTCGGTACAATCATTTGTTCTTTCAGTGGGTACTTTCTAACATCTGCCAATAACAAGCTTTAGAACTTTGAGATGAATTAGGGTCTTGGAAGAAAGCTAAACAGAAGACTGGTGGAATTCTAAACATTCACTTTCCCTTCTGTTGTGGCTGTGTTCAGCTTAAAAAGTTTCCGTCATGTTGCTACAACATTTGGGGCTTTCTCTCAAGTATGTAGGGTGTGCACCTCCGGTGAATTTCAACTTTCAACATTTCCCTGTTTTTAATCTATATTTAATGTTTCATGGCTGGTAGAGAGAGAAAAACTTCAGCTAACTATCAGGTTGGAATGAAAATGATCCTTGGGAAAATATTCTTTCTTCTTTTTCTTTTTCTTTTCAGCTTATGCCAGCAAAGTATCTGTGACAGAGATGTTCCCTGGAGATTTGTAGTTCATTCACTTGCAGTAATAATAATTAAGACTCATGATTAGTATGCCTGCATAATCAAAGATTGCTTCATCATTTGTCCCTACGGAGACAAATTTCTCTGTTCTTAACTGGATGTCAGTTATAAGTAGCAGCACCCCCAAGGATCTCTATATGCTGCTTGCCCTTTTCATTACTGCGTTGTTAGCATTGTATTCTTTTTCTTGATGCAAATAAGTAAGTAATCATGTGTATATCGCGTCTTCCAGAAGGCACATGTAGGGAATTCTCCCCCCTTCCTCCCCCCACAAAAACCCTACCAAAGGGATTTTTCACATGCAACATAATTACATCTCTGCCATATGGGCTCATTTATATTCTATTACAGGTTAAGCTAATACAACTCAGAAATATGCTAAAAATACCTCAAAGTGTTATGAGGGCTGTCAAAACTCTTGTCATGTTTTGCTTAAACATTTGATTGCTGGTGACGCTAGATTTACTTAGGAATCCACAGAGCCAAGGAAACTAGTCAAACAAAAAGCAGAGGCATTTTTGATCATGCCCAGTCTGAAATCGACACAGTTGGTCTCTGCCATGCTGTTGTCTCTTTCAAACCAAGCTTTGTCTCTAGATGGTGAAAAAAATTAGGACACAGGTCTTTCCTCCCCATGTCTAGACCTCCTTACAAGTTCCTAGCAACTAGTCTAAATTTTGTGTTTTAAGTAATCTTTTTCAGTCTTGGACATTTATTCCAAAGCGTTCCCGTTTTTTAAAAAAGACCGCAAACCACTATATTTTAATTTTATATCAGGCAATAAGATGATGATTGAACAACATAGAATTGACAAAGATAAATTAGACAGATCTAATAACATTATGAAGAATATTTTTCCCCTGTGAATAATTCTATAAATGTAAAGGTAGAAAACAGGTAGGAGCAATAGCACTTAGCGTTATCTACCACTTCACAGTGCTTTACAGCCCTCTCTAAGCAGTTTACAGAGTCATTATATTGCCCAGCAATTTGGGTCCTCATTTTAGCCATTTAGAAGGATGAAAGGCTGAGTCAACCTTGAGCCTGGTGAGATTTGAACTGCAAATTGCAAGCAGCCAGCAGTCAGCAGAAGTAGCCTGCTGTACTGCACTCTAACCACGTCTCATTTAGCTTAGTAGGCTAAAAGAAGCCAATTTTAAGAAAATTCTGCACTTCCCTTGAAGATGGGTTTGTTGTCCTAATTTCCACCAGATATGAATGCTGTATTTCTGTACCTAAGGTGCCCCCATTTCTTGATGATATCAAGAATTACTCATGGTTGCATATACTGTTTCTCAGAACTGTAAACTTACTCTGTTTATGATTGGTTTTAAACAGCTTTTAAAAATTTCATATGGCCCAGACTGCTGTACAGTATATGGACTGCTGGTAAAGGTAAAGGTTCTTGCATATATGTGCTAGTTGTTCCCAACTCTAGGGGGCAGTGGTAATCTCCGTTTCAAAGCCAAAGAGCCAGCACTGTCCTAAGATGTCTCGGTTCTCATGTGACTGGCATGACTCAATGCCAAAGGCACACGGAACACTGTTACCTTCCCACCAAAGATGGTCCCTATTTTTCTATTTGCATTTTTTATGTGCTTTCAAACTACTAGGTTGGCAAAAGCTGGGACAAGTAACAGGAGCTCACCCCATTACACAGCACTAGGGAGTCGAACCGCTGAACTGCCAACCTTCTGATTGACAAGCTCAACGTCTTAGCCACAGAGCACTGCTCAGTGATCAGCCTGCAATTTTTTTCCACTTTCCCTTATCAGATCTGCTCAGGAGTTAGGCAGAAATGTTGCAAATGACCTAGTTGGGGGCTACCTCCAGTTTGCCAAAGAAAATCAAGCTAGCTTGATGCCTGTCATCCTTCCTTTAGCAGGCAAAGAAACCTATTACTTAATCAGACCTTTAATATAAAACTTAATTATTGATTGCTGATTCTATTTATCCCCCCTTGGATCCAAGATGGCACCAACAAAGGCTGCCTCGGTGAAATAGTTTCTTTATTTCTAATTATTCTCTGTGACTCACTATAGATTTCCTACTCACGAGACCATCTGCTAAAAATTAAGCAACATTTCTTTAAGGAGCAGCTATGATCTCACCCCCCCCCTTTACAAATGCGGAGGAGATTCTAATACAGGAAGAGGTAATTCCCCGGAGCCATGGATTACCAAAAAAACCCAAACGGTGGAAGCAGCGAAGGAAAGGTAAACAGGCGGGGATTCTAATCAAGCTAAGAAATAAGAGAAATAAAACTCCTTCAATTTTCCTAACCAATGTACGTTTACTTGCTAATAAGATGGATGAAATGCTCTTCTTAAACAGATACAATTTTGATTTTCACAATTCAGCAGTCCTATGCTTCTCTGAAACCTGGCTAAATGAATCAATTGAAGATAGCAGCCTGCATATCCCAGGGTTTCAGATTGAACGATCAGACAGAATTACAGAAACATCTGGTAAAAAGAAGGAAGGAGGCTTAAGCCTATATATTAACAGCAGCTGGTATCAGAATTTAACTGTAATTTACAAATTCTGTGACAAAAACTTAGAGACTTTAATTATCAACTGCAAACCATACTATTCGCCTCGTGAATTTTCCTCATTTCTTCTAATTGCTGTTTATGTCCCACCACAAGCCTGTGTAAACAAGGCATTACGAACTCTAGCTTACCAAATCATGGAGGCTGAAGCCAAATATTCCGATTCACTGGCCATTATTTTGGGAGATCTAAACAAGGCAAACTTAAGGAAAGAGTTACCAAAATACTTTCAGCATGTTCAATTGTCCCACTAGAGGCAAGAATACTTTAGACCATTGCTACAGAACACTAAAAGATGCTTATCGGTCTTTACCACGAGCAGCTGTAGGACACTCTTATTATTGCATGATTCACCTTGTACCTGCTGTAAGGCAAAGACTTAAAACCACAAACCAACAATTAAATCAATGAAGACCTGGACTGAGGAGGCAAAATTAAAGCTACAGGCCTGCTTTGACTGCACTGATTGGAATATTTTTGAAGATACCTCTGCGGACCTGGATGAAATCACAGATACTGTAACATCATATGTCAGCTTCTGTGAAGACCTATGTGTACCAACAAGGAACTTGCAAACATACAGTAACAACAAACCTTGGTTTACAGCTAAACTTAAGCAGCTACGTCATTCCAAAGAGGAAGCCTACAGAAAAGGTGATAAAATGCTGTACAATCAGGCCAGAAATGTACTAACAAGGGAGATCAGAGCAGCAAAAAGAAGCTACTTTGAAAAACTAAAGAATCAGTTCTCAACAAATGAACCAGCAAACGTGGAAAACTCTGAAAAATATCACCGGCTACGGCAAACCTCCTTCCCAGGCTGAAGGAAATCAACAACTGGCAAATGACCTGAATGAGTTTTACTGCAGGTTTGAAAGGAAACTACAGCCACATATCTCCACAACCCCCATCTCAGACACACCAAAAACAGCCAAGCTTCCTACAACTGACCCCATCCCATTGGGTTCACAATCTCTAGTGATCACAGAAAAGGAAGTGCAGGACCTATTTCACAGACAAAAACCAGGAAAAGCTCCAGGCCCAGACAAGATAACTCCTTCTTGCTTAAAAGTCTGTGCTGACCAATTGGCCCCATCTTCACCCATATCTTCAATAAATCACTAGAGATGTGCTTTGTTCCTTCATGCTTCAAACACTCTACCATCATCCCAGTGCCGAAGAAGCCCACCATCAAGGAACTGAATGACTACAGACCAGTTGCTTTAACATCTGTAGTCATGAAAACTTTTGAAAGGCTAGTGCTGTCCCACTTGAAAACCATCACGGATCTGCTGTTAGACCCCTTGCAATTTGCATATTGAGCAAATAGATCAACAGATGATGCTGTTAATATGGCTCTGCACTACATCCTACAACATCTTGAATCTCCAAAGACCTATGCAAGGGTCCTCTTTGTAGACTTTAGTTCAGCATTCAATACCATCATTCCAGACACTCTTGTAAGTAAGCTAAACCAGCTACAGGTACCTGAATAGACTTGTAAGTGGATCACAAGCTTCCTAACAAACAGGAAGCAGCAGGTTATGCTAAGCAGGATCACATCAGATACCTCTACAATTAGCACAGCCCCCCAAGGCTGTGTGCTCTCCCCACTTCTCTTCTCTCTGTATACCAATGACTGCATCTTCAACAATACATCTATTAAACTACTGAAGTTCGCAGATGACATAACAGTGATTGGTCTCATTCAAGACAATGATGAATCCGCATACAGACGGGAGGTCGAACGACTAGCCTCGTGGTGCTACCGAAACAATCTGGAACTGAACACACTCAAAACCATAGAAATGGTGGTAGACTTTAGGAGAAACCCTTCCATACTTCCCACCTCTCACAATACTAGACAACACAGTATCAACAGTAGAAACCTTCAAATTTCTAGGTTCTACCATATCGCAAGATCTAAAATGGACAACTAACATCAAAAACATCATCAAAAAAGGATAACAAAGAATGTTCTTTCTGCGCCAACTCAGAAAGTTCAAACTGTCCAAAGAGCTGCTGATCCAGTTCTACAGAAGAATTATTGAGTCTGTCATTTGCACCTCTATAACTGTCTGGTTTGGTTCTGCAACCCAACAAGAAAACACAGACTTCAGAGGATAATTAGAACTGCAGAAAAAAACAATGGCTACCAACCTGCCTTCCATTGAAGGCCTATATACTGCATGAATCAAGAAGAGGGCCGTGAAAATATTTACAGATCCCTCACATCCTGGACATAAACTGTTTCAACTCCTACCCTCAAAATGACGCTATAGAGCACTGCACACCAGAACAACTAGACACAAGAACAGTTTTTTTCTGAACACCATCACTCTAGTAAACAAATAATTCCCTTGACACTGTCAAACTATTTACTAAATCTGCACTATTAATCTCATTGTCCCATCACCCATCTCCTTCCACTTATGACTGTATGACTGTAACTTTGTTGCTAGTATCCTTATGATTTATATTGATATTGATTGTTTCCTGATTGCTTATTTGTAGCCTATGACTATCATTAAGTGTTGTATCATTAAGTGTTAATTTTGTACCCTATGACTATCATTAAGTGTTGTAAGTGTTGTACCTTGATGAAGGTATTTTTTCTTTTACGTACACTGAGAGCATATGCACCAAGACAAATTCCTTGTGTGTCCAATCTCTCTTGGCCAATAAAAGTCTATTCTGTTCTGTTCTGTTCTGTTCTGTTCTGTTCTGTTCTATTCTATTCTAATAAATAGAATAGAATAGAATAGAATAGAATAGAATAGAATAGAATAGAATAGAATAGAATAGAATAGAATGTGTGCTTCTTTCATCAAATTTGTGGTTTAGTGGTGATTTTGGTGAAACATTTGTTATTTTATTTGCAAATACTTTCAGTGACTCTGGGAGCTTTTGCTATCAAAAGCTAAAACAATAAAATAAAAGCTAGGAGAGGCATGTGTTCAGAAAAAAGAAAAACCCTAGCAAACAAAACAAAGTCTCACAGGGGCTCATTACCATCTTACCCAAGGCCCAGGAAAATAACCAAGTTTTCAATGCCTTCCAGAACAGAATGGGATGGGAGCCATACAGATGTCAGGGTGGGAGGTGGTGGGAGTAGGGATTCCATCCCCGAAGGGAGGTGCTGTAGTAGAAAAAACTTTCCCCTGGGGTTATGTGGTGTTTCTCTCACAGCGTGCTGAGTTTTCCCACTTTTCATCCTTTATTTGGAAGAAAAAGTATATTACGTATCAGTCTCTTTGGATGTGAATATGGATCTTCCTCCTTTGTTAGATATAAACACAAGTTCCTTTGTTGATTAGAGAGTGTTAAGTTTTAATACTACCTGGAGGAGAGAGCAAATACAGCATGCATGGAGCATTTTGGAACAAATTTTAATTAGAAGCAGTGATGGAATGCAGCCAGTTCGCACCTATTCAGGAGAACAGGTTGTTAACTTTCTAAGCAGTTCGGAGAACCGGTTGTTGGAAGAAATCTTATTTTGTTTTTTTCCACTTTACAGGGCTAATCCTGTAAGGAAGGCAGGAAGGAAACATTTTGGAATTGTTTCTAGCCTAATCTTTATTGCCCTGCTTACAGAAACTGCCTCTCTGATTAACCCTTATTACATTGTAACAGCTAAGGTGAAGCACCCATCAACGTGAGTAACGTTGAGTTGGCCACGCCCACACAGTCATATGACCACTGAGCCACGCCCACCCAGCTGGTCATTAGGGCAGAGAACCGGTTGTTAAATTATTTGGATCCCACCACTGATTAGAAGGGTATCTCTAATTGCAATGGTGAAATGGAAAATCAGCCACAACATCAGAAAATCTACCAGCCTAGTAAGAATCGGTAGTACAGGTAGTTCTTGACTTACAACAGTTCATTTAGTGACCATTCAAAGTTACAACAGCACTGAAAAAAGGGACTTATGACAGTTTTTCACAGTTACAACCTTTGCAGAATCCCCATGATCACGCGATAAAAATTCAGATGCCTGATGACTGGTTCATACTTATGACCATTGCAGCATCCCAGAGTATGTGTGTGTGTCGCATGATCCCTTTTGCGACCTTTTAACAAGCAAAGTCAATGGGGAAGCCAGATTCACTTAACACAACAACCGTGTTCCTAACTTAAGAACTGCAGTGATTCACTTAAAAATTGTGGCAAGGAAGGTTGTAAAATGGGGCAAAATTCAGTTAACAAATGTCTCACTGAACAGCAGAAATTTTGGGCTCAGCTGTGGTCGTAAGTCGAGAACTACCTGTATTCTTGGCTGGGTTAGATGAGGCTGATATTTTGGGTGATTCCTTAGCCAGTTCAGTTGAATAAAGGCTATCGCTCAGAGCTCCTAGCATGCTCTTCTGCAATTTGCATTGCAGTTTGTGTAAGCTCCTTATTCCCATTTTTACCACGATATGCAGTAGGGATGGTGCAAGCAGTTTATACCGTTCTTCGTATCTTGTATGAAACGGAAACTTTTTCTTAAATGGACTGACATGACTGAGCATTGCTGCTAGCTGAATATGCTGCTGTCAGGTCCATCAACAGCCACTGAGCTTGAAGAGAGCAAATATTCTATTGGCAAGATGGAAAATGTCACTCCAAATTTATTCAGAAAAGGTTTCAGCTACGGCACAGGATGAGAGCTAAAGGTAGGGAATATGTAGATGTGCAGATATGTTATTATTTGGTATTAATGATCGTAGACTCACCAAGTTAGAAAGGATGGCAAATATCACCTAGTTCCATCTCTGTTCAGTGCAGAATCTGCTAAAGCATTTCAGACAGATGAATGTTGAGTCTGTCTTTGATTGAGGCAATAGACCAATTTTTTCTGTAGGCCACATTTTAAAAAATGCGGCTTGGGAAGATCTTTTGGAAAATTTCATCCACAACTTCCTGATGCTGGATTATCAATAAATAATTTCCTTCATGGGGCAGAAGAGAGGAGAGATCAACTGATGTCCTACTTTTCATATTTATTTCATTACTATTATATACATTACAAGGCTAAAATAAGAATAACTAAAGGCCATTCCTTTGGGGTCTGTCTCCTACCCTATTGTTTCCAATAACTCTGAAAAGTTGTTTGCTTTTTAATATACAGATAAAGATATAGTTATACATAATGTAGATTGTTGTTATTAACTCTTCTCTTTTATCTCTATTTTTCATATCATTTTTACCCCCTTTTTGCCAGTTAACAAGTTTTGATATTTAGTGCTTTTTATTAAATAATCCTCAAGTTGTATTTTTGTAAGCTAATGTGAATGCGTTAGTTCGGCATTCAGCACAATCATTCCTCAGCATTTGGTAAACAAACTGGACCTATTTTAATACTCCTTTATGTGACAGGATACTAGATGTCCTTACTGATAGGCCTCAGTTTGTACGAGTTGGAAGAAAAAGTTTCCAACTCCATCTCCTTGAGTACAGGTTCCCCGCAGGCTTGAGTCTGCTACTGTTTATCTTGATGACCCACAACACTGTTGATGACACAACATGTCCTGGTCTTATCCAGGACAACAATGGAGATACTTATAGGGAAGAGGTCAAAGCTCTGGTGGACTGATGCAATAAAAGTAACCTGGTTCTAAATTTTAATAAAACGGAGGTCATTGTAGATTTTTAGAAAGAGCCAGCATAGTCATATTCCCCTCAGTATCAGGGATACAGCTGTAGAGGTGGTCAACAGTATTAAGTATCTGGAGGTGCAAATAACTAACAATCTGAACTGGTCTCTCCACATGTCAGCCTTAGTGTAGTGTGCAAACCAGCATCTCCATTTATTGCATCAGGTAAGGAGAGTACATCTTTCTCCTTCTGTCCTGGCCACTTTTTACAGAGGCATAATTGTTAGCGTTTTAACAAACTGCATCACTTTTTAGTTTGGTAGCAACAGTGCCTCAGATAGAAAGCCCGTACAGAGAGTGGTAAGGACAGCCGAGAAGATTTTCTTTGTTCCCTATGCCATCTGTCTGGTAAACTTGCAAGATTCGTTTTTCTCCCCATGTCCGTGTATACATCTGAACTAGTCTGTGTTGTTTCTCTGTGTCATAGAATACATGTGGGTATGTGGGCATATGGGTAATTTTTTGTTTGTTTGTTTGTTCAGTCATTCATTTATTTTGTAATGTTTATATAGTGTATATTGGAAGTGGTGACCCTTTGAGAGCTGTATGCAATAAAATTTCATTTTAATGTATGCTGATTAGTGTACATTTAAAGTGACAATGAAATTATTCTAAGTCTAATCACCAGTGTGCTTGCTTTGACCTGGATAGAAGGATTAAATAGAAATGTGCTGGGTGCAAATTAACATGGACATTTCTTATCGAAATTTCAGTTGGCTCATCCCAATATTAGTATGTAATTCAAGTTATTGTTAATTTACACAGTGAATGTTTTAATGAAATGCAGAGGGGTACCCTTTGGCCCTCCAGACTGTCTTCAAGAAAAGAATTTTCTCAAGAATTTTCTGGAGAAAATAGTCTCTTTAGACTCTCATTTTTCATTTTAAAAAACACATTTAAAGAGTTTCTAGAAGCCAAATTATCATTCACTATTTGGCTGATTTTGAAAGAAACACTTCTTCCTGTTTTTCAGTATTTTTAGCCAAAGAATGAGCCAATAAATGAGCTATTCTAGCAATATTGCAAAATTACAAGTTTTGGGCCAATGGACCTATCCCAAAACAAGCCAGAGAACAAAGACAGAGTCTGTAAAATGTCTAGCTCTCTTTAAAAGATTTTTTTTTCTTTTGAAGCAAATGGTTTTTTAATTATTATTAGCTGCCCTGAATACTTATTAGAAGAGAAAAGTGGGCCCTAAATCAATTAGATGGTCCATATTATTATAATATATGTTATAAACAGAGGAATAGGTGACTGAGTTACAACTATCTAAATAGGAATGCAGTATATAGTTACTGATAAGTAACAATACTGCAGAATAGTGTTGGTTAGAGAGCTCTTGTTTTGTTTTAAATGGGAGAAATATAGTGGAAGAGGGAAGGTAGTTAGAATTAATTAATATGTAATTATTCATATGTA